>NC_139226.1:127317189-127917189 GCF_055691185.1 Crinia signifera | reverse complement strand
TCACAGCAGTGCCACTACAGGAGAACCTGGTTAGAAACGGCGGTACTTATGTAGTATCTGGGCTGCCGATTTTTTGATTGTATGCCTTAAGTTAAGGTATACAATCAGATGCGATGCGATATCGCATCGCATACGACCATGCGATGCGATGCGATGACCCGATTTTTCCATAGGATTCAATGTTAAAATGGACTGAGTCCATTTTAACATGGAATTCAATGGGAAAAAGGGGTCCTTTTCATACCCCTACTATCCAAGTGGGCATGGAGTTGGATATAAACCTGTGGCGAGCGTAGCGAGCCACCGAGCCCGAAGCGTGGCGAGCGAAGTGAGCCCCGCGAGGGGACGGTATTCTGTGTCCCCTCGCGGGGCTCGCTACGCTCGCCACGCTTCGGGCTCGGTGGCTCGCTACGCTCGCCACAGGTTTATATCCAACTCCATGCCCACTTGGATAGTAGGGGTATGAAAAGGACCCCTTTTCCCATTGAATTCTATGTTAAAATGGACTCAGTCCATTTTAACATTGAATCCTATGGAAAAATCGGGTCCATCGCATCGCATGCGATATGGTCGGGTGCGATGCGATGCGATGGACACGATTTCAAAATCGGCAGCCCAGTTACTACATAAGTACCGAAACGGCCATTAAAACATATTTCCCAAGAAGGGGTTGTGCCTGTCATTTACCGTTTGCCACACAATCAGAGTTAGGCTTATGTAAGTATTTGGGAAGTACCGTATATACTCGAGTATAAGTCGACCCGAATATAAGATGAGGCACCTAATTTTACAACAAAAAACTGGGAAAACTTATTGACTCAAGTGGGACCCTCACTCGAGTATAAGCCGGGGGGACTTTTTCAGCATAAAAACGACATGTATCTGCATAATCCTGCCACAAAGCCTTACATGATACCAGTAAAATAATGACAATGACACTATCGAATGCCACAATTACTAGAATTTAACCTCTGGAAGTAGAACTTTCTAGAGCAGGCATTCCCAACCACGGTCCTCAAGGCACACCAACAGTGCAGGTTTTAGTGATATCCAGGCTTCAGCACAGATGGTTTAATCAGAATCCCTCAGAAACGAATTAAGCCACCTGTGCTCAAGCCTGGATAGCTACAAAACCTAGTGTTCCCGCTAGGCTGTTTTAGCTGGGCGCTGCGCCCTGCCCGATTTTTAAAGTGCAAAATGCGCCCTGCCCCTCTGGCAGCGCCCCGCTAAAACAGCCTGCATTGTCCCCTCTGTTGTGACCGGGGAAGCCCGGCGTCGCTGTACTTAGCGATGCCCGGCACTTCCCCGGCAGTGTACAGCCGTCCGGGTGGCCAAATGGCCAAAATGCGGTCCCGCCCCTTTACGTGACGCCGCCGGCCGGGCCCGCCCCTTTTCGTCATGGCGCGGCCCGGGCACGCCTCTTTTGTGACGTCGGTGGGCCCGGTCCGACCCCCTCCCGCCCTAGTTCCTAGAAGGAACACTAAAAACCTGCACTGTCGGTGTGCCATGAGGACCGTGGTTGGGAATGCCTGTTCTAGTAACACTCAAAAGAGGTATGTGCTCCTGCTATTTCTTCAGACACAGCCTGTAACATGGCACCTGATTGGTTGTGACTATCTCTCTCTGTGTGGCTTAGTACACACACCCCAGATGTGATAATATATGTATTTTTGCATGTATGTTGTAAAGCCATAAGTGGCAATTCCTCTCTAGCACAACTAGCAGTACACTTATGTCAATTAGTTCTAAAAAAGGTTAGTGACTGGCACCTTATTTAGTTAAAGTAATTACCATAGCTTGCAGACAAGGAGAAAATTAGTGATCTCTTAACAACCCCTCACTTAGGGGTAGATGTATGAAGCAGTGATAAGGGAGGAGAAGTGATAAAGTGCCTGGTAACTTTATCACCGGCCAATCAGCTCCTGACTGTTAAAGTACAAGCTGGGACAGGGACAGCCAGGAGCTGATTGGCCGGTGATAAAGTACCAGGAACTTTATCACTTCTCCTCCCTTATCACTGCTTCATACATCTATCCCAAACTGAGGAAGCAAAGCGGTCTATGAAACGTATTGCAGACACATTAGTTTATAGTTGCACAGCTCTCAAAGTGAAGCTGCTAAATCTTACACAATTATGTAGGTTCCAAAAATTAAGCTATTAGACTACTTAGGGTGAGATGTACTAAACCCTGAAAAGTGATACAATGGAGAGTGATAAGCCACAAACCAATCAGCTCCTACCACTCATTTTTCAAACACAGTCTGTGACATGGCAGGTAGGAGCTGATTGGCTGGTGATTTATCACTATCTAAGCCTAGTTCATCTGGCCCCTAGTGTCAAATAGTGACTTTTTTTTTTACTTATAAACTAGTTTTGGGGTCATGTGGCCGAGAGAGTGAAATAAAGCATTCCCATTCACAGGTTGAGTATCCCTTATCCAAAATGCTTGGGACCAGAAACATTTTTGGATAATGGATTATTCCGTATTTTGGAATATTTCTTTTATATATTTGAATGAGGTCTCTTGTATTTATGTTGTATAAGCACATCAAAACACATGAAATAGTAGAAGTACATTTTGAAAACAATGGTTTTCGGAATAATTTGGGTAACAGATATTTGGAAAAGGGATACGCATCCTGTATCTTGTTATTTTATTAGCACTAGGTACCTTTGGCTATTTTAGTTATCTGATCCTGCCGCCGGGCACATGTCCCAGAACTACTAAATGTAACCTAGTTACCGGGCTGTATACAAAGGCCATGATTGGGCATTAGCCAGAATCAGTAACGGTTGCCGGGATACAGGTTATATACAAAGACCCCATTCATTTAATTAGTGTGTTATAAGTAAACGTCAGCTTTTTATTTATATTCTGCAATTTTTGTTATTTTTAATAAAATGTTATAATCTGCCTCCTACTAGAATCTCTGCTGTTAAATTTACGTGTATAATTATTTATTGTTTGACTATACACACCAGATGCTAATTAGCATCCATATTGACAAGTATTTAAAATTTTAAACCCCATGAGGACTGATTTCAAATACCTTTGAAAAAGTGTCAGTTTAGACAGTGAAACGCGTCAGCCCTACACCCCATAGAAACATAGAATTTGACGGCAGATAAGAACCACTTGGCCCATCTAGTCTGCCCCTTTTTTTAAACATGTTACCTCAATCCATATTTGATCCTTATTTTTTTGAAAGGATATCAATATGCTTATCCCAAGCATGTTTAAATTGTACTACTGTATTTGCGTCTACCACCTCTGTTGGGAGGCTATTCCACTTATCTACTACTCTTTCTGTGAAGTAATTCTTCCTCACATTTCCCCTGAATCTTCCTCCCCCAGTGTCAGTGCATGTCCTCGTGTTCTGTTGCTCCTCTTCCTGTGAAGAATGTCTCCCACCTGTACCTTGTTAAAGCCCTTGATATATTTGAAAGTTTCTATCATGTCCCCCCTTTCCCTTCTCTGCTCTAAAGTATACATATTAAGATCTTTTAGTCTTTCCTGGTACGTTTTGTGATGTAGGCCATGCACCATTTTAGTTGCTCTTCTTTGTACAGTCTCTAATGTATTTATATCCTTCTGGAGATATGTCCTCCAGAACTGAACACAATACTCTAGGTGAGGTCGTATCAATGACCTATACAGTGGCATTATTACTTCTTTCTTTCTACTGCTGATACCTCTCCCTATGCAAACAAGCATCTGACTTGCCTTCTTCATTGCTTTGTTACATTGCCTACCTGCTTTTAAGTCCCCTGAAATAGTGACACCTAGATCCCTCTCTTCCTCAGTAGTTTCCATTATAGTGCCATTTATACTATATTGAGTCTTTGGATTTCTGAGACCCAAGTGCATGATTTTGCATTTTTTGGCATTAAACTGTAGTTGCCATTCTCTTGACCATTTCTCTAATCTGCCTAGATCCTCAATCATTTGTTTTACCCCTCCTGGTGTGTCTACCCTGTTGCATACCTTTGTGTCATCTGCAAAAAGGCACATTTTACCCTCAATTCCATTTGCAATATCACCAATAAAGATATTAAAAAGCACCGGTCCAAGTACAGATCCCTAGGGTACTCCACTTGTAACCTTTCCCTCCTTTGACTGTACTCCGTTTACTACAACTCTCTGTTTTCTGTAATGCAACCACGCTCTTATCCATTCAACTATCTTAGAATCCAATCCCAAGCTTTCAAGTTTATTTAACAGTCTGCGATGTGGGACAGTGTCAAAAGCTTTACTAAAGTCTAGATAAGCTACATCTACAGCCCCACCTTGATCTATTACTTTAGTCACCCAGTCAAAAAAAAGTCAATAAGATTTGTTTGACATGATCTTCCCCCAGTAAACCCATGCTGTTTTGGATCCTGTAAATTGCTGGTTTTGAGATATTCTACAACTCTTTGTTTTAAGAGTGTTTAATCAATTTCCCTACTACTGATGTAAGGCTCACTGGTCGATAGTTGCTTACCTCTTCCTTGCTTCCACTTTTGTGCAGTGGGACTACATTCGCTGTTTTCCAGTCCTCTGGGATTACTCCAGTAGCTAGTGACTGGTTGAATAGTTCCAGTGCCTTACAGAGACCGAACCAGCGCAGGGACCTTCCGGCTTAAGGGAAACCCATCCCCACCACAGGAACTTTTCCCTCACCCAGCATCAAAATCAGCATATCATCTCACCAACGGACATTCTCCGAAGGAACAGGGTACACCACCCCTTGCAGCAGAAAATATTGCCAGTAACACCCCCAAAAGGGACATTCCCACCAGGGTGCACTAGGAAAAGACTCAAAGTTCTTATTGTGATTAAAATTCCTCCATTGATCCCATGGGTGACTATATCATGCATATATGCTTTGTTTTAAACAGGATTCTAAAATATTTTGGTACCTGTTTCCTAGCAGGGTGCCCAGATTTCCTACGTACGCTTATGTAGTGAAATCGCATCGCATGGGCCATTTTAGTGCCGTGCGATGCAATGCGATTTTTTTTAATGTAATTTATTCACTGCTGTGTTGGCCACAGGGGATCGCATCGCACCTCCCGCAAAATTACATGCGATTTTATAGGGTGTGATGCAATGGCATTAGCTATACACTTGTATGACATACAATGAGGATTTACTGACACCCCCCCCCCCCTATCCACGCCACCCCGAAGCGTGGCGAGCGCAGCGGAACGCATCCTCCCGACCTTTTCATATGCCCACTATCCACTTCGGCGTGGAGTTGATTTTATGGATAGGGGGGGGGAATGGGCACTAAAACCTCATTGTATCTCATCCCAGTGTATAGCTAATGGCATGGCATCGCACCCTATAAAATCGCATGCGATTTTGTGGGAGGTGCGATGCGATCCCCCGGGGCCAAGATCCTGGCTCCAAGAATTATCACTGGGAAGAGGGTGTCACCAAGAATCAGGGATTCACGGAGCAAAGTAACATGATGATATACATTATATCAATACACCAGTAAGCACTGGAGAAATAACCTATAAATTAAATATGAAAAAGATGTCGTAGCCCAAGGAAAACATTTATTTTCTATCCAAGAACTTACTTTACAAAATGGGGTCTATTCAATGCCGTGGTCGAGAGGTGACAGCGAGCAGGGCTTCCTGCTCGATGTCACCACTCGCCCTGTCAGTATTCAACTCACCCCCCTCATACGCCAATTTGGGGAATCGGCGTATGCGGCTGCAGAAGCAGCGAGACTTGCGGCTAAATACAGCGGGTTCGCTGCATTAGCCACGGGTCTCGCTGTCCTGTGATGGCGACAATTCCCCCAGAACGTTGAATAGGGTGAGCGGCCGGCAAGGGGGTTAAACAGCTAGGATCGCTGGTTTTCTGCGGCATTGAATGCTACCCACTGTATAATAAGCACCTCTTTACTTACCGGAAAATGTTGTGAGTGTGTAGTAGGCGAGATCACAGAGCAGTTCCACTTCTTTCCTCCACTGCAGCCACTTTTTTGCACCTTACAGAAAGAAGAAAAAAAAAATCCATCAAACAAATAAATAAAAATGCAAATAATAAAGAGCACAAATCATATAAAGTGGTTTTGAGATTTTTCTTTTAAGTTATTGGTTATATTTTCCTTCAGTCATCTTTAAGATAAACCAATGAACAAAGCCTGTAAGCCTGAGAGTTCCTGCAGCTAGATATATTTAACGTTCTACTCACAGCTGCAGGTACCTGCCAAGGGCTGCACTGAAAACAAGGGATATGTTAGTAAATCATCTTACATTTATTGATGGTGCAGCTTTAAAACTTTTAGAGCTGAAATAGGGGCTATAATAAATGTGAACAGACTCCGTCTCTCATCCTTCTGCCCCAGTCTACAAGCTGCAATGTATAAATATTGCTGAGCTATGACTATATCTGACCTCACCCTTTGTCACTCGTATAAGGTCATTATTAATATTAGTCACAAATTATAGTCATTCTTTAAACAGCCGAAGCAAAACACACAATTGCGCACTGTAAAGTCAAATGTGTGTGTGTGTGTATAAAATGCCTGGCAGAAAATATAATAGGGTCATTATCAAAGAGAGAGTAACTAATACCCCTTTTACTTAAAAAAACCCGGATCCGCCCCGGGATTTGGAAGAAGGGTCCAAGTCGGGTCGGTTCCGGGATTTTCACCGTTCACATTGCGGTGCCCACCCGCAGTGTAGATGGAGGCGGTGCTCGGATATGACATCATCTTAAATCGCGGGGACCACAGTCATCCCCGCCGGGACCGCCAATAGTACACACACACACTAACACCAGCCAGCTCCCCAGTATATAGTACACACACGTGTAACACCAGCCAGCTCCCCAGTATATAGTACACACACACACGTGTAACACCAGCCAGCTCCCCAGTATATAGTACACACACGTGTAACACCAGCCAGCTCCCCAGTATATAGTACACACACACACGTGTAACACCAGCCAGCTCCCCAGTATATAGTACACACACGTGTAACACCAGCCAGCTCCCCAGTATATAGTACACACACACACGTGTAACACCAGCCAGCTCCCCAGTATATAGTACACACACACGTGTAACACCAGCCAGCTCCCCAGTATATAGTACACACACACACACACACACGTGTAACACCAGCCAGCTCCCCAGTATATAGTACACACACACACACACGTGTAACACCAGCCAGCTCCCCAGTATATAGTACACACACACACGTGTAACACCAGCCAGCTCCCCAGTATATAGTACACACACACACACGTGTAACACCAGCCAGCTCCCCAGTATATAGTACACACACACACACACACACACACACACACATGTAACACCAGCCAGCTCCCCAGTATATAGTACACACACACACACACACACGTGTAACACCAGCCAGCTCCCCAGTATATAGTACACACACGTGTAACACCAGCCAGCTCCCCAGTATATAGTACACACACGTGTAACACCAGCCAGCTCCCCAGTATATAGTACACACACACGTTTAACACCAGCCAGCTCCCCAGTATATAGTACACACACACACGTGTAACACCAGCCAGCTCCCCAGTATATAGTACACACACACACACACACACGTAACACTAGTCAGCTGACTGTACACCTAACTGTGTACACTGACACCAGCTCCTCAGTATACACACACACACACACAGGGGTAACACCAGCTCCTCAGTATACACACACACACGCGGGGGTAACACCAGCTCCTCACTATTTACACACACACACACACGTGTAACACCAGCCAGCTCCCAATTATATAGCACAGACACACGTGTAACACCACAATGTAAAAACAAATTTTGTGCGTAACTGAAGTTTTGCGCTAAAAGCGGCTATGGATAGTCTCTGGAACTAAATAGGACCTACACCAAAAAGGTCCTGAGGTTGTTTACAAGATCCCCTAGTGTCAACGCGTTTCGGCTCCTTTAGAGCCTTTTTCAAGACATGTCTTGAAAAAGGCTCTAAAGGAGCCGAAACGCGTTGACACTAGGGGATCTTGTGCATCTTGGACCTGCCTGACCAACAGAGGTAACGTTGGACACTTTAACCTTTCACTCTGTCTGGACCTTTAACATCTACTTGTGATTGTGTTGAGGCCCCGGCGTTGCCTCTTAGGTCACCTGGTCCTTTTTGCATCTCTTTTTTTAATTTTTTATCTAAACGTTTTTATCTTTTTTGTACACATATATATGTATTGTACGTATCTATAGTCCAATTATGGACTTTTTGTAAATTAAAGATTTTTCAGTCTATACATCGTTTTTTTCTTTGTTTTTTCTGGGGTCACCAACACCCACATTGAGAAATTCTTTGTGGAAACAAAAAGATCCTTTCTGACATTACAAAGAAACCTTGATGCGTCTGGCTCCAGTATAAAACACCGTGAGTGTGGTACGCTATCTTTAAGACTTCCACCCTGAATTATATACAAAAGATACCTTGATGTGCTTTAACCTACCATCTTGGATGTGAGTAGGGGTACGCCAAATATACATCCATTTCATCTGATATATAAAGTTTTGGGATAACCTCCACAAAAGATACCCTGATGAGATTTAACCCACCGAGTAACCAGTGAGTGGGGGTACGCTTACCTATCCTTTCTGTCAGAAAATTTTGTATTGAAAAAGATACCTTTATGGGATTACAATATATAATATTTAAGTGAGTAGAGGTACGCCCCTGAAGTAAACTTCGAGACAAAATCTAGAAATCAGGAGAAAACCAATTCCTCCGTCAATTTCTTGAACTTTATTTTTTATGATTTAGTTGTGTTGAATTTTTTTGTTTACACAATGTACATTTTCTTCATTTCATGCTTGTTTTGAGAAAAATAAGAAAACACACGGATTTAACACTTTAAAAGGATTCCTTCAAAGGACCGACACCCCTACCTCCCTCCCATTGAAAACATATGACAGGGAAGTACTTTTGATCTTACATTCGTGCACATTGATTTTGTTCACTTCATTTTTTCACGGTTTTTTTGTTTTTTTGTTTTTTGTATTTAGTTTGCTAGCGCTGTGAACTGTTTCTGGATCTTAAAACCTAATTTTTTACACGTGTAACACCAGTCAGCTCAGAGCATGTACACTGACACCAGCTCCTCCGTACTCCTCAGCTGACTGTACACCTACCCGTGTACACTGACACCAGCTCCTCAGTACTCCTCAGCAGACTATACACCTAACCGTGTACACTGACACCAGCTCCTCAGTACTCCTCAGCTGACTGTACACTGACACCAGCTCCTCAGCTGACTGTACACCTAACTGTGTACACTGACACCAGCTCCTCAGTATACACACACACACACACACACACACACAGGGGTAACACCAGCTCCTCAGTATATACACACACACACACACACACACACACGGGGGGGGGGGGGTAACACCAGCTCCTCACTATTTACACATACACACACACACGTGTAACACCAGCCAGCTCCCAATTATATAGCACAGACACACGTGTAACACCAGTCAGCTCAGAGCATGTACACTGACACCAGCTCCTCAGTACTCCTCAGCTGACTGTACACCTAACCGTGTACACTGACACCAGCTCCTCAGTACTCCTCAGCTGACTGTACACCTAACCGTGTACACTGACACCAGCTCCTCAGCTGACTATACACCTAACCGTGTACACTTACACCAGCTCCTCAGTACTCCTCAGCTGACTGTACACTGACACCAGCTCCTCAGCTGACTGTACACCTAACTGTGTACACTGACACCAGCTCCTCAGTATACACACACACACACACACACAGGGGTAACACCAGCTCCTCAGTATATACACACACACACACACACACACACACGGGGGGGGGGGGTGTGTAACACCAGCTCCTCACTATTTACACACACACACACACACACGTGTAACACCAGCCAGCTCCCAATTATATAGCACAGACACACGTGTAACACCAGTCAGCTCAGAGCATGTACACTGACACCAGCTCCTCAGTACTCCTCAGCTGGCTGTACACCTAACCGTGTACACTGACACCAGCTCCTCAGTACTCCTCAGCTGACTGTACACCTAACCGTGTACACGGACACCAGCTCCTCAGCTGACTGTACACCTAACCGTGTACACTGACACCAGCTCCTCAGTACTCCTCAGCTGACTGTACACCTAACCGTGTACACTGACACCAGCTCCTCAGCTGACTGTACACCTAACCGTGTACACTGACACCAGCTCCTCAGTACTCCTCAGCTGACTGTACACCTAACCGTGTACACTGACACCAGCTCCTCAGTACTCCTCAGCTGACTGTACACCTAACCGTGTACACTGACACCAGCTCCTCAGTACTCCTCAGCTGACTGTACACCTAACCGTGTACACTGACACCAGCTCCTCAGTACTCCTCAGCTGACTGTACACCTAACCGTGTACACTGACACCAGCTCCTCAGTACTCCTCAGCAGACTATACACCTAACCGTGTACACTGACACCAGCTCCTCAGTACTCCTCAGCTGACTGTACACTGACACCAGCTCCTCAGCTGACTGTACACCTAACTGTGTACACTGACACCAGCTCCTCAGTATACACACACACACACACACACACACAGGGGTAACACCAGCTCCTCAGTATATACACACACACACACACACACACACACGGGGGGGGGGGGGGGTAACACCAGCTCCTCACTATTTACACATACACACACACACGTGTAACACCAGCCAGCTCCCAATTATATAGCACAGACACACGTGTAACACCAGTCAGCTCAGAGCATGTACACTGACACCAGCTCCTCAGTACTCCTCAGCTGACTGTACACCTAACTGTGTACACTGACACCAGCTCCTCAGTACTCCTCAGCTGACTGTACACCTAACCGTGTACACTGACACCAGCTCCTCAGCTGACTATACACCTAACCGTGTACACTGACACCAGCTCCTCAGTACTCCTCAGCTGACTGTACACTGACACCAGCTCCTCAGCTGACTGTACACCTAACTGTGTACACTGACACCAGCTCCTCAGTATACACACACACACACACACACACACACAGGGGTAACACCAGCTCCTCAGTATATATACACACACACACACACACACGGGGGGGGGGGGGTGTAACACCAGCTCCTCACTATTTACACACACACACACACACACACACACACGTGTAACACCAGCCAGCTCCCAATTATATAGCACAGACACACGTGTAACACCAGTCAGCTCAGAGCATGTACACTGACACCAGCTCCTCAGTACTCCTCAGCTGGCTGTACACCTAACCGTGTACACTGACACCAGCTCCTCAGTACTCCTCAGCTGACTGTACACCTAACCGTGTACACGGACACCAGCTCCTCAGCTGACTGTACACCTAACCGTGTACACTGACACCAGCTCCTCAGTACTCCTCAGCTGACTGTACACCTAACCGTGTACACTGACACCAGCTCCTCAGCTGACTGTACACCTAACCGTGTACACTGACACCAGCTCCTCAGTACTCCTCAGCTGACTGTACACCTAACCGTGTACACTGACACCAGCTCCTCAGTACTCCTCAGCTGACTGTACACCTAACCGTGTACACTGACACCAGCTCCTCAGTACTCCTCAGCTGACTGTACACCTAACCGTGTACACTGACACCAGCTCCTCAGTACTCCTCAGCTGACTGTACACCTAACCGTGTACACTGACACCAGCTCCTCAGTACTCCTCAGCTGACTGTACACCTAACCGTGTACACTGACACCAGCTCCTCAGTACTCCTCAGCTGACTGTACACCTAACCGTGTACACTGACACCAGCTCCTCAGTACTCCTCAGCTGACTGTACACTGACACCAGCTCCTCAGTACTCTTCAGCTGACTGTACACCTAACCGTGTACACTGACACCAGCTCCTCCGTACTCCTCAGCTGACTGTACACCTAACCGTTTACACTGACACCAGCTCCTCCGTACTCCTCAGCTGACTGCTGTACACCTAACCGTGTACACTGACACCAGCTCCTCCGTACTCCTCAGCTGACTGCTGTACACCTAACCGTGTACACTGACACCAGCTCCTCCGTACTCCTCAGCTGACTGCTGTACACCTAACCGTGTACACTGACACCAGCTCCTCCGTACTCCTCAGCTGACTGTACACCTAACCGTTTACACTGACACCAGCTCCTCCGTACTCCTCAGCTGACTGCTGTACACCTAACCGTGTACACTGACACCAGCTCCTCCGTACTCCTCAGCTCACTGTACACCGACACCAGCTCCTCAGTATGCAGTCACCACCAGGCTACGGTGACTGGCAGAGGGAAGCGGTCACCACATTGCCTGAGGCCACATGATGCAGGCTATAGGGCAGCGTCACGGGCCATCGGTGTCTGCCCTGAGGCACCGCACTCACCTGCGACAGACTGGCAGGCCTCATGCGCCTGGCCCTTCAGGCAGCCCTGAAACTGCTCATCCTTCTGGCTGCTGCGGATAAGCAGAGGCTGGTTGGCGGGAGGGAAGGCCATGCCGTGATGGAGAGCGCTCTAGCGCCGGCGCCTTTTTGCCTCATAACCCGAGGCCCCTTCGTTTCCGGTGACCCGAAATAACCGAACGGCGACCAGCAGACGAGACACCTAGGTGACACTTCCGGGTGTACCTTGCGTCTACCAACGTGAGGGCGGGGCTAAGCGACGGCTTAGGGGTAAACGTTACCATAGAGACTGGCTGCGCTGTCCAATGTCATAGCACCTCACACACGCGCATGACTACCATTGCCCAATAGAGGGCGCTAATCAGCCCGGCCTGGCTGGCAAACGGAGCCATGAAGTAGATTATATAGACAATATCTAGGCCGACAGTCAGTAGGTCGACACAAAAAATGTTGACATACCTGCTGTTGACATACGATGCTGCCAAAAGGTCGACACATGCTTATGGTTGACACAGGCAAGGTCGACAGTGAAAAGGTCGACATGAGGTTTTCATGATTTTTCAGTGTCTATGTAATCGTAAGTCGACATGGACACCATTTATATGTACCATGCCCTCTCGCATGGCTTGCTTCGCTCACCATGATTTGGGCACACTATAATATTCCTACTCTACATCAGAGGCGGAACTAGCGAGTAGTGGGCCCAGGTGCAAAAATATTCTTTGGGCCCCCCGCCCCACTCAAAATGGGAACAGTGTGCACCAAAGACGGCTGCAGTGTGTGTGTGTGTGTGTGTGTGTGTGTGTGTGTGTAAGATTAGGGCTACAGGCAGTGGGATGTGTGTGTATGGTTAGGGTTATAGGCTGCGGGTGGGTGTGGTTAGGGTTATAGGCTGCAGGTGGGTGTGGTTAGTGCTATGGACTGCTACGGGCGGGAGAGTATGGGTAGGTTTAGGCTGTGGGGAGGGGGATGGGTGGGGTTAGGCTGCAGGTGGGTGGTGAATGGTTGGGCTGTGGGGGGGGGGGGTATATGTATAGGGTTAAGTCTATGGGGGATGTATAGTTAGGGCTAGGTTACTGGGGTGTGTATAACTAAGGTTAGGCTGAGGGTGGGGTGTTACAGTTGGGCAGCAGGGGAAGGGGGGTGTATGGTTAGTTAGACTGGGAGGGTTAGGGTTTGTGCCCTCCACCCCCCCCCCCCCCCCCTTAATATGATAACATATTTTTTGCCTCCAGCTTCCGTTTTATTTTAACAAGTTTTATGCAGCCCCCCCCCTATAATTCCTAATGTTTCAGCAATGTATATTATATATACACTGCCCCCTCCCTCCAAGTAACTTACCCCTGGCACGGCAGCTCTGCTGTCTGTGATGCTCACGCTCCGCCACTCCTCCTGGAGCCCTCCGTGCTCAGCCTCAGAGCAGACAGGAATTCACTTCCTGTCAGGCTCCAAGGCTGAGAGCAGCAACAGGCAGCCTTGCGATTGGCTGCCTGTTGGAAGGAGGACGGTCACCGCCAGACACAGAATGGATGCAGGGCGCTGCTGCCTTTGCTTCTGCATCCATGTCTGCCCCACACATACACGCACCTGCCGCCCTGCTATGTACCCACTGCCACCCGCGCGCGGCCATGCACAGTATAAAAAAAAAGAAACACAGAACTCTGTCATGCCGGGCAGGCGGCAGCACCGGGCCCCTTTAACCCCTTGGGCCCTGGTGCACTGTAGTTCCGCCACTGCTCTACATTATGCCCACTTGGATAGTAAAGTATGAAAAAAACGCTTTTTTGGGGGGGAAAAAAACTAATCTCAACCTTTTCACTGTCTAACTTGCCTATGTTGACCATAAGCTTGTGTCGACATTTTGGAAGTGTCGACCTAAGGTGTTTGGAACCTTTTAAGGTGTTGAACTAGTTACTGTCGACCATTATTGACCACTAGTGACTGTCAACCTAGACATTGTCTATCGAACGACTGCATACCCAGCAGTGGTGGATACGACGATCGTACCACAGGTCGCTGGCGGCCAGGGAAGTGACGAACCAGCCTGAGTATACTAGGTGGCTCTAATAAGTAGACGAGGGGGAGAAAGTCTGAGATATCATGGTGCTGTCTGGGATTTATGCTAAGCAATGAGGTTGAAATAATGTTAGGGATTGAGAAGTGTCTATACATTGTAAGCTTGCGAGCAGGGCCCTCCTACCTCTATGTAGGTTTGTTTCTACCCAGTTTGTTTTATCATTGTTGTGACCAAGTCTGTTTCCTCCATTTACACGATTAACAAATATCGGAGTTGCTAAAACTGAACCCATTGTTACAGAGAACCAGTAAACTTTGGAACATATTGCGCCACAGAGCGAGTCTCAGTGCATCAAACACCCCTTTTACACCTCCACCATGGGTCACACCGTGTCCCTTTAAATGGGACTTCTATCCAGGTCCTGACCTGGGTAGAACACGGCTAGGACCTGGGTAGAGGGCGGTGGAAATGGGTACGCCGGGTCATCCGACTCGGCTCCCGTTTACATCAATGGGGGACGTACAACCTGCTATACTCGTCAGACAGCAGCGGAGGAGGTGAATGGATGCCTGTGTGCGGGATGAGGGCTGGGGGTGCACGGGGACTGGGGGCAGCCCAGCAGATTACCTTAGTGCTGGGCTTGCCCCCAGCACAGCGGTCCGGGTCCCGGAGGCGGAGATCGGGGCTTGGAGATGATGTCATCTCCAAGCGGTGGCTCAGGAACCGCCTGCACCAGGTGGGGAAGCGCTGGTGTAAAAGGGACCAAACGCTAGTTCGCACCCGGCTTGAAGCTGGGTCCAAAAACCCGGGTGTGACCCGGTGTTTTGGTATAAAAGAGGTATTATATTCTCCATCTTCTTCTGATTCAGAATCCTAATTTCCTTGATGCCGTGGCTGCTCATCCCTTCATAAATTGGCAACTGCTGAGCATTCACATTTTAAGATCTTTGGTTTCCATTGATTACGAACAGGGATGCATTGGCCTGCCGGGAAACTGGGCCATTTCCCGGTGGGCTGGTCCAGATTTTCACATGGCTGGGCCGCCGATCGTGCTGCCAGGGTCGGTCCTATCAGTGCCGGTGCTAGCGTCATTCCATATGCCCCCCCCGGGCAGCAGTGTTACCACAACCTCACCCCCCGGCAGTAGCTGCAAATTCCAACCCCCCCCCCCCGCCGCCACCGCCCCCCCCCCCCGCTAATAACCCCGGGCAGCACCCAAATTTTAAAATACATATCATCACTTATTTATCCGCAATCAGATGGTTTCACAAGGGAACTTCTAATAGACATTCTTGTTTAACATGTCATCAAGAGGCAGTGGATACTTTTCCCTACTTATGGGCCTGCTCTATCATTTAATATTTCTGGCACTTCATCCGTAGGTATGTGGGTGCCCAAGCTCATTATTCATGTCCCATTTCTCCAGAATGGGCAATAAGAGGAATTTTTATGGGTATGACCGTCGGGCCGGATTAAGCCTTCAGGAGGCCCGGGGTCACTTTAGACAGGGGGGCCCCTTCTCAGTTGTCATTACTGGCTGCAAACTGCATGGGAGAATATTACACTGTCAAAGCACAGAGTAAAGGCTGCATATACGTGGTTAATGAGTAACTGCAGGGGGTGGGGGAGGGGTGTTAATATATACATAAATATATATATATATATATATATATATATATATATATACCACATGAAACACCTGTGTTTGTCGCTCTGTACCTTACTCTGTAAGAGCCCTGACAGGCTCAGTGCTGCCTCTAATTAAAAACCCTCCCATGACGAGGCCGCTGCTGCTGATGTCCTCCATGGGCCTGACAAGCATATGATGAGCTCCACCAAGCAGAGCTCAGCACAAGTCTCTCAGTCTCTGACCTCTTGTGCAAAGTCTCATGGGACTTAGTCAACTCCCAGTAATGCACTAATGCAGTCAGTGTGCCTTTGGTCCCGATGCTCAGCACCATTAATCATTGTCACATTGGCAGATAGGTGAAGCTGCAGCACTACCCCACTCCCATGCACAAAACCTTTAGCTTAAAAAAAAAATCAGCTTTTTTTTAAATAAATTTATTGAAAAAATATATATTTATAGTAGAGCTGTATTGATGTTACGATCCTGTATGTATGTATTTTGTATTGTTATTGTCTGCAAGTGTGGAGCTTTGTGTTTACAGTCACAAATTGGTTGTGCTTGTAGATGCGGTCGCTACTGAATCAGGCCTCGAGTGTAGTAGCAGCATCTACCATTAGCACATTGTAGTGATATGAGCAACATGTCAGAGTAATGAGAGAATACTGTGGCGTAAAAACACTCATCTGTATAAAAGGGACTTATTTTATCTGGCATTTCACTATTTCAGAGGTACAGGTTGAGTATCCCTTATCCAAAATGCTCGGGAACAGAAGAATTTTGGATAACAGATTATTCTGTATTTTGGAATATTTTTATATTTCAATGAGGTATCTTGCAAAGCACATCAACAAAATGAAATACAAACAAATACAGTATATTTTATTTGTGCATGAAACAAGGTTTTACAAAACAAAGTACGTGAATGAAGGTTCCTAGAATATTTGTGCGCCATCTCATATATATGATGCCAAATGTGAAGAATATTGTTATGCACTACTACGTATATAGTTTACTATTATTATCATTGTTGTCCTATTGTCTGATATACCATGTCACATATACCTCATCTTATTGTAAATTCATCACATTGCTCGATTTGACTTTGAACCCGAATAAACATTAAAAAAAAAAAGTTTGTGAACAATCTCAGGCACGGACAATGAATGCCAAGCAATCATGTACTTGCACATATTTACTATCAGTTACATGTTATATCCCCAGTAGTGCCAGATACAGATGTCCCCAGTAGGTTTTTAGCAAAAAAATAAAAAATCTAAGTACATTTTGGAGACTATGGTTTTCGGAATAGTTTGGATAACGGATATTTGGATGAGGGATACTCAACCTGTACCTAGGATTATGTTTGAACACGGCATACAGTACTAGCAATAGACACATTATCATTAGTAATAATTTGAAGTTAATATCACCGCTTATTTGTATCCATTGTTTGTTAACTAAGGCTCCGACATGGAATTTTTATCCCGGCAATTGATAAAAAGCGCTTATTGGCTGTGCAGCATGGCGCCGCGTGATTGGCTGGGTATTTCTGGGTTCCAGATTGAAGCTTCTCCATGCCTGCGGTCTCTGGCCCACAACGACCGGTTTGAGGTACTTGTAGACTTCAGGATGGAGGTAACACTGGACAAAATCAGGGCTCTCCTCCGGCAAAAATACCTGCGTCGAGTGAAAGCCCTCTCCACCAAAAATTGTGCCTTCCTCCTCCTGGCATAACACTGTGCCAGGTAGCACAGTGTAAGCATCTGCATAATGCTCTGATTTGCTGTAAGCAGCAAAACACACATAGCACTCATGACCTCCGGGTTCTGCAACTTGTCAGCCATGTTTAATGCAATGCAGTGAGCAGACACCTCCCACTTTTGATGACCTCATCTCTGTGTGCCTTTAAAACTGTCCTTTTCTTATGACACAGAGATTTGCAGGAAAAATCCGGCTTCTGTGTGAAAGGGGTCAACACGGGAAATACCCGGGTTTTTGTTGCTGTGTGAAAGGGGTTCAGCACCTTTCAGCCTGGTTCTACCCGGGTTTTTGTATCGGGAAATACCTGGGTTTTTGGGGATTTTCTGTCTGAAAAGGGTATCACACAGCTGGGAACACGAATGAGACACGGGAAAAACCCAGGTAAATACCTGGGTCAAAGTCCAGGGAATTTAGATCCGTGTTGACCCTTTCAGACAGAAAAAAAACCCGAGTTGACACGGCAAGAGCCGGGAAATTACCGGCTTTTATTTTCTGTCTGAAAGGGGTATAAATTTGTTTTTATTGACCAAAATGCTAGGAATATATTGTTTTTCTGGATAAAAAAAATCCCACAAGTTAAAGCATTATACCTAAAACATACTATACTGTATAAAAAATACTCCTGCATTCTCTCACTTTTCTGCTGGTTTTCTCGCTTTGTATAAAAGTGCTTCTCATAGTAACTGTGGGAAGAGGCAACTTGTGATCCAAAGACAAAGCCAGTGGTGTAACTTCCAATTGCTGAATTGGGTAAGAGACCTTGTACAGAAAACTGAGGTCTGCAAATTACAGCAGTAGGGGGCCAATACTGTGGGTGAAGGCCTGGCTACCATGGGTTTAGTGAGTACTTTGTGGGCACCATAGCAATACTTTGAAGGTACCCTATCCCAATCCTTCTAGAGATACCTCTCCATAATGTATGCCCCATAATACTGTTCTAGTCAGGACCGGTTCAAGGCACCTGAGCACCCCAGGCGGAAGGGGGGGGAAGCGTCCTGGCGCTCACACTCCACGAGGGGGGTGAGGTGATGCGGCTATTGCCGCTGCGTGTCGCTCCACAAGGGGGAGGGGGTTTGGTGGCGGGTGACGCTGTGGTTGGGGGCAGGCAGCGGGTGTCACCCGCAGATTAGCACTGATCCACAGGCGAGCTCCAGGGGGGGCGGGGGTACGGCTCCCTGCTGGGAGGATGAATAGTACTTGGTTGGGCTTGGCAGCTGCTTTCTTCTTCCTGCTCTCCTCTGGTGGGAGCTTTCCTGCTGCTGCTGCTCCTCCAGCAGCTCAGTACCGCCCTCTAGTGGCAAATGCCTAAAGCTGCCTAGTGGTGGCGCCGGCCCTGGTTCTAGTTTATTTGAAGGGCCATACTGTATTAGTGACCTAGTTCACATTATGCCACATTGTAGAGCTGCCAGTACACTTTATGCAATACAGTGCCCCCAATTCATATTATGCCATACATTGTCCCCAGTTCATAGTATTCCACATTACTGTGCCAAACTATTGTTCATTCACTGCATATTGTTCCTTATTGCAGTACCCCATTCCATGTTATGCAACCATACAGTGGCCTCTGGTTCAAAATATGCCACATTACATTTAAGAATATCAATTTATATATTTTAATTAAAATTATTATGTTATTTTAAATGGTATGCCCTCACAACAAACAATGCCCTCTATACACATTTGTTTCTAGTATGTAAAATATATGACCCAATCAATGGCTCTTTATATATATATATATATATATATATATATATATATATATATATATATATATATATATATATATATGTAAAAAATATCATAATAATAATAGTACCTGTCATTTGTTAAATTAGAGCACAAACTGGTATATTACTGCAGATATTAACTTACTGTACTTTGCAGTGCTGCTTTTGTGCCACTAGATGGCACTAAGACATAACTTTCAAACTAAGATACATAGAAAATGACAAGCATTTAAACATCAAAGTTTTTTGGCCACAAATGCAGCTATTGTGCATAAAATATAGGATTTGGGCTATTTATGTTTCTAATCATTTGCATAAATGTTTCCCTAATGTACGATAGCATACAATGCACAGTATACAAATTACATTATATAGCTTAACCTTATTATTCTACAAAGAGGAAGAAATGATTAAAGCTTTGTTGTAACCCATACAAGTAAGAATGCTGAAAAGGACAAAAAGGACAACAGATATATTACATGGTTGGTTTCTTAGATATTTAGTGAAAACCTATAAGATAATATCACAGTGCTATAGTGAAATGATTTTGTGTGATGTATGTACTGTACGTCATGGGGTTCATTGTATGCAAAAGCCAACACTGACCTAATTAGTTATAAACAGTCCCTCCTAGAGCAAGGCCAATACAGGGAGGGAACGTGTCCAGGTCAAACATACTGTAGTCAGATAAAGGTGGCGCAGGGGAAACTGTATCCTGGGCCCCCACTGTCAGGGTGCCCCTCGGCCACAGAGCACTGACATCATTAGCTTTCTCTCTTGGGCAGCAGCAGAACTAGTCAGCCAGAATACAAGCAGGACAGTATGCAGCACAGGCAGAGACACAGAAGTATCCGGTTCCGGTACCGAAGGAGGAGAGATAGGAGGGGGTAGAAAGCTGTAAGTAACCCAAAGATCTAAAATTCTGCTCCTTCCCACATAGGCATCTAGGTCTTGTGTAACCTGTTATCTGATGAGAACATTTAGGTCTAGAGAGAGACCCCTTTCACATCGCAAATGCCGGGTCTCACCAGGGATGTGGACAAGGGTCCATCCCAGGAGTGACCCAGCATTTGTGCTGTTTGGTGCTCACAGTGACCCAGCTTATTGCCGGGTCGATGATGTCATCCGGGGGGGCCCGAGCAGTGGCTTGTCAGGCGGGGGAGAAGGCAGCCCTGAGGTGACGCTGTTGCCTCCTCTCTAGAAGTGAACGGGACCCGGGAGGCACGACCGAGTTACCCGTTCACACTGCCCAGCAACCCGGGTCTGACCCGGGAAGAACACTGCTTATATCGCGGGTCGGGTTGCTGGACATGGCCCTTTCACACCGCACGCCCACCTGAGTCGATTCGGCAATATCCAAGGATCCTGTCCCAGTGTGTAAGTGGTATAGAGGCTGCTGCTATTCTTACATGTGACAAGACACATTATAGATTTTTTCCATGTGTATTTTCAGGTTGTTTAAGTTATTTTTGTTCCATCTATTGTCCCATTGGATGAACTGTAAAGTAGCTAAGCAATGAGTGGATGCTACAGTATCTTGGGGTTGTGACAAGCTTAGGCCATACATGTACTTTATCCCACCCCCACTCAGTGGCCTTGATCATTAAGCTGAGCCTACCTCTGCAACCTGTAATACACAGGAGATGGCTTCTTAGTAAGAATGGAATGGATACGATAGAACCGTTGCTACTATTAGACTACTCTAGGCAATTCCTAGTTTACCACAGACACTTCTTTTAATAGGATACGTACGGATGACCAGCAGTCAAGATGCCAGCAGTCAGAAAGCCAACGCCGGCATCCAAAAATGGAATCCCCAATAGGGCCTAGGTAAGTATACTCAGGGCTGCTGAGAGCTATGAGCTCTCACACTGTCAGTGTGTTACAGTGTGAGAGCTCACGCTGTAGGGGTGTGCTGCTGCTGTCTGGGTGGGCGGGGGGGGGGGGATCAGACCAGGACGTTTCAGACTTTGGACGTTTGGGACATAGACAGCTGAATCTGGTCTACAAACACTACGTCGTTGCTTCTATTGATTGCACTTGTTTGATCTTTTCATATAAAGATATTAAAAAGGTGAAGAACAAATTTCTCTCATTCCCAAACCAAACCCCCCTATTTGATAATTCTGATGTCATTCCCCTGATGAAGTCATTTTATGACAAAACGCGTCTGAATTTTTGTCATCTTAACAGAAACAGGTGTCAAATCTTTGTCTGATATGAATTTACATTTTGATATGTTTTAAATCAATTTTATATAATACACCAACTGTGTTAAATTTTCACATGAAAGTGGTGGTCACTATTCAGCGCTCTCTATATCTTTGTTATATCTTTGTCTATATATATATATATATATATATATATATATATATATATATATATATATATATATATACACCTTTCTGCCATCCAGTGCTTTAATTACAGTACTTGTTGCCTTGCTGCTTTTTCAAGCTGACAAAGAACTAGAGCAGGTAATTCCTCCGAGATCAGATTTCTCACATTTCACATTTAAATTTTCTCATTTTTTTATAGAATGAATTCAGAAGAGAAACAGTAGACAGCCCTAATAAGCTCCAACGCACAAAAGGATCAATCAAATTCATCTCCAATTTTAGGTTACTGAATACATTTATTCCGTGCTTCTATAAAACCTGTATGGTCAGACAAGAGATATTTGGGCTCTTTTTAACAACAAGAAAAGGTTTTAGGAGATTTTTGCTACTTTATTAAAAATAGAAAACTAAGAAATCACGATTACATAAGTACGTGTTTGCTCAATACTTGGTTGATGCACCTTTGACAACAACTACAGCCTTCGAGTCTTTTTGTATATGATGCCACAAGCTTGGCACACCTATCTTTGGGCTGTTTAGCCCATTCCTCTTTGCAGCACCTCACAAGCTTGGCACACCTCTTTGCAGCACCTCACAAGCTTGGAACACCTCTTTGCAACACCTCACAGGCTCCATCAGGTTGGATGGGAGGTGTCGGTGCACAGCCATTTTCAGATCTCTCCAGAGATGTCAATAGGATTCAAGTGTGGGCTGTGGCTGGGCCACTCAAGAACATTCACAGCGTTGTCCTGAAGCCACTCCTGTGATATCTTGGCTGTGGGGCCTACACACATAGGTATGAATTCAATTAGTGTTGGATCCATTCCGACATTCATTTGTCGGAATGGATCTGACGCTACCTATTCAAATCAGCGGTCAAATCCGAATGTCGGAATTGGCTGCTGATTGATGCTCACCCAGCCAGTGTCTCTGGCTCACCCAGCCAGAGACCGGATGAGCGACGGTGTGAGGTGGGCGGGAGGCAGGATGGCACTGGGTGAGAGCAGGATGCGTGAGCCGGATGGATGAGCCGGGGGAGAGCAGGACGGCAGTGGGACAGGTGAGCGCGGCGGAACGGTGCTGGAGGATGGCGAACGTGACGATGGCACCGGGTGAGCTGCTGATCCTCCCTGCCTTATTCCGACATCTTTTCATGTTGGATTGAGATTGCCCGAATGGGGCCAAATTTGGCTGCATTTCCATCAAAAGCAGGTGGATTGGAGGAATAACCGCAGATCCTCCTGCTTTTTCCGACCTATTGGAAAAAAGCAGCCAGGATTGAATAGGTCGGCCTAATTCAGTCGAAAATTGCAGACACGGTTAATCAGCTGTGTCTGTCCAGACTGTATTGGGACCTACACACGTAGCGATCCCTGGGTATTTTCTAAGTGATCTCACTGGATCACTTAGAAAATGCCCCTACATACGTTGATATTGCACAGGCTATTAATATCGAGCACGCTGGATAAATCACGGGGTCAGGACCAGTGTTCTGGACATGACAGATCCCTCATTGGCACATCGCATCACTCAGAACGCTCATCTATGTATGCAGCTTATTTTTATGTATATCAAATACCTTTTTTATAACACTGGCTGATTGACAGACCATCCTAATGTGGAGTTTTATAAAGAGTTTCCTTGCGCATCTTCAGAGCATTGGTGAAGAGCCGTAATTCCCAATCCTCCGCCGCAAAGCGTTTAAGGTATTCAGAAATGAAGCCACTGCTTCTGCTTTGTTACCGCCTGACACAACAATTTAGAGGATTATGATAAGACTTTGCTGAAGCTGGAAAAACAACCATCAGAAGGCAGAAGTGTTTTTCTTTGTGTTTGACATATTTTAATAATGCATATTACCGTGAATACAGTACTTTTCCATTCTTAAAACTGATCTTGAGTTATCTCAGACGTGCCAGTGTTTGCTCTTTAATAAAATGTAACTTGTCTCAGAATGAGCTTTAGATTAGTGTTCAAATGGGCTTAGTGCTACAATTCATTATTTCAACTTTGTTCAAACTTTAACCCTTTCAGCCATAGCACATATTCATGGATTACGGGGGAGAAGGAATCTCTGCAACCTGGGCCAACAACTGTGCCGTTCAATTCCCAGACCAGTGGGTAGAAATACTGAATGAGAGGGAGCAGGACTATATACCATAGTTAATGGATGAGTTTGCATTTGGGCATTTATAAAAAATGAATTTGCAGTCCAGATAACATTAAGGTTTTAAATCTTGGACATTTTTTTTTAAGCGGCAAACTTGGACCCTATTATATATGCCCCTTGGCATAGCATCAATACAATATGATGACCAGCAGCCCAGCTGGCAACACAGATGGCAATAAGTACTACAAATGTATTATTTGTTCTTAAACAAATTGATGCATTTTTTTCTGCTTAAACATACTTTGGGAGACATTGGGTGTATATGTGGACATGGCACTTGCAATATCCACACAATACTAGTCACACACCTACAGTACATGCACTAGCCACACCCCCACAGCACCAGCCACATCCCCACAGCACCAGCCACGCCCCCACAGCACTAACCACAGTTACTCCATTTCTCACAATAGATCCCTGATCATTTCAGTTGAAAGACCATGTAGCCCTTTATCGTCCCAGACACCCCCACTCTGTCTTCCTGATCCCCTCTGCCTTCTCCTTTCTCATCCCTTCCCCCCCCCCTTTCTCTCTCTCTCTCTCTCGCTGTCTCTTATTGACTCTTTTTCATGAAAACCTCTCACTCTCTCCCTGACACCTCTCTCTCTCCCTCCCCCTCTCTCTCTTTCTGTCTCTTATTGCTTCATTTTTTATGAAAACCACTCACTCTCTCTCTGACACCTCTCTCTGTCTCTCCCTCTCTCTGTATCTCTCTCTCTCTCTCGCTGTCTCATATTGCCTCTTTTTTCATGAAAACCTCTCACTCTCTCCCTGACACCTCTCTCTCTCTGTCTCTCTGTCTCTCTCTCCCTCTCTCTGTCTCTCTCTCTCCCTCTCTCTGTCTCTTATTGCCTCTCAATCTCTCCCTGACACCTCTCTCTGTCTCTCCCTCTCTCTGTCTCTCCCTCTCTCTCGCTTGATGCTAACCTTAACCTTAGTTCTTACCTCCGATTTGTGTCAGTTTTCTGACCGTGGGGATTCAGCTGTCGGGATCTCTAGATTTTGATCGCATCCCTATTACACTGCTCAATAGAGATACTCCAGCAAACAGAGAAAGTAGTCCTCTAGTAAAGGAACTGGCCTTTGATGTGGAAGAATGGATCATGTATTTATTTGAAGAACCTTCAACATTGCCTGTAAGCAGTATCTGTGAAAATTGACCTGGGTTGAAGACACGGGATTTATAGTGTCTACAAAGTGATCATAAATGTGTTATAAATATCAGCTTAAGCTTAATGCAACACAACTGTGATCGGTATAGAAGCATAAATAGACATTCAGGGGAAATAGACTAAGATAGGCGTTCTATGTCAGATGGGATATTGCTATGGGTAACCAATCAGATCCTGGGCCTTATTCTGGTCCGTTTGCATGGACCAGAATATTCACAGGGGCTCCGATGGTGTTCAGGGTGTTCACAGGGCGCACGCATCCAAGTGTGCGGGCAGGGGGGGGGGGGGGGCGTTTACATATGGGAACGCCCAGCGTTTCATGGGCGTTCCCATGAGAATGTGTAACATCCATTCGCAGGCCCTGTGAGGGAATCGCCCTTGTGAATAGGTGGCGGCCAGGGCACCATTCACAAGGTGGGGTTTGGTGGACTCAAAAGGCTGCGAACTCGCAGCCTTTGCGAATCAACTAGAATAACCCCCACTATGTATTATCTTATACAAAGTGCTAAATAAATGAGAAGTAGATTCTGATTGGTTGCCAATAGCAACATCCCATGTGAAAAAGAACTCCCATCTTAGTAAATTTCCTCCTCTGTGCAGGGCCGGCGCCACCACTAGGCAGCTTTAGGCATTTGCCTAGGGCACCGGCCACTGGAGGGCGGTAGTTGTGAGCAGGGACCCCCGGATGGAGGTAAGCGGTAGTCATTACCCCCCCCCCAGTGACTCAGCAGCCGCCGCCGCAGCTAACCTCCCCCCTCAGTGACTTGTCGGCATCCCCTGCGCCCCCCTGGAGCATCACTGGCAAATATGTGGAGCGATGCAGCGGCCACATTGCACCCCCCCCCCCCTCCGGAGCAGTACGGTGGCCGTATCCCCCCCCCCCCCCCCCGGAGCAATGCGCATCCTCCCTCCCCCCCCAAGTGGAGCGTGTGAGTGCCGGAGTGCCCGCCCCCCCCAGAGCAATGCGCATCCTCCCTCCCCCCCCCCAAGTGGAGCATGCGAGTGCCGGAGTGCCCGCCCCCCCCCCCCCCCCGGAGCATCACAGCGGCCATATCCCCCCTCCCCTCCAGCAACGCGGTGGCCACATCGCGCATCCCTCCCCAACCTCCCCCACCCACCTGTGGAGCGGGTGAGCGCCGGGGTGCCTCTGTGTGGTAAGAAGATTAATGAGGATACTTAATTTTGGGATAACGTAAATAGATTTTGTCACAAGCAATATCATACAATCTGGTTTTGCTGTGGAAGATTAATCACTAAAATTAAAGTGAATATAATAAAGCTAAACTACACAAAATGAACTCCGATTGTTGGGGACAGAGGCATATACTGTATATCTGTATCCAGACAATACTAGGAATTACCAATCCTTCAATAAGGCCGAAGTCACATTGGTGTCCTGTGCCAGAGTATCTTATCATTCTAATAATAGAACATTTAAAATACACATATATAATTATATTCAGATATAATAATGATATAAGCTATAGGCCATACTTTACTTAGCTCTTGAGTGGCTGTTAAAAAAAAATGCTAATACTGGTTTAATTTCACTAGTTACAGTATGACGTCTATTTAAAATGAATAAATAAAAAGGCATCAATGTATCTTGTATGCATAACTCGCTCGCTTTTTATCTCAATTTGCATATAAACACTGCAGCCGGTCCCACAGGGCACAGACATCACTGAGAGAATGATGCAGTCAGTGGCGTAGCTAGAACTTTTTCACCCCCCTGCCAAAAAAAATACAGATGCCCCCCCCCCCCCCTCCTGCGCGAAGGGGCCAGGCGGTGAACTACGGGCACCGCTGACTGAGCTGACAGGCGACCCAGGCAGCATTGAGCACTGAGCTGGTCCCGCTCCATGCATATCTAATGAGCGGGGACCCAGCGCAGTGCATAATTAATGAGTGGGTCCCCACCATAATTGTACCCCCGGTCACACCTTGAGCAAAGCCATCACTCTATCATTGGTTATACCATCATTGTACCATTGATGACACCATTAGTCACATCATCACTTTACCATTAGTCACACCATCTCTGTACCATCGGTCATACCATCATTGTACCACCTGTCATACCACCAAGACTTGCACCATCCCTCCTTATCCCTCCGCATGCCGCCGCCACATTCAGGGTCCCACAGCGCAGATCTCCTCCTGGCTCCGTCTCCTCCTGCAGTGCTAATGAAAAATTACCATCACAAAATGGCTGCCCCCTAATAGCAGACAGTTGTTAAGGATGCTAGAGGAGGCCGCCGCCTCCTCTAGCATCCCTTCACAACTGTCTGCTTTATGGGGGCTGCCATTTTGTGAGGGGCGGTTTTCATTTTCAGGAGGAGATCAATCTGCACTGTGGGACCAGGAGGAGATGGAGAGTCCCGGTCACACAAACGCATAGTAACCATAGCCCCGCAGACCGACGCCCACAGTTACTCAGCGCCTTCCCGCCACAGCGGGGGCTGCGGGGCTATAGTTACACCACTGATGGCAGGTGATGTTTATCCACCAAAAGTATACCCTCCTGTGTGAGTGTTTCCATGTCTTTGGCTGTTTCATCATTATGGCGTGTACACATTGGAGGTTATTCTGGTTGACTCGCAAGGCTGCCAGATCCCCAGATGCCGCCTGCATTGCCGTTCGCCCCCCCTCCTCGCATGCCGCCATCCCCCGCACAGCTGTGAATGGATGTTTAGCATAAACATTCATTTGCAGCCTTGGGTGCGGGGGGAAATCAGTCGAAGATCTGAGACACCTCTGTGGTATCTCAGAACTGCGGGCACCCTGTGCAGGAAGTGGGCGGGCAGCTGACATCTGCTGACATCAGCTGCCCGCCCCTGCACCCGTGTCATTGGGGAATTACCATGAGAACGCTCAGCATTTTCATGGGAATGCCCCCATGGGCGGATCCCCCAGCCCCCCGCCCCCCCCCCCCCCCGCACTGTTATGTATGAGCTCCCGATGAATAATCTATTCGCCGTGGCCACTCGCAAACAGCGGATGCACATGCGCGTAACTAAGCGCATGTGCAGTCACGAAAAGTTGGTTCCCCATGAGAATGCACGTGGGATCGATTAAACCAGAATCACCCCCATTAGCCAATTATCATTAACGATACGCACAATAACGATATCGGCTAATGTCCCATATCATTAATTATGCGCGGTCCAGCTGGTTGTGATCGACCTCCTCTGTCATCCGCACATGCAGTCAACAACAGCAATGCTCCTGGATGTGGCCACTGAACGATGTCTTTATTGATATTGTTTAATGTGTATGCACTGTATGGTTTGTCAGGGAGAACAGCCAGTTCAAGCAAAATTGTTAACAATATCAATCATGGACGATACTGTCTAATGTGTACCCAGATTGTGCCTTAAAACTACACATGAACGTGTTACATTCCTATATTTGCTTCTTTGTTTACTAACAATTCTCTTTAGTTCTTTTTAATGCACTCTTTTCAAAACAGCCAGAAAGCAAAATTTAATTGAAACCTTGGGCCTAATTCTGCTTGGCGAGAAAATCGCTACTTACCAAGCACTGAAATGCCGCCCCGCTGCGAGATCCCAGATTTGAACACAGGACCATTCTTGGCGCGACAAGGTATTTGCAAAGTGAAGCTTCCCTCAGTGACTCGGCAATAAGCCAGGTCGCTAACGTCCCATGGGGGCGGGGCGGAGTGGTGGCGCATCATCAGGGGGTGAGGGAGGAGGAGGCACTGCTTGGAGCTGACGCTGCCTCCTCACTATAGTTTAAACTCGTTTACACTGCCCAGCAACCTCGGTCAGACCCGGGTAAAACCCTTCTTTTAACCCAGGCTGGAATGCCGGGTTGCTGGACCTGGGTTTTTCTTTTTCCCATTTTCCCAAGGCACAGAGACCCGGGTCGACCGGCAACAACCTGGGTCATACCCGTGTTATTTGTGTGATGTGAAAGGTGTATTAGCGATGTCAAAGGGGTATTGTCAGTGGCATAACTATAGCGCCGCAGCCCCCGCGGTCTGCAGGCGTTATTGTTACTCCCCCAGCTCCCCCCTCCTTGTGGGTGAAGCGGGGAGCTGGCAGGAGCGGGCAGGGGGGTCCGTGCGGTGCAGGGGTATCTGCGGTCAAAGAGGTCCCTACGGCACTGAGTATTAAGTTGGCGGGGTCCCTGCAGTGACCTGGAAACAACTAGCGATATCTGCCGGGCGGCGGCGCGGGGAGCGCTTCTGATTTTGAAAGCACTGGCCACACGCTGATTGGCTGAATCTCAGCCAATCACCGTGCAGCCAGTGTTTTCAAACCCAGCAGCGCTCCCCCCACCGCCGCCCGGTGGATAGCGCTAGATATTTCCAGGTCACTGCAGGGACCCCCCAACTTAATACTCAGTGCCGTAGGGACCTCTATGACCGCAGGTACCCCTGCACCGCACAGACCCCCCTGCCAGCTCCCCGGGGGGGGGGGGGTGTCTTGTCTCTTAAATGGGGTGGGGGGGGGTCTTTTTTCTTAACGGGGGTGGGAGGGGGTGCCGAAATTTTCTGTTAATTGTGTTATCGTCCCCTTCTGTGACAGATCCACCTGCTGTGACTCCGTTTACAATGTTGCATTGTCTTTGCTTACCACTATTGTGTCTAATAATAACGATTTGCTAATCGCACCTACTTTTGTGTTAGGCCTCACCTACAGTAAATTTATTCCAAACTACATAAGACCATTTTCCATATATTTCCGGGGTCATTTTGAATTCCAGTTACCCCCTGGAGTTATACACAGTAAGAAAGTATGAATAAAAAGTAAGACAGCAAAATATATAAGTTTTTCTTTATTTTTACTTCCCAAATAGAAGTAAATGTCAGCATCAACTAAATGTTCACAGAACAGCTCAGCTAGCACAGTAAAAAACAAATCACACTTATAAGTTAAGCAACTTGTCAAAAAAGAGCAATGAAACGGGAATGATGTGAGGACTGGCCATGGAAAATAAAGTAAGTTTGTTTAGCAATGACAAAGAGAAATCAGGTATCAAACACATTCTTTCCTGTAGTATAGAGAAACAAGAAGCTGATGACAGAAAAATCACTAACGCCGGCACTATCAGCTTACATCCTCTGTCACTGATTGTCAGGGAAATATACTGCAGACAATTGGATGTTTTTCTTTACCCTCAGCATCAGTTTCTTTGGGGAGATTACATTATAATGGTCAAAACTTTATCACTGCATAGTATGTCTGTACCAGGGCTGGATTAAGCCTTCGGGCGACTTTAGACAGGGGGGGGGGGGGGGGGGGCCTCTCCCTCTTGTCATTACTGGCTGCAAACTGCATGGGAGGATATTACACTGTCAGAACACAGAGTAAAGTGACAATATTAGTAGCAAAGCCTTGCATGTAGGTCATACATATGTGTAAGTTTAATTGTAAGCAGGGCCGCCGACAGGGGGGTGCCGTGGGTAAAGCTGTCCCGGGCCCCGGCCTCTGGAGGGGCCCAGGCAGCTGTCCACAGTGGCACGGCACCACCCCCCGCACCCACACAATGCATCCCCCACCCGGCGCCCCCCCAGCCAGGCACACACAATTCACAGTGCAGCCTGCAGAGCGCTGCCGAGCCCAGGATACAGAGGGGCTCGGCGCTCTGCAGGCAGTGAGTGCTCCGAGTCCCGACCGTTCATGAAGGAGGGAGATGCCGCACTGCTGCTGCTAGAGGGAGATGTTGCGCCACCGCTGCTGGTAAATAATAGTAGTTGGGGGGGGGAGGAGGCAGGGTGCCCGCACGCGCGGGGGTAGGGGGGGAAGGGGGAGGCGGGGTAAAGGTCAGTCTCGGGCCCCAACATTACTAGTGGCGGCCCTAAATGTAAGGATATGTTATAAATTGAATTATACATTAAAGTTAGGAACATTGTGATAAGAGAGTACATGTAAACTCCAAAGTTGTTGGGAGAGTACACGTAAACTCCACGGGTAAGCATGCTAGTCAGGGCATCGGGATTATCAGAGAGTTGTACCCATATTATATGTGGTCTACAACTGGAGGTTGTCAGAAAGAATAGGGAACAATGATATGGGAGGTTACGTACAAACCTGCTGGTATTAAGGGGGAAATTTACTAAGAATACGAATATGATCTTTCGTATTCGTATTCTTAATACGAATGAATACGACTGCATACGGCTGTTTTAGCCACAAGCAAATTCGTGTTCCGGAGGGAAATTTCCAAAGCAGTCAGATACGACTGCTTTGTAACCCTCCGATGGCGTATTCATTCGTATTACTTCGTATTAGCACCTATATATATGGCCGCTAATACGATATCGTATATGCAGTCTGCACAGATCAGTCAGATCCGTGCAGGCTGAAGTGTGTAAAAAAAAAAAAGTAAAAATAAATAAATAAAATGCGCCCCACCGCCTCCCAACACACCACACCCCCCCATTACATAAGGTCCCGCGGCCAAAACATTAACCCTACCGACCAGTCAGCCTGGGCAGGGGTCCTGGGGGAGTGGGGGCCCCCAAAATGAAGGGGTCCCCCCGTCCAGGACTTACCTGACCAGGCTGAAGCCTGGTGCTGTCCCCGGTACCCCTGGGCGTTGGGTACCGGGCTGATGAAAGTGGTAAAAAATAGAAATTAAAGCTATTGTCTAATACTGTGGAACTATGAGTCCCAGCAAGCCTCCCCCACATGCTGGGACTTGGAGAACCAGAAGTCCCAGCATGCGAGGCATTAAAGGGCTCGCTAGAACTTGTAGTTCCACAGTAATAGAAATAGCTAAATAAACACACTGACACACACATGAAAAATAAAACTTTAATACATACATAGTCTATACATACTGATACTTACCTATCTTGAGCCTGTAGGTAGGTCCCCGTCCATTGGCCCGGGTGTCCTGGGGTCCGGGAGTCATGCGGTCCGTGGTCCAGGAGTCCTGGGGTCGGGTGTCATAGAAATCCATTTGGGGACCTGTGAAAGTAAATTCTACTTACCAAGGTCCTCCGACGTAGATTGGTCCTCTTGGTTCCGCCAGAGTCCAGGAATCTTGGAGAAAATAACAAAGCGCAAAACCCTAAAACCATCGCACTGACTGTTTCATCTTCAGCGCCCCTCCCCCGAATGATTCTATTGGCCACCTAGAGGCCAATCAGGAGCCGAGAAATTCCCCCAGGACCCCTGCCCACTCCCCAGGACCCCAGCTCAGGCTGACTGGTCGGTAGGGTTAATGTTTTGGCTGCATGACCTCATATAACAAATGTCCCCCAGACTATGACATTACCCTGCTGGCTGGTTGGGCCTGGGGCTGGTTCTTAAAATACGGGTGACCCCTGTTCATTTTGTCCCCCGTATTTTGGGAACCAGACCCGGCCCTGGAGCCTGGGGATGGTTTTAATAAATCAGCGGAGCGCTATGTCAATTATTCCCTGTTTTTTAAAAACCAGCCCCGGTTCTTTGAGCCTGGAGCTGGTTACGGAAGTGGGGGGACCCCACGCCGTTTTTAAAATGTATTTATTTTTTTAACCTCTTTTTTTACACTGAAGCCTGAGGCTTCTGCTAAACACGCCAAAATGAAGTCTATTTTCCTGCCATATATGGCTGGCAATTAGCGGCCATTTTACGCTAATTAGCAGCCGTATTTCATATTAGTAAATTAGGAACCACCATTCTTGCGAATGGCGATTCCAATCGTATTCTATCGATGGTGTATCCATTCGTATTTGTAAATACAAATACGAATGTGCCATCAATACGAATACGAATTGGCGTATTTTCGGGATAAAAGACTGGAGGAATTATGCAGTCTTTTTAAAGAATAAAAAGTACCTTTAATTAATGAAAAAGTCTGAAAAAGTCTGGTGAGTGCCTTGTCCTTGGACTTGTATATATATATATATATATATATATATATATATATATATATATATCCATAATGAAAGTGGCACTCAGAGGCTTTGTAGAAAATGTATTAATCCAATTAAATGGTGCATGCTAACCGACATTTTGAGTTCAACATTACTCCTTTTTCAAGGTAAAGAAGTGTAAAAAGCACCTTGAAAAAGGGATATTGTTGACCCTGAAAAGTCGGTTACACTGCACCATTTAAGTGGACACATTTTTTTAATGAAAAGCCTGTGTTTTTCCCTCTGTGCCATGCTCTGTAGGAGACCTCAAAGGCCCAACGCGGCTTCTGATAAAAACCCTTCCATGATGAGGCTGCTGCTGCTGTCCTCCAAGGCCTGAGAAGCATGTGATGAGCTCCACCAATCAGAGCTCAGCTCAAGCCTCTCAGCCCCTGACCTCTTGTACAAAGTTTCATGGGACTAAGTCAACTCCCATTATTGCACTTGTGCAGTCAGTGTGCCTCGGCTCCAAGATGCTCAGCACCATTAATCATTATCACATTGTCTGTAATGACTGCAGTTTTTAGGATTGTTATGGTATATCCGATAGTACAGAATAAGCAGAATAATATATGTAGCAGAAATAGGACTTCTCAGTTTACTAAGAAATTTGAGACAGTTGCCAGAACTGGTTTTTGTAAAGCTTATATTATATCCTTCAGGGCAGTGGTTCCCAAACTCTGTCCTCAAGGACCCCAAACAGTTCACAGGTAACTCAGCAGGTGCACAGGTGCACTCATTACTCACTGACACATTCTAAAAGATCCGCAGGTGGAACACAATTTTTTCACTTGTTATTCTGTGAGGAGACCTGAAAAAATGTGCACTATTGCATACCTCCCAGCATGTCCCTCTCCAGGAGGACACATTGCTCTGTTCCTGGTCTTCCCTGGTAATGTATGATTGCGAGCACCTGTGGTGACACCTTTATTATCAGTTACCTAGCTCCCCACAGGTGCTGGCAATCATACATTATCCATCCCTCCCAGCATGCCCCTCTCCAGGAGGACACATTGCTCTGTTCCTGGTCTTCCCTGGTAATGTATGATTGCGAGCACCTGTGGTGACACCTTTATTATCAGTTACCTAGCTCCCCATAGGTGCTGGCAATCATACATTATCCATACCTCCCAGCATGCCCCTCTCCAGAAGGACACAATGCTCTGCACCTGGGCTTCCCTGGTAATGTAGGATTGCCAGCACCTGTGGTGACACCTTTCTTATTAATTGTACTGTTCAACACAGGTGCTGGCAATCATAGATTAATATGAAAGTGCAGGAGCAGAGCATTGTGTCCCTCCTGGAGAGGGTCATGTTGAAAGTTATGCTATTGGGTGTCCTTGAGAACCGGATTTGTGAACCATTGCTTCAGGGCAGGGTAATTGGCATCTTTATTGGTGAGCGTCAGAGCCCGGTGCTACTCTGTTGCATAAAGTTATACCCGGGTCCTGTCACAGTGTAGGGGCAGGCACTGCACACATACTGGACCCAGGGGACACCACCCAGCACCTCTGCACTCCCCGAGTGATGAAACGGGAGGTTCAGATCATGAGGCCATGCTCCCTATCTACATGTCCATGCCCCGCCTTTTGTTTTGCACAGCTGCATGCAAGTGTGCATGTGTCACCACAGGTAGGGGGGCCGGTGCCTGCTCCCCCCCCCCCCCCTTCCTCAACAGCCCCAATGAGTGTAGATGTCTAGTTTGTCAGTAGTAAAATACTGCATGTGAGACATAATCCTGCCTAAAGTACCTTGTGAATGTTACGTTGGCTACACACTATACATTGTATCTATTGTACGATGTATCATTAAAATGATATATGGGACACAATTTAATTGTGTACCCTTATTGGGGGACGGGAGCTGCCTCTGGCAGGCACCTTCCTCCCCCTGTCACCGCCGCTGCTGCCTCCCGTCCCGGTACCGGCACCTGTGTGCTGTGATGATTGACAGGCACCGGGACACATGTGTACCGCGCATGCAGCCATGCATGCCCATGCAGCCATGCATGCCCATGCAGTCCAGCTATCATTTGATGATGGGCTCACAATATCCATCCCTACTGCCAGGGAAGTTGGCGCATGCAGCAGCTCATAGAAGCAATCTTGGTCCCGGCGCCTATACAATGTAAGTTACAGGGATCGGGACCAGCGCGTGCGCAGTAGCTATATAGGTACTGCGCATGCGCATCTGCGGTTTTTGCACGGCAGCCCGTACAAAGGTGTCCCGGAGGGAGGGAACACATCCCAATGGGACTGCCTTTGTGACTGGCAGGTCGGACTTCCAATTGGAAATCACTGCCAGTCACAGTGAAGCCAGTGCAGTCTCACAGGCGGCATCTGGCTTCACTACAGGGGCGGATTTTACCTGGGGGGGCTGCAGCCCTACAGCCCATAGGTAAAAACCGCCACTGATTATTGCTAAAGATATCACTCAGTGTGTATGCACTATATCAGAGGAGCGGTGGGTGGCGTGAGGCTGCTGCAGTCATTGCGCCCATGGGAACGCCCAGCTGCGAATTTCACAACTTTGCGGGTCAACCAGAATGAGGGCCCTAGGCCATATATGCCTGTATTCATCGCATCCACTGAGTAAGTCCCTGGCTACTCCTAGCTTGCAATGACTGTTGCCAAGTGGATAAAATGATTCGATGGTGAGCCTGTAACGATGGACTTTTGACATTTTTTCGCTCAGCTGCAAATTTAATTCTCGGCGTACACATTCATTCGCAAGTCGCGGCATCTACCTGATCGCTGGAAGCTGCTAAACAGCTCAACAGCGATCAGGTCTGAATTACCCCAATATGCCTGGAGGCAGTGAAAATGACTTTGAAGTACAATGTCAGTCTAAATACAGTAGCTCTGCAGTGCATGCAGCCGAACCAAAGACTGTCTGATTGATTGCTCTAGTCTAGACATTCCGAGCATCTCCATGCTTCTAATACTAAGGGGGAAATTTACTAAAGGAAATTTGTAAAAAATAGGTGTATTTGTATCCAGAAATACACTTATTTTTGACATTTACTATCCCGAAAATACGGCAATTCGTATTCATATTGATAGCACATCAATACGACTTTCTGGATACAAATACACCTATTTTTTACAAATTTCCTTTAGTAAATTTCCCCCTAATTGTCTGCATATACTTTTATTTCATCTTTTTATCACTTGTTTCTTTATTTTACTTCTTTATAACATTTATTATATCAATTACAGTTTAAAATGTCTAGTATGTTCCATGTTCCTGCATTCATAATATAACTGGTAAAAACACAGGACTTCATATACAGGGCCAGAGTGATAAACAGCCAGCCAATCAGCTCCTGCCTGACTTTTTCAAACACAGTCTGTGACATGGCAGGTAGGAGCTGATTGGCTGACTGTTTATCACTCTCTATTTTATCACTTTTGAAGCTTAGAGAATCTGGCCCTTAGATAGATGTAAAGAGTTGGGATCATTGGTCTACAGCATGATGGTCGACAGTTATTAGGTCAACACCATTAGGTCGACATGGGAAAAGGTAGACATGGGTCTAGGTCGACATGGGGAAAGGTCGACATGTCTATAGGTCGAAAGGTCATTAGTTTGACAGGTCGTTAGTGCGAGAGGTCATTAGTTTGACAATGTCTAGGTCGACAGTCAAAATGTCGATATGGGGTTTTTCACCGTTTTTTTACCTGCGCTCGCAATGCGTCGGGCACGGTGCCTCGCTACGCTCGGCACACTATTTTATTCTCCCGCCAGGCCCTAGTGGATGGTACGGCATGAAGTACCGCCTGTCGGCACATGTCGGCTCAAAAAAACAGTGAAAAACCCCATGTTGACCTTTAGACTGTCGACCTAGACACTGCCAAGCTAATGACCTGTCGAACTAATGGCCTTTCGACCTAGAACATTTTCCCATGTCGACCTAGACCCATGTCAACCTAATGGTGTCGACCTAATGGTGTCGACCATCATGCTGTAGACCAAATTACCGCACCCCGATGTAAATGCCATTTGTGACAGTGGCCCTATTTGCAATGTGGTCTGTTTGCTCTGGCGACTCTGCACTTGTGGCCCCCTGCTCTAAGGTTTTTGCTCGAAAGGATGACAGTAACCATGTCAATGTTAATAAGGTGGACAGTACAATGTCGGCATCATAAAATCATCATGGTCAACAGTCAACATCCTCAAACTGCCGACAGGTTCACAATGTTGACAACTGAAATGTTGCCGTTTGAAATGTTTAGTTCCAGAATGTCTACGTTAGTAATCAGGGGGAGAATACTCACCAGAAAACTACCATTAGAGGTCTGACCCGAAAGTGATTTGGGCTGTCAGGACCCAGAAGAAGAAATCGGAGCTGCCGCTGCAAACAAGAGTTCCTCATGTGGATGTATCAGCCTGGTAGAAAGAATGGTATGTTAGACATGATGAATGTCACAGTCACTATCAATATGGTGGGAATGTCGACATTTTTATGTTGACCTGACTGTTGATCATATGGAGCTGCAACATGGGTTGGAGGCAGAAGTAGATTAAGAGGAGAATCTGAAAGTAATCTCTGAGCCCCCCTGACAAAGAGGCAACCTGCCAATGATCAGTTCCCATGTACATGTGGTAGGGAATATAGATTGTAAGCTCCACTGGGGCAGGGACTGATGTGAATGTTCAAATATTCTCTGTACAGCGCTGCAGACTGTTAATAACATAAAATAAATAATACTTATTCCCCTCACCTGCTCTGCAACCCGTCGCTCTTCCCCTGTGCAGGAATTATGGGCATGCTGTGACTTGTGGTTCCACAGCTGGCTAACCTTGGGTTATCTACATACAGAAGAAAGTGATGAGAAGAGAAGTAACAAGAATGCAGTGAATGACTGAGCCTACTGCCTTGCCTCTGGTATATACATACAAATGAATTGTTGGTTTCCAAATGACGCCAAATGGTAATTTTTTCCCCTATAGTCTGGCAAAAAAGTGAAATATTAGGATTCAAATCTATTTCAGCAGCTTCCAACCTGAAGAACAGGTTTCATTCCTATCCAGATAAAAAGGGCTTCCTTACAGGAGGTGGTGACTCCCTCTTTATACTCCCTCCCACATTGTAGTTGCTGTTGCCCTGGAGCTCACTTGTTTGAATAGGGGCTGAATTGCTGGGCTGAGATCACTGCGGGTCGGGAAGCAGGGAAGAAACTTTGTTGTTCTTCAGCTTTCTCCTTGGGATATGTCAGGTTGGAATTTACTATGAAGAAGGAATTATCCTAGCTGGAGTTTGTGGACAAGTTCCCCAGCAGACGGTGTCAGTGAAGAAGGTCAGACATCTATGTCAGCTGTAATGTATGTGTCTGATATATATTGCATGGTTCTTTTGTTACAGTGAAGGGGAATATTGCAGTGTGCAGGCTGCTAATGTCACATGTTGGCATTGCTGCAGTGATGGCACATATCAGAGGTGTGCTGGGGATCTGCTGCTATTCCTGCTTCTTTCAAAGTCGCAGACACTGTAAAAAGTTTTCCCGGCATTATCTCACTCACATCATGTCTGTGCTACAGTATCTCTGCCTGCTGTCATTGGCTGTGAGATCAGCCTGCTGTGGTTATTACAAGGGGATTATTTTTAGATGGTTACATAGTCAGTGGCGGCACATGTCTTACCTCCATGGGGTTCTTATATATAAGGTTAGCTAGCAATTACCGGGATGCAGAAGTATCATCGTCAGATGTTTGCTGATTCCTGGCTGTGCATTATTCAGGTAATATGTAGTAAGCTCGATACGCTCTGTACGATAAGCTTCCCGATGACATCGTTAACGATATCAGTTACTGATATCAGTGGTGCTCCCGGACTAACGATTTAGCGCATACACACTGAACGATATCGTTAACACTATCGTTCTGTGACGTCGAACATGCATTCGCTGGCGGTATATACTCAGAATTTCACTGCACATTCAGACAACGGGCAGGGGTCATTAAACACCCACGGGAGCATGCATTGTTAATGATACGGTATAATGCGCTAGACTACAATATCGTTAGCAATATCGTTATTGTGCATATCAATTAAAATGATTGCATAGTGTGTATGCACCTTTAGAGGGGTATTCAATGCCTCTGACGGCGAGCAGCGCCGATAGCTCGCCGTCAGAGTATTCAACGGCCTCCCCTTCACTCCCCATTTCCACATTGCTGGTTCCTTTCAGCGAGGTGGAAACGGCGAGTGTGCCCATCAAAACGGCGGGGCTCACTGCAAAATGCAGCAGACTCACTGCATTTGCAGCGAACCTCGCCATTTAAGGGGATCCGGCGACTATTCCTCCCAAACATTGAATACGGCAAGGGGGTTGGACAGCGAGGATGGCTTTTCCTCGATGAAAATAAGCCATCGCCGTCGTACAAACCCCCTCGCCGACGGCATTGAATACACCTTTTAGTGTTAAAGGGCGAGATGTACTAAGCCTTGAAAAGTGATAAAATAGAGAGTGATAAACCACCAACCAATCAGCTCCCTCCTGTCATTTTTCAAACACAGCCTTTGACATGGCAGTTTGGAGCTGATTGACTGGTGGTTTATCACTCTCCCTTTTATCACTTTTCGAGCTTAGTACATCTGGCCCAAAGAGAGATAAAGTATATGGAGATAAACTACCAGCCAACCAGCTCCTGTCATTTTTGAAACACAGCCTGTAACATGGCTTTTAGGAACTGATTGGCCTCTACCTACTCTATCTCTCCTCAAGGCTTAGCACATAGACCTAGGGATGGCCACCGACCATCGATGATTCGAAATCATCGATGGTTCATGGCCGATGTTGAACACTTTTGCCATCGATGGGGAAGAACTAGATGGTTTTGCTCCATCGATGGAACAGCAAAACGATGTTTTAGCTCCGCCCTGGGCACCCGCGAAGCACGCCCCCCGTATTTTGATTGGCCCACAGGCTAATCAATCACACCCAATGGATGACCATCGATATGTAAAAATATTGATGGTCATCCATTGCACTATCGATGGCCAGTTGCAGAATTCCCATCGATGGAAACGATGGCCATCCCTACATGGACCCCTTTATGCGCTATTTGCAGGCGAATACATATATCTTATGTTGTGACAAGGGGCAGTATTCAATGAGAAAAATTCACCCTGTTTTATGGCGAATTTGTGCTTTTTTCGGCTTGGACGGAGCATTTTGCTCTCCAAAAGCGAGCAACCCTATTCAATGTGAAATATTCTTATAGTCTTTCTAAGTGATTTTCGCCGTGTCTCTCCGTGTAGCAGTTCTCCATCTTTTCATGGAGAGCTGGAATGTGAACTTTTAAACTAAAAGTTTTTTTTTTTTATTTTGGTGTAAAAATATCAGGATTTTTTTTCTGTGAAGGGGCATGTTATTTTTATTCATGTGTTTATAGCACATGAATATATATTTAATTTAAAAAATATATATTTTTTAATTTTTTTTTTTTTTTACACAGAGCAGCCAGCAGGGGGCCGTAGCTCTCGAGCCACTCATTAGATATTCATATATTCACTGCACCCGATCATTACATATGCACGATCGGGTGCAGTGAATACTGGGTCCCGCGCTGGCTATGGGGGGGGGGGCAGCTTGTGCTGCCTGGGTCCCGGGGAGCCCCCTCCCCTCCACATATGTTCTGGGGCAGCCAGGGAGACTTTAATCTCCCTGGCTGCCACCGTCCCCCGGCTCCCTGCCAGCTCCCTGCCGCGGGCGCTCGTCCGCTGCAGGGGTTAAGACTCGCCGCGAGTGGCGGCGAGTCTTAACCACATTGAATAGAGCGAGCAGGAGAGGCAGCGAGCCCTCTGGAACACGGCGAGTGCATGGCGAGAGAAAAAATCTCTCGCCATGCACGGCAAATTTTTCACATTGAATACTGCCCAAGGCCTGAATTATCTTCTGCCAGTGACTCATTACAGTACATCGCTTCAAATTATTACATGCCTACTCATATTATTTTCTACCAGTGTCTTATTACACGGCTGCAGACATATTATTTTCTGACCAACATATAAGCACAAACACAAATAGATAAATAGTGGTGTTATATCACAAAACTGAGATACACCGAGAAACGCAATTCTGAATAGAAGTTTTTAAATATTTATACGATTTCATTGATAATTGCTATTCATATTGGTCCTCTCAATATTATACCTTTAGGGCTCAGCTTTGCCCCCACCAGATGAGCAGTACTCAGATATATTGGTATACATCCTACGGAACATACTTTGAACAATATCGCTCAATTTGACCCTCCGTTTAATATTTCGGCCAGTGTGTATGCAGTGAATGTTGTGCGCTTATCCGGCTTGTTAATGAAGGTCAGACATATGCGAAAATCCCGGGTTTTTTCACATGAACGCACCCAAACCCAGGACCAGCGTATGTCTGAAAGGGTATACCCGGGATTTCACTCCCGGATACTGAGCACCTGCAATTGACCAGGGTTTTTCCCGGTATTTAACTCCCGGGTATAATACCCGGCTTATGTCTGAATGGGTTTACCCGGGTTTTTCAGTTTGAAACATGTGATGTTGCTTTTTTTTTGCTGCTGGGGCGTGTCCCATATTAATGATGAAACACTGAAATGCTTAAAAAGCCTGGCTTATGTGTGAAAGGGGTATACCCGGGTTTTTCCCGGATTTGAGGTGTAGTGTGAAAGGGGGTCTGTTACTAAAATCCCGGGAGTGACCTGGGTTGAAAATCCCGGGTAAACCTGGCCAAAATCCCGGGTGTATGTCTAAAAGGGGTATTACTGTCTTGGCACATGCAGCTCAACTTTGGCTATTTTGTTGTGACGTATTACTAGACTCTAGCTAGATTGTTCATCATTTGGCATATCGTTAGGTGCACTGTGTATTAGGGATGCCAATCGCTGCCCATTTTTTCAATCCCCCCCCCTCCCAAACATTACATGGTGCGGCCGGGGAGTGGGGCAGATGTTGCCGGGGTGCCACACTGAGCGAGAGGCAGACGTGTACGGGGTTTCAGCCTGCACTGTGACCTTTGACATCACGTCATGCAGGGTCAGGAACAGTCGGGCAGCATCTGAGCGTGCGCCGTGATTGAAATCTTGGCGATTTTGAGGCCAAATCCAGTGATCCCGTCAATCCCAGTCCCGGGATTGGCCACCCTAGTGTGTATGCATAATATAGTTTGTCCAGGACGGGTTGGGATCATATGGTCGACAGTCATTAGGTCGACACCATTAGGTCGACATAGGAGAAGGTCGACGTGTGAAAAGGTCGACATGGTTCTAGGTAGAAAGGTCATTAGTTCGACAGGTCGTTAGTTCGAAAGGTCATTAGTTCGACAATGTCTAGGTCAACAGTAAAAAGGTCAACGTGGGGTTTTTCACTGTTTTTTTACCTGAATGTCAACACAGTTGACATGGACACAGTTTAAAGTGCACCGCAACCCCTTGCATTGCTCGCTGCGCTTGCGATGCGTCGGGCATTTTATTCTCCCTCCACGCCCTAGTGGATGGTAGGGCATGACATGTCGGCTCAAAAAACAGTGAAAAACCCCATGTCGACCTTTTGACTGTCGACCTAGACACTGTCGAACTAATGCCCTGTCGAACTAATGCCCTTTCGACCTAGTATCATGTCAACCTTTTCCCATGTCGACCTAGACTCATGTCAACCTTTTCCCATGTCGACCTAACGGTGTCGACCTAATGACTCGACCATCATGCTGTAGACCAAATGACCGCATCCCTCCAGGACACTGAAAAGTTCAAGTAAAATTGTTCAGCAATATCTTTCACTGTACACATCGTCTAGCGCAGGGGTAGCCAACTCCGGTCCTCCAGAGCTACCAACAGGTCACAATTTTCTAGATCATCAAGCTGGGACACAGGTGCACTCATTACTGACTGACACATTATAAATGATTCACAGGTGGAGCTAATTACTTCACTTGTGATTCTGTGAGGAGACCTGGAAAACGTTAACTGTTGGTAGCTCTCGGAGACTGGAGTTGGCTACCCCTGGTCCAGTGTGTATGGGACATTAGAAGCACCTGCCCATTTTTGTTTGTTTATTACATATTACTAGCCTAGTCATATAGCAGATGTAGCATCTGTAACATAACATTTTCATACTACATGTGATATAGACGCCTCCTTCACGGTAGCAATTACTATATTTTGCATTTTATAACCAATGTAGCTGCAAGCTGATGACAGTCTACCTGCACACTAAATTAGTCATTTTGTCACAAATTAATTTGTATTAAGTTGCATAAATATACACGGCATGACGCTTGGCTTTGCCCGCTTGTATGGGAAATGTATTTTTGCCTTTCTAGGAAGTTTAGCGACTATATCGCACCTAGAAGTATATAAAATGCAGCGCTAGTAGTCAATGGCTACACATTATTTTCAGACAATTGCTATAATATGGCTACAACTGTATTATTTATAGATATGTATTACTGATTGTTACAAATTACATGACTACTCCTTATAACTGTGACTTATTACATGGCTACATACTGTAGTAGGCATTACATGATTAAACATATTATTTTCTGAATGTTAAACATCACATAACTACTGCCCCTTTCAGACCGCACTTTTTACCCCTTATTTTGCCGTTTTTTTACCGTTTTAAAACGGTAATTTGTGCAGTCTGAAAGGTGCAGAGTGAATTTACCGGTTCTATTGAACTGGTATTTCTAAACGGTAATAAAGCAGGGTCCTACCCGTTTCAGACCCGGTTTTTTTCATCCTCTGTTTTCTATGGGTTAAAACGGGTTCAGTGTTGTGAAGGGACAAAAACTGCACTGAAATACCGTTTAACCCCTTCACGACATATGACGTATATATACGTCATATGTCGGTTGCGGGGGAATCAAGCCAGCTCACGGAGTGAGCTTGCTTGAAAGAGAGCAGGTAATGGCTGTATATTACAGCCAGGTCCCTGCTCTCACGGCCACGAGCGGCGAGTTCGCCGATCGTGGCCGTTTAACCCTTTAAGCACCGCGGGCAAAGCGCCCGCAGTGCTTAAATAGCTGATCGGAGGGGGGGCGCCCCCCTCCGGCGCCGATCGGGGCCCCCCGCAGCGAGATCGGAGGGTGCCGATCGGTTGCCATGGTAGCCAGGGGTCTAATGTAGACCCCTGTGCTGGCCGTGTATGCATACCTATTACATCCTGCCTCAGGCAGGATGTAATAGGAAGTGCATAAAATCACTACATTCAGCCATAGAGCTCTATGGCTGAACCTAGTACAGGCGATCGCGCCCCCTAGTGGTCAAGTACACTAGGGGGCCTTGTAGTAAAAGTTAAAAAAAAAAAAAAAAAGTTAAAAAAAAAAAAAAAAAAAATTAAAAGTTCAAATCACCCCCCTTTCCCCATTTCCCAAATAAAAATAAATAAAAAAATAAAAAAAATAAACATATTTGGTATCGCCGCGTTCCTAAAAGTCCGATCTATTAAAATATAACATTAGTTATCCCGCACGGTTAAAGGCGTAAACGGAAAATAATCCCCAACGCCAAAACTACGTTTTTTTGTCGCATCGCCTACCCAAAAAAAAATAGCTAAAAGAGATCAGAAAGTCGCCCATATCCCATAATGGTATTAATTAAAAAGTACACTTCAGCCCGCAAAAAATGAGCCCTCACCCAGGTCCGTAGGTGGAAAAATAAAAAAGTTATAAGCCGCAGAACATGGCGACGCGACGCAAATTCGAAAAACCGTAACATATTCTATTTTTTTTTTTAGTCGTAAAACGTAACGAAAACTATATAAGTTTGGTATCACCGGAATCGTAACGACCCATAGAATAAAGATAACCCATCATTTTAAACGAACTATGAACTCCAAAAAAACCGTAACCAGCGCAAAATTGTGGAATTGCGTTTTTTTTTCTTTTTACCCCACATTGAATTATTTCCTGATTCCCCAGAATATTATACGGTTTAGTAAATGGTACCATTAAAAAGTACAACTTGTCCCGCAAAAAAAAAGCCCTCGTGTCTATATAGCCGGAAAATTAAAAAAGTTACGCTTATTTGAACGCAAGGAGGAAAAAAAAAAAAATTACCTTAAAAGGCAATGTCGTGAAGTTAAGGGTTAAGGACATGCGGTGTGAAAGGGGTTTTAGCTGGCAGACCCGTTTTTAGAAACGTTTTAAAATACCTGGTCAAAGCCAGTTTTGCGGTCTGAAAGCAGCATAATAATCAGAATAGTTTCTAACACTGACTTATTACATGGCTACTTGTACAGGTTGAGAATCCCTTATCCGAAATGCATGGGACCACAAGCATTTTTGATAAGGGATTTTTGCAGATTTTGGAATATTTTGTTTTTTCATACTTACCTGGGCAGTGCCCCAATGGTCCCCCGGTGTCCATGGGGTTCCCTGGCACCCACGGCAGCCTTCGGAATCCTCTTAGTGGCATCTCTAGTCCCATGGGTGCATTGCGCAAGTTCACCGGTGACGTCGCTGGCGCGTCCATGCAATACATCCTTGGGACCTGGGATGCCGCTGAATAGGATTCCGATGGCCGCCGTGGACATCGGGAGACGAGGTAAGTATGAAAAAAGAGGGATGGGGGAAAAAAGAAAACAAAATATTCTGAAAAACCACTGTTTTCGGAATATTTCGGTTTTTGGAATATATGGATAAAGGAGACTCGACTTGTATTATTATCAGACAGTTAATAAAAAAACTATTTATAGTCATTTTTTATATATTTATATGGCTAAACCTTTAAAAAAGTTACAATTCCTTAATTACATATTTACTAGACATATACTTTAAAAAAGAAAAACTATTTATTAAAGCTTCAGTATAAAGCAATAAAAGGTTATCTTATAAAACTTAGCTGTTGTCTGCATTAAAACACAATTATAAGATATTTCAACTATGTCAAAATGATACATCACAATTTCACAAAATCAAAGATATAAATCAATTAAAGCATTTAAGTTGTTAAGAGGATTGGAGAATCTTCCAAAAGTACACGTGTTTCGTACCATAAAGTTCTTTCAAAGCATTTCCAAAGTGAGTCCTTCATAGGAATCGGCAAAGTCTCACTATAACTATCCCATATGTCAAAGACTTTTTTAACACGGGACTCCTTTTGAAGCGAGGCTTCCAGCCAGTTCATGTGAAGTTTTATCTTAAATATTGTAAGAGAAGGTTTTGTAGATTGTGTCCAGAGTTGTAATATGGTCTTACGTGCAGCCGAAGGTAGGTAAGCTCAGTAGGTAAGATCCCAAAGAGCGCTCCCACTCAGAGGTAATGGATATTAATCGCTGGGGTGATAGTTACGCGTGGGGCTGTGCATGGATATCGCTTTGCCCCTACACATGGAGTGATGTCTGTATCCAAATATCTGACAAATTTACTGTATTTACTTTAAATGGACTAAAACTCTAAAACCAACTGAAATTGATTACTCCGCCCCCGACACCCGGAAGTTCCGCCCCGAGTTCTGATTGGCCCACGTTCCATTCAGTCAAATATAACGGATGACCATGAACAGCTAAAACTATCGATGATTATACACCAAATTGTTTACAACTATCGATGGTTGGGTGCAGAACCGCGATTCTGCACCGATGGCCATCCCTAGGGCAGGCTCGTTCAAAGCACCGCCCGCCTTCAGGAGCAGGGACCCGGTAAATGACAGAAGAAATTGGTACAATTGTACAGGCACCCTGATGGGTGATTACTATGTTAAATGCACCCCCATTGTTAACGCCACCCCCACTATCAACGCCAACCCGTAGTGTGGCGAGCCCACGAGGGGCGGCGGTACGCATCCTCCGACGTTTTCATACCCCCACTATCCACGTCGGCGTGGAGTTGATTTTGTATAGTGTAGCGAGCCCTGCGAGGGGACGCGGAATACATGTGAAGTAATCGGCGTCCCCTCGCCACGCTTCGGGCTCGGTGGCTCGCTGCGATCGCCACACTATATAAAATCAACTCCACGCCGACGTGGATAGTGGGGGTATGAAAAGGTCAGAGGACGCGTACTGCTGCCCCTCGTGGGCTCGCTGCGCTTGCCACGCTTCGGGTTGGCGTTGATAGTGGGGCTGGCGTTAACAATGGGGGGTGCATTTAACATAGTAATCACCCATCAGGGTGCCTGTACAATTAAAATTGGGTCTGGTCGCATCGCATGCGATCGTGTCGCATGCGACGCGATGCGATCCGATCGATACGATGTCATAAGATGAAAATCGTGTGCTAGGAAACAAGTACCAAGACATTTTTTTTAAAATAGATAAAATGAGAAGACTGACAAAACGATGCACAGGGCCGCGCATGAGATTTAACGATTTGCGGTAACAGGCCGATTTATCGGCCTATCGGGCTGTTGTGTGTGGGCACCTTAAGAAATTACACAAAAATATTTTTATTTTTGCATAAACAAAATATGGTTCTGGCTGGGGAATTATCTCTCTTTTAATGCAAACATTTGCACAGTGAAAGATACACAACAAACCGAATAACATACAGCGCTGTGCTTCCGGGGCTTGCAAATGATCACCCTCTACCCACTGGGATGCTGCATGCTGCACTTTATAAACTCTGCAGAAAAAGGATCAGCCATGGCATACGCAGTTGAATGAAGGGGGGGAGGGGGGGGTTGATCATTCCATATAAATACAAATAGTGTTGCTAGTACAAATACTGCTTTCACATTGCAGAAATGGGTAATGACACGGTGTTCTTAAATGGGACTTTAAAACGGGTCTGAGCCTTGAGACCTTTCACATTGCAGGTGAAAACCGTTTTAAAAATCATTTAATACCATTCAAACATTCAACCCGTTTAACCCCCAAGGGACACGTTTCAAGCCATTGAAATAGAGCTGTTCAAACTGCCCAAAAAACGGCTTTAAAACGTGTAGGACTCTGCTTTTTAACCGTGTTGAAATACCGGTTAACTTTAACCGGTAAATCAACTCTGGCACTTTCACACTGCAGCCTTAAACGTTTTAAAATGGAAAAAAAACGGCAATATACCGTTTTAAAAGTGCGATGTGAAAGGGGTATAACAATATTATTTACATTTATTTATTTTCTCAGAACCAGCATATATCATGAACTTCCATAATCACAAGAGCATACAGTACCTACCTTTTTGTGCTGGTCCTCGTACACCTATACATCAGCATGTTGGGTGACGAAATGACCTCCATTATGTGCCCAGTAGAGATGCCTTCATTATCTTTGTACTTCGTTACGATCACATAACTTTTTGTGTCTTCTTCTATCTTTGTATTATGGGTTTATAGTAACATGTAATCAGTGGTGTCAACGCTAGTAATCTGTATATCGTTTTATCCAACCTGTAATCTATCGGCTATGTCGTCACACAATCCAGTACAACCTATCATCAGCGAGTGTGTTTAGAGTACAGACGCAGATAAGGATAAACAACTGCAAACAAAAAGAAAGGTTCAGGTGGTGGTTAGTGAGATAGGTGCGACATGATATCAGGTGATGACTAAGCTGCTTCTCCGTCACTTTGAAGCTCTGAGTGTCCAGAAGCAATATACTGAGATCACAAGGGTTGATTGGTTGACTGTGTAGGATACAATACATCATGCAAGGTTTGCCAAGACATGACCCAGGCAGAAATCCATATGTAGTTATTTTATGACATCACAATCAGGGACTGAAGACTTATGAGAGCAAGAAGATACTTTCCTGATGTAGGGTCTAATGCAAAAATGAACCTCGGCGTATCTGTAGAGCACATATTTCATGTTTCTGACACTACGTATGCGCTAGAGCTGAGCGTGTGCAAGTATGGGTTCTGTAGAGGTGTACGCATTCCGGTCGCATCTATATTTGTGGCTGGAACATGTCCAGCAACAGAAGGACACTAATACTGCATTCTCCTGCTGTCATTCCCTTCGCCAATTCTGTATATTTATCTTGGTACTCTTTACCTAGCACGGTGCCCACGATTTTGATCGTGGGCATCGCAGGTAAAAAAATCGCGGGCATTGAATGCACTAAAAATCGGGTGCGACGCGACCGACGCGATGCCCGCGATTTCCCATAGGGATCAATGTTAAATTTCTCAATTGACCCGATTTTACTGTTCAATGCCTCAATTGACCCGATTTTTCCATAGGAAACAATGTTAAATGGGCCACAGAGGCCAAATAGCCACCCTGAAGTGTGAAATGGCCCCCACAATTGTTAACGCCACCCCACGATCAACGTGAACCCGAAGCGTGGCGAGCGCAGCGAGCCCGCGAGGGGCGGCGGTACGCGTCCTACGACCTTTTCATACCCCCACTATCCACGTCGGCATGGAGTTGAGAATAGAATAGTGTGGCGAGCGCAGCGAGCCACCGAGCCCGAAGCGTGGCGAGCGGACGCGGATACCTACACAGGTAAACGCGTCCCTTCGCAGGCTTCACAGGTATCCGCGTCCCCTCGGATATTCCCCGCTGCTTAGCAGCTGACAGGGGGGACTCCCAACAACCCCCCACACCGCGGGACACTGCCGCCCGTTCCTTGCCAGGGACCAGCAGATTTTGTCTGCGGTCCCGGCTCCCCCCCCTGGCTTCTGCTGGTATGAAAACGGACTATCACACAATGTCCGCCCCCATACAGCAGACAGTTTCAGAGAACTGTCTGCTGTATGGGGGCGGACATTTTACGATCCTTCATTTTCATTTCAGCAGACCCAGGAGGGGAGCCGGGACCGCTGCGCAGACAGGTAAATCTGCAGGTCCCGGCCGCAGCACAGACGCGGCAGCGGCATTACAATAGCCCCGCAGACCCCCAGCACCCGCACTTACACAGCACCTCCCCGCTACCGCGGGGTCTGCGGGGCTATTGTTACGCCAGTGCTGCTTAAATAACCGATTTTGCTATTAAACTCAGCAAATTTTCTGTTTGCAATCAATGAGATGAATGAGACTGCAAAGAACACACACACACACACACACACACACACACACTTGTAGGGTTAGTTGTACGCTACTGTATGATTACTTGGTTTGACTAGCAGCCAGCTCCTGATAAGAGAGGAAGACTTGGGTCAAAGTTCAGAGTGATTACAGCCTTGTTCTTTCCTATTGAAGACAGAGCACGTACCAGAAACAAACTTCAGTGAGATGACTGTATTTATCAGAGGAAGCACTTACACACACACCGACACACACCGACACACACACATTCATTCCAAGAAAAACTTTAAAGCAAGAAGATACACAAGGGTCTCTGCAAGAATGTCAGCCATACAAGGGAATGAGGTACAAGGGTACCTATCCTAATCCTAACCTTATCCTAAGGTGCATACACACTAGATGATCTAGTAGACAATATGCACAATATTGTAAATAGAGAGTGCCCTATGGAGCACAAATAAATCTTATTTTAGATTTACGACATTGTTACTTACTTGCTACACATCGCCCATTAATACCTGGAGCGCTTTTTATTATTAGCAGGTAGAAAATATATATATATAGATTATCTAGTGAGGGTGCAATGAACAGTTTCATCATGTTCCTGACTCACTGCTTGGTAGGAACAGGGCAGCTGAGAGGAATGCCGGGCCCCGGTAAAATTTGGGGGCGTGGTCTAAGTGTGGGAACCTCCCTCACTTAGACCACGCCCCCAAAATGTTTAGAGGAGAGTGAAAGAAAACTCTAAAAACTGTAATCTCAGCAACCGCACACACCTACAGCATGTGCTGCACTGACAGCAGGCTCAGCATGACCCCTGCAGGGCCCCTCCAGCAAGCCTGGGCCCGGGTAATTAGTACCCGCTCCCCACCCCCCCCCCCCCCACTGCACATTAGCCACTGGTCCTAATTTTCAAGGAAAAGGATATGCTATGGACTTAAAGGGTCATAGCAGGTCTCCCTTTGACGCCCCAGTGGCCTAGCAGTGCTCCTTAAATAGCAAGTAAATGGAGGGTTTTTAGCCATGCCTAGTTGTATCTCATTCTCAGATACCCTTCTCCACTTGACTATTGACCGCATCTGGCTTGTTGTTGATTTTAAACTCTAGAGCAGAGAGAAAGCCTTATTTTTTCATACAAGAGCCTCTTGTTGTACAAGCACTTAATATAGTCTCATGATCCATTGTATTGGATGCTCTTTTTCTTCCAGAGGTGCCGTTACTTTCTTCCATGGATTATTTTGCCATTGATCATGGCAGCTCTACTTTCTTGAGTCCATCTTTGACCGTCCAGCTCTGTCTTCTCTTTTCAATTTTCTGTTTTAGCCTTGCTATAGGCTCCTTGTCTACTCTTTGGAGCAGTCTTAATTCTTTGGGAGCTTCTCACTGCTGTACCCCAGTGTCAGCCTGTTGACTGTAATGTAAGTCAATACAAAGGGGCAAGGTGAGTGGTTTTCATGTGGGCCCCTGTTCTGGCTTCCGATTTACAGAGCTTGAATCTGAAAAGTTTTTCGATGCCAGAAGACATCATAGCCTCACTTCTTCAGGCATCATCAGTTAGGGCATGGGTCCTCAAACTGCGGCCCTCCAGATGTTGTGAAACTACAAATCCCAGCATGCCTTGCCACAGTTTTAACACTCCCTTATAGCAAAACTGTGGCAAGGCATGCTGGGATTTGTAGTTTCAAAACATCTGTAGGGCCGCAGTTTGAGGACCCATGAGTTAGGGCTTCTTCACAGCTAGACCTGGCAATGTCTTCCAGATGTCCTTCAAACTTCATTCAAATAAGTGTTTCTGTGTCCATGGGGCCCATTATCTGGGGACATGTACATATTTGCATGGATTTCAAGTTCTGCAGGTCAGGAGTGTCCTGTCACTATAGGTCACTGAAGTTTGAGCCATGAGGGTGGGAGCACCCAGTTGGAAATGGGCATCTTCAGGTCATAGCAGCAAGTTCTGATGTGACAGCAGACTGATTGTGGCTTTACTTATTACGCAAGCCATTAGGAAATACACGTCACGTGTCAAGACACTCGAGGGTTGATGTATCAAGAAGTAAAAACAGTGGAGCAATATAGATGTTGCCCGTAGCACCCAATCAGCTTCCAATTTAAAAAAATGTATTTGATAAATGCTACCTCAATTGGTTGCTAGGGCAATGTTTCCACTGGTCCTCGTCTCTACTCATTCACTGCTTGATACATCCACTTATTGGTAAGAGTAGAGTTCAACTGCCAACCAGAGAACTCCTCAGGGAGCCGGAGTGGAGGCAATGGGGTGGGATGAGGTGGCGGTGAAGGGATGAGGAGGTCCAGATCCAGCTAGATAGACTCAACAGGAAAGCTAAGGATGGAGGGCATCGTGAAACTGGAGGATGTAAACGGACAAAAAAGATCAATGAGCAAAGGACCACAGCCGAATCAAGTTAGGCGGGTAGTGTTGGTAAGCAGCAGGGTAACGCGTCCGCCAACTTTTTTTTATGTTGTCCATTTTTTTTTATCAGTTTTACTCTGCAATGATTGTATTATGAACATAATTGAATATTACATTTTACCTATGAATACGAGACCACATTCCAGCACTGCTCTATTGGTGTCTGTCCTTGTAATATCTTTGTAGACATACACCAGGTTTCTTGCAAATACAGATTTTTTCTCTGATCACAGAAAAATCGACCGATATACTGAATGTAAAATGAAGGTTGATATCTATAACGTCTATTTAAGTGACAATGTGGTGACATAAATATTTAAATACACGAATATGCAGGCAGCTCCCAGTAACTGACCTATTTGGGAACATTTTGTACACATGCAGCATGTAAATCTCTTTTTTTGCATTATGTGTTTGATATATCTTATGCAAAAATAGCACAAAAGCGTGTGACATCACTCCCAAGAAGGTCCAGGAGGAGTGAAAGGGAAATCGCATCAGACTTCAGGGTTAGACATATCTAACCCTGAAGTTACCCTTGATGAGGCGAAGGACATGGCAAGATTGGTCAGTGAGAGCACATGGAATATATCTCATTACAGCCAGCATAGATTATAGCAGACTGGCAGGTTGCATTCACTTGGAATTGAATTCTACCAATATGAAAATATTTTTCATAGTGGGATTTCCCATAACTAAGGGGTAGATGTATGAAGCAGTAATAAGGGAGGAGAAGTGATAAAGTGCCTGGTACTTTATCACCAGCCAATCAGCTCCTGACAGTTAAGTTATAGGCTGGGTTTAAAAAGGGACAGTTAGAAGCTGATTGGCTGATAGTGAGGTACGCGTCCTCCGACCTTTTCATACCCCCACTATCCACGTCGGCGTGGAGTTGATTTTATTTAGTGTGGCGAGCAGACGCGGAATACGAGCCCGAAGCGTGGCCAGCGCAGCGAGCCCCATGCGGGGACGCGGATTACTTAACATGTCCTTACTGACTGTTTTCAAACACAGCCTGTAACATGGCAGTTAGGAGCTGATTGGCTGGACGTCACCCTTGCATTTATCTCTTATTGAGGCTTTATACATCTGCCCCATAGAGAGATGTGAGGTTGTGTAGGTAGGGGCCCCACTGTACTGTTTTGCTTGGGGGCCCATAATACTGTTAAGATGGGCTATTAAAATGTTTAGATTTCCATCACACACTAACAACAGCTCAAGATAGTCCTAGTTTTTTTTTTTTTAATGGCCTTTGCTGCTTTCATGCTGGGTGTAACTATGCAAATGTATGGTTACTTGTCACTTTCTTCTTTTGTTGCCGGTTACAAGGAAAAAAGCCTCAACGAGGTGCGGAATTTACGCCCCAGCTCCTGGAGCAGCCCCATCATGGGAAATTGGGGTTAGCACATCATTATACATTGCTGTGATTTGCAATGATACATTACGACAGTTGCACAACCACCTGTGGTAAACAGAGCTCTGTGAAGAGAAAGTACTGTGCCAGATGTATCAAGCTTCAGAAAGTGATAAAATAGAAAGTGATAAACAACCAGCCAATCAGCTCCTACCTGCCATTTTTTAAACACAGTCTGTGACATGGCAGGTGGGAGCTGATTGGCTGGCTGTTTATCACTTTTGAAGCTTAGTGTATCTGGCCCTCTGTCCTTAGCTGTTTGAGACATTATAACTCCAGTGTTGCTATGCCACATGTGTTTTTATATTAGCCAGGGCCGGATTAAGGTATGTGGGGTAGGGTTGCCTACCCTCCCGGAATGGCCGGGAGGGTCCCGGAAATCGGGTCCCCCTCCCGCCCCCCCAGAAAGCGGGGCAACCCTCCCTCGAATCCCCCGCCAGCACCCACGACCCCCCCTCGGGATCCGCGGGTCAAATGGCGCGAATTGCGACGTTTTAGCCCCGCCCACCGCGTACAATGCATTAAAAATGGCATTGCACGTTGGGGGCATGGCTAAAATGGCACGATCACTCGGTATACGCCCCCAAACAAATAGCCACTAGTGTGGCTCCACCCCAGCCTCATCCTTTTTCACTCCCCGCAGCCCCGCCCCACCTGAGCTGGCTGCCCTCTCCTGGAAAGGGGGAGCCAGAAAGTAGGTAAGTATGATGTGGGAGCCCTTGACAACAAAAATTGTCCCCTCCGCCCTCTACCCCCCCCCCCCCTCCTCCTCCGCACTCACACTGGCCATCGGAGTTGAAGCTGCTGCACGGGCACGGCCTCTTCATGGCGCCTGGGACACGGGGTTATCAGGCGGGGAGAGCAGGGTAGGTCCCCCCGGAGACAGTGTGACAAGAGAGCAGGGCAGCGGGGAGATGCGGGGCTGGCAGGTGAGTGGGAGAACACGGTATCTATCCCCCAGCACTGCTGCAATGCTTCACACGCTGCGGCGGATGGACAGTGGCGGGGTCCCTGCAGCGGATGGGAACTAATTCCCATCCACCTCAGGGACCCCGCCACTGACTGTCCAGCCTCTGCAGGGACCCCCTCCCCACCCCGCGCTGCCCAGACCGCAGAGACGTATTGCCCGGACCCTGCTGCCTGCCACCACCCACCTGGAGTGTGGGGGACCCCGATGTGGGGGGGCCCCGGGGCTAATTTGGTAACCTGTGCAGTACCCTGGTTTAGATATTCTGCATCAGGGTAACTAGACGGTTCTTGATGTCACAATTTATGGTAAGGTTGACAGTATTTGTCAGTAACTTGTACCTTCATTTTCTTAATGTAGTTTTAATTAGTTCTTATGTGGATGTTCCGTTTGCAGGTAATTCATATTTTTAAGTAGTGAATCTGGTTAGCGGCAGGACACTCCTCGACCTTTACAGTGGTGCCATAAATCTGGTGCTGCACCATTGCTTTCTTACATGACAGGAAGGTGTTAAGGTAGAGTTTGTCTTCTTATCTGCTTCATAAAACAAGCTGTAATACATAAATGCAGGTTAATGATTGAATAAGGGAAGTTCATGCATTGTGCTGTACATAGAGTCTAGACTTTGTACAGAAAAGTTCCCTTTGAAATGTTCATCTTTGCGGAATAGAAATATACAAACGCCCTGAAGGTCGAGACAGCAGTGAACGTATACCTCCACCACTCAGAACAGAGTTCTGGTCAGGGGAGGCAGGGGAGGCAGTGCTTCCCCTGTAATTTTGTGTCAAATAATACAAAGAATATACCTATGAGACATATTCTGTCATAAGAGTTTTCGGTACTCTTTACCTAGCACGGCGCCCATCGCGGGCATCGCGGCCATCGCATGCACTAAAAAATGGGTGCGACGCGATGCCCGCGATTTCCCATAGGGAACAATGTTAAGTGTGATTGGACGCGATTTGAGTGTTCAATGCCTCAATGCCCGCGATTTTTCCATAGGAAACAATGTTAAATGGGCCACAGAGGCCAAATAGTCCCCCTGAAGTCTGAAATGGCCCCCACAATTGTTAACGCCACCCCACGATCAACGTGAACCCGAAGCGTGGCGAGCGGCGGCGGTACGCGTCCTCCGACCTTTTCATACCCCCACTATCCACGTCGGCGTGGAGTTGAGAATAGAATAGTGTGACGAGCGCAGCGAGCCACCGCGCCCGAAGCAGGGCGAGGGGACGCGGATACCTTCACAGGTAAACGCGTCCCTTCGCGGGCTTCACAGGTATCCGCGTCCCCTCGTGGGGCTCGCTGCGCTCGCCACGCTTCGGGCTCGCTGCGCTCGCCACACTATTCTATTCTCAACTCCACGCCGACGTGGATAGTGGGGGTATGAAAAGGTCGGAGGACGCGTACCGCCGCCCCTCGCGGGCTCGCTGCGCTCGCCACGCTTCGGGTTCACGTTGATCGTGGGGTGGCGTTAACAATTTTGGGGGCCATTTCAGACTATTAGGGCTCTGTGGCCCATTTAACATTGTTTCCTATGGAAAAATCGCGGGCATTGAGGCATTGAACACTAAAATCGCGTCCAATCACACTTTTAACATTGATCCCTATGGGAAATCGCGGGCATCGCGTCGCACCCGTTTTTTTTTAGTGCATGCGATGGCCGCGATGCCCGCGATTTTTTACCCCCGATGACCGCGATGGACATCGTGGGCGCCGTTCTAGGTAAAGAGTACCGAGTTTTCTTTATATTATTTTAGTAATTTGTAATATTTTAAATAATTTGGGAGGCACCGATAAGTGTGCCTCCCAAACAAGTAAAGGGGATGAAGCGCAAAAAGCCCTTAAATGCGGCACTTGTAGAAGTGCTTCATTGACAGATCCAGCTGCTGTCCAATCACAGCAGCCCCTGTCATTTAAGCTTCTAGAAGTGCTCCCTTGTCCCTTTTGGTGGCGGGTCTCAGCCTCGGCAGCCGGGCAGGGGGGGGTGGGGTGGCTGTGACAGTGCCTCTCTGTACACAGCCGCCAGCACACGTCACTGGTTCTGGTAAGTCTTTGCAGTGCTACTAAACAATAGTCGCACAGAATACAAAAGAGGGGTAATTCATGCATGACAGCGCATAGATACATGTCAGCATCAGACAGGAAGTGAATGACAGAATGATGCCAGTTTGGGGGTGGCGGCAGCCTCTGTTCCTCCAAAAGTAGGCGTGTCGCTGTTGTTGCAGTGGAAGGACGAGTCCAGGATCTCCGTCAAAGGATGGAGATTTTGAGGGCCCTAGGTAACAGCTGTGGCAGCCGGAACGTGCGATGCAGTTTGGACCAGTGGGCCTGATTCAGAGTGCCCTGGAAAATGAGCAAACAGGTCTGAATCACCCCAATAATTCGGCAGTAGGCATGACTTTTGCCTGCTCTGCTTGGAAGATCCTATATCCGCCCTGGTATTACATGTAACATATAATGTACTGTACTTCGGTCTACTTATCACATATAGAAGTGCCTTATCTCTTAACAAAACACCTGTTATAAATAGATATACTGTATGGGCTTTACTCTATTTCAAATACAGGCCCGTTAGTCACATAGACCAGGGGTTCTCAAATTCAGTCCTCAGGACCCCACACATTACACATTTTCCAGGTCACCCGGCAGGTGCACAGGTGCATACATTACTCACTGACACATTTGAAAAGATCCACAGGTGGAGCTAATTATTTCACTTGTGATTCTGTGAGGAGACCTGTGGAACATGCACTGTGTGGGGTCCTGAGACTAATGTAATTAAGATTAATATTTAACAATCAGCCATTGATAGTTATAAACTATGTGATGGATAGCCATCGATAGTTTAAGCTATCAATGGTTATCCATTCTCCTTAACCTATAGGCCAATCAGAATGTGAAGGTGGAGCTTCTGGATTGTCGGGGGCGGAGCTATGCTCTGTGTCCCGGCACCCTGAAAAAAAAAAAGACACATCGTTTCTACAGTGCCATCGATGTAGAGAAACCATCTGGTTCTCCCCCAATCGATGGCAAAAGTATTCGACATCGGCCATAAACCATTGATGATTTTGAATCATCGATGGCATCCCAATTTTGCATCTTGGAAGAAGTGAAGCTGTATTCTCTGTGTTCTATCTGCAGGAAGGGCTTGCAGTTATGTTACAGATGGTTCCAGTAATCATTATGCGTACACGAAATTCTCTGCAGGACGGCAAAGTCTGAGACTGCTGACCAGTTTAAAATAATGTTTGATCAAACGGCTCTTTGTTATTGTACAACACTGTGGGCATGTGCCTGTGGGTACTTGCCTACATTCAGCATTTAAATGACAGCCTTGTCCATGTAATTGGATTGTTTTTGGTCATTCTTTTCTCCTTCAACCATTTTAGATAATTTTCCATAAAAACAGCCAACCCTTGTTATAGATGTTTTGCAGAAATGGTTCCGTAGTCTAGAACATTGAGTTGTGCAGATTTCTATGATATACAGTAATATGTTGGGAATGATGTGCGTACAGCTGGTGATATTGCAGAGTTACAAAGGCACACGCTAGGCTAGTGGATAACTCAAACTATGAACAGCCCAGTAACTTTAGCAGTATCTGATGTCGACCTTTTTCATTTGTCGACATTTAGTAATCAACCTATTGACTATTGAGCTAGACAATGATGCTGGTATATTGATAGATAGCATACTCATTGTTACTCACTGGTTCTCATGGAGCATTGCTTCAACAAAGCGCAGGGCTGTATAGCTCAGTGGTTCTCAACATCGGCCCTCAGGGACCCCCAGCAGTGCATGTTTTCCAGGTCACCTCACAGATACACAAGTGCACTAATTACTAACTGGCACATTTTAAAAGATCACAAGTGAAGCTGATTATTTCACCCGTGATTCTGTGCGGAGACCTGGAAAACGTGCACTGTTGGTGGTCCTTGAGGACCGAGGTTGACAACCACTGGTATAGCCGGTGAGTGTATATAGGCACTGGGTCGAGGTGCAGGAAAACTAGAGTCATTGTGGATTGCAGGTAATCACAGGTCTCACTGGAGCTGTGATGCTCTAACTCAGGGGGAGATTCTGTAAAGCAAGAATGTGGTAAAAACCCCGTTATCTGGGTTTTTACCGCATTTTGATATGCAGCAAAACCAGCATGGCGGGTTTTCGCTGCGAGGGGTATCGCAGAAGCTAGCGATACCCCATAGAAGCCTATGGGCTTCTTAACGCGACCCATGCCGCCCCAAATGGACCTCCGCCGTCTCGCGCCGACACCCCCCCCCCCCCCCTCACCTGCTGTGTCTAAAGCCTTTTGTATTGAAACTTACTGTACATTTTTGTAATTCCTCATATGTACTATTGTGCTCGGAAAAATGTTCTTGATGTTAGACAAATTTGCATAATTGTTTGTTGAAGGCAGCTGTTCAAATACGAACAACATCGAATTACTGCTGGTTCTGAACAGACCTGAGAATGTGACAAAGCGACTGTATGGGTGAAGTCATTTCCCGTAACTCGCTGATGAGATCAGACGGTTGTACCTTGCAGTACATGCATCTTACATACATGTTACACGAGTTGCCTGAAACACAGGAATGCGCATTTCATTGAGCATTTGACGAGGAATTCTGCCACTTACCATGAAAGGAATTATGTAATTTGATGCCGCCCTCCCTTGCAGGAGAATGTGGCAGTCTTATGGACGTTTGCCACTCAAGACCTTCACAAAGTACTACACTGTTATTGCCGCAACATGCCCCGAATGGAATGGAACATTTGTGTTGTGTACATAAGAGGGTGATTCGTGTACTGGGGACTTCCCCATCCCTCCAATATGAACATTCCTTTCCAATGCGTTTGGCATTAAATTGAGTGGCACAAATTGGCCTATCTGTCAGTTCTATTTGTGTAGGTTTTGTTGCCAGACTTTCCGTTTCTTTCTTTTAGTTTTATTAATTCATTATAGTTTAATGAAACTTATAGAAGACACAAAAAATGCTTGTCCCTTCTCTTGGGATTAATGCGCAATCCTGGAGAAAGTCCTTCCACCCACTGTGACCTTTTCTGCTGATGTCTATTGCTGTGAGTTTCACACTCACATCCTCTTATACCCCAGATGTAAATTTGGGTGGGGTGTGTTGAAACGAAAATCTAAATTGCAGTGTAAAAATAATGCAGCCAGTATTTACCCTGCACAGAAACAAAATAACTCCTACAAATCTAACTCTCTCTGCACATGTTACATCAGCCCCACCTGCAGTGCACATGGTTTTGCCCATTTTGAGAACAAATTTGTACTGCGATCAGAACTGAATAAGGGCCCAAGTTTGAGAACCTGTGAGGAAAAGCCATCTTCAGATGGCGGTTGCCCACAATATCCTATTGGTTACTGTGCAGTTGATTGGTTCTCCGGGAGTGTATTCCTTTGGCTCCCTATTCGCCAGCCTAGGCCCAGCAGCCATGTTTGAGCCTTAAGATGCGTACACACTGACTGGTATAATGAACAATCATTTTGACCCTTCGGAGCGATATTCTTCATATTATTGCCCAGTGCGTACGTTATGCCCGATGAACAATGTATGTACACACACATACGAGGGAGCACATTGCAATCCCAAATCTACAAGTGCTGTCAGTGTCAAGTGGGGGCCATCCAACACAGGGCAAGACCGCTCCCATGACGGGTCCCTCCACGCAATTCAATTAGTCGCATCTCTACCTAATATGTGACCGCTTGACTAAATAGCAAAGCACTCGCATTTCAAGCCGCATGCGCAACGGCTGCAGCCCTCCATGAAAAATGATCCGGACGAGCCTGCGTTGCCGCAATGCAGTGTCACCATCCCCAAAATGCCACAATAATAATGTGAATTGCCGTAAATATGCATCTTATACCGCTTTCACACTGCCAAAATGTTTCAAAAACCGGTATTTTTAAACTGTATTTAAAACGGGTCTGTTTAAGTACCATTCACATCAGTCAACCCGTTTTAATCCCCTGAACACGTTTCAAGGCAGAATGCAGGGGACAGCCTATCACAGGTCTGTAATCTGTTGTTTTTACTAAATACCGTTTCAGAGCCATTCTCACGGCATAAAAAACGGCTCTGAATCGTGTAGGACTCTGCTTTTTAAACGTTTTGAAATATCGGTTATTTTTATTTTTAACTCTGGCACTTTCCCACTGCAGCCTAAACGTTTTGAAATGGGAAAAAAACGTAAATATACCGTTTAACAAGTGCAGTGTGAAAGGGGTATAAGTATTTAAGAAACAGAAAAACAGAAGAGTGTGAATAGTCCAATAAAACATTCACTTAGTGAAATAGTTCTTTCTTTGTGTACTTTGTTGCAATACTTTATTTGCTTGTATATATTTATTTGTTTCTTTAGACTTTTGTAAACTCTTTGAAGGCACAGAAGTAAACGGGCTGCACTGTTATTTCTGTTAATAGCCCTTATTTACTCTCAGAAAAATACCATAATAAACCAACAACATTTCAACCCGCTTTTCATCAGGCTGCTGTGTGGCTATACATATATTTACTTGTGATACACGACTGAAGAACTGCCACAACTATCTAATCATGTGCTGTCCACAACCATGGGATCATTCCTGACACCTATTATCACTTCCCGGGAAACAGATAATGTGACAGTTGTTATTCTACAAAATAAATAAATTGAAGAGCGCACATATTACTGGCGCTGACATGTCTTCAGCCGGTACAAAGCAAAAGGCAGTAAGCAAATAAGTACAAATCAACCAATATGATATGATAGTTAAACAATTTATTTGTATATTCGTGCGGAAAAATAAATATTTGAACAATCAAAAAAGTTAAACTCGATACTTTGTAATATAACCTCGGTTGGTAATTACAGAGGTCAACGTTTCCGATAGTTCTTGACCAGGTTTGCCCACACTGTAGAAGGTATTTTGGTCCATTCTTCCATGCAGACCTTTGCTAGATCCGTCATGTTTTGGTACTGTCGCCGGTCAACACGGACTTTCAATTCCCTCCAAAGATTTTCAATTGGGTTGAGGTCTGGAGACCACTCCAGGACCTTGAAATGCTTGTTACGGAACCACTCCTTAGTTGCCCGGGCCGTTTGTTTGGGGTCATTGTCAAGCAGGAAGACCCAGCAACATTCCATCTCCAATTCTTACTGATGGAAGGAGGTTTTGGGCCAAAATCTCATGATACACGCCCCTCCTTAACATGGATCAGTTGTCCTGTCCCCTTTGCAGAAAAGCAGCCCCAAAGCATGATGTTTCCACCCCCATGCTTCACAGTAGGTATGGTGTTTTTGGGATGCCACTCATCATTCTTCTCCCTCCAAACACAGCGAGTAGAGTTTATACCAAAAAGTTCTATTTTGTCTCATCTGACCATGTGACATTCTCCCAAACCTCCTCTGGATCATCCAGATGGTCACTGGCAAACTTTAGATGGGCCTGGACATGTGATGGCTTAAGCGGGGGGATCTTTCGGCACTGCAGTATTTGAATCCATGACGACGTAGTGTGTTACTAATGGTAACCTTTGTGACTGTGGTCCCAGCTCTCTTGAGGTCATTGACCAGATCCCCCGTGTAGGTCTGGGCTGATTTCTCACAGTTCTCAAGATCATTGATACCCCGCGAGGTGAGATCTTGCATGGAGCCTCAGTTCGAGGGAGATTGTCAGTGATCTTGTATTTCTTCCATTTTTTTATAATTGCACCAACAGTTGATCTCTTCTCACTAAGCTGCTTGCATATTGTGGAGTAGCTCATCCTGGCCTTGTGCAGCTCCACAATTTTTGTACAAATAACCTCACATTTTAAGCAGCTTTATTTTTACACAGTATATTACAGTAGACCCCTTGATTGATGGAAATGGTGGCTGGGATGATAAGCCACACCCCCCAAACATGGCCACACCCAATTTGTCTTGATAAGCGCCGCAACAGCTGTCTCACAGTGAAGGGGGGAACAAGAAGAAGATACCGAACATAATAAAATGTGTTTATTTAAGCTTGTATATGCTGCCATTTCAGCATTACTACCTGGGAGGGAGAATGGGGGTGGGGGTTTTTCTGTAATATATTTTTTAAATGTACCGTAGACAGTGTTCAGAGTAGGTAGCGGAGAACAAGTCAGCTGCGCTTAGTGCACTCATATATCAGGTGCTAAGTGTCATTTTTCTCATAATGCCCACAAAATATCTTCAGGTAAGAAAAATACATTAAATTCTGAGACTTTTGCTTATAGATTGCCTCCAGGTCCACCTCTCTGACTGCTGAGTCCTCTGATGTTATCTCATAGCAATAAAAGCACCAGCCTACAGTACAGTAACAAATTAGTGTCAGGAAATTAGTTAATCTCACTGCTTTTCTTGTCGCTTCAAGATGTCAAAGATATTGCAGTCTGAGGTTCATTTCTGGAGGCCGAAAGATTTTAGAATATTTAATTTTTTTATTTATTAACAGTTTCTTATATAGCGCACACATATTCCGCAGCGCTGTACAGAGTATAGTTGAACATTCACATCAGTCCCTGCCCCAGTGGAGCTTACAATCTATATTCCCTACCACATGTACACGCACACACACAGACATTCTAGGGTTAATTTGTTGGGAGCCAATTGACCTACCAGTATATTTTTGGATTGTGGGAGGAAACCGGAGTACCCGGAGGAAACCCACGCAAGTACGGGGAGAATATACAAACTCCGCACAGTTAGAGCCATGGTGGGAACAGAACCCATGACCTCAGCGCTGTGAGGCAGTAATGCTAACCATTACACCATCCGTACTGCCCATATATATAACACATGGTGGGGATAGAACCCATGACCTCAGCGCTGTGAGACAGTAATGTAACCATTACACCATCCGTGCTGCCCCGTATATATAACACATGGTGGGGATAGAACACATGACCTCAGCGCTGTGAGGCAGTAATGCTAACCATTACACCATCCGTACTGCCCCGTATATATAACACATGGTGGGGATAGAACACATGACCTCAGTGCTGTGAGGCAGCATGACCTCAGCGCTGTGAGATAGTAATGTAACCATTACACCATCCGTGCTGCCCCGTATATATAACACATGGTGAGGATAGAACCCATGACCTCAGCGCTGTGAGGCAGTAATGCTAACCATTACACCATCCGTACTGCCCATATATATAACACATGGTGGGGTTAGAACCCATGACCTCAGCGCTGTGAGACAGCAATGTAACCATTACACCATCCGTGCTGCCCCGTATATAACACATGGTGGGGATAGAACCCATGACCTCAGCGCTGTGAGGCAGTAATGCTATAACCATTACACCGTCTGTACTGCCCCGTATATATATAACACACGGTGGGGATAGAACCCATGACCTCAATGCTGTGAGGCAGTAATGCTATAACCATTACACCATCTGTACTGCCCCATATATATATATATAACACACGGTGGGGATAGAACCCATGACCTCAGTGCTGTGAGGCAGTAATGCTAACCATTACACCGTCCGTACTGCCCCGTATATATTACACATGGTGGGGATAGAACCAGGCCCGGGCCTAGGGGAGGCACATTTTATGGGCGGCAGTCAGCAACATCGGGCTCAGATAGCCGAGCCAGCAGTGCTGTCTCGCAGGGGACATCGCCGCTGCGAGACAGCACAGCAATCACATATGTGCAGCTGCAGCACTTGGACTCCAAGCATGCATCGTCGAGTGACAAGTCAAGCAGCGCCGCTGCCGTCATGATTGGCGGCAGCGCTGCTTGTCACTCACCCCTGCCCGCTTGGAGTCCACGTGCTGCAACTGCACATATGTGATTGCTGTGCTGTCTACTAACCATTACACCATCCGTACTGCCCTGTATATATAACACATGGTGGGGATACAACCCATGACCTCCGTGCTGTGAGGCAGTAATGTAACCATCACACCATCCGTACTGCCCTGTATATATAACACATGGTGGGGATACAACCCATGACCTCCGTGCTGTGAGGCAGTAATGCTAACCATTACACCATCTGTACCGAATATCTAAAAGTAACAGCTATAAGGAATGATCGTAATTAGAAAATCAAAAAATGTCACTTCAGAAATCAGAACCGGTAACTTAGACTACTACTAAGCATAGGCTAATACAGATGTGGCCGCCCCCTCCCCACCACCAATTTTTTCACTCATATTCAGCTAAAAATCTGTAACAGGCTTGGGCCTCCGCTCCTTTCACATTGCCACATGCTGCCCTAGCGGTGCTGGTAACGGTGGCAGTGGCAACAATCACAGCATCAATAGCGGAGCCAGCAGCGACTCTCACAGGATCAACTCTTCTCAGCGACGGTGACGCCGGCAATCCCAGCAGGCACTGCTGCCCCCACAGTTACCGGGGGAGATCTTGCAAGACCTTGCTCGGACCCAACTCCAGTGGCACCAGGCGGTGCTCCCATCGCTAGCACTGCCCCAGGCTGCAGCCTAATCAGCCTATTGGTTAACCAGGCCCCGGCGGTCAGATCCGACAACTAGCTAGATAGGAAGCTTCATGCATTGTGCTTAGGGATGCCAATCCCGGAGCATTTTTTCAATCCCGGGAATCGGGATTGAAAAATGCTCAATCCCAGGATTTCCGGGATCCCGAGATTGGTATCCCTACTTGGGAGCTAGGTGCAGACAAGCGCTATAGGCGCATCCACACGCCATTTTTGGGGAGGAAAATCACTGGGCATAAAATAAACCACCCCCTCTCTCCCACATTGCCTTACTTTTGAGAGGGGCAGGCGGCAGCAGAATGGAAGCAGGCTGCTGGTGTGACGCGCCGGTGTGTCACTGGACTCTGCAGCCGGGAGAAGTCGGGCGGCGAGCGGGTTCAGTAATGCGGCCTGCGCAGCGTGACCCTTGGGTCACGCTGCACAGGCTGCAGCGCTACACCTCCGGTGTCACAACTCGCTCGCTGCCCGACCTCTCCCGGCCACACACAGTCACAGCGGCAGGGAGTCTCTGGTCACAGCGGCGAAGAGCCTCCGGTAGTAGGGAGCGGCGGTGCGGGGGCCTGTTCTGGCTGCACAGTGTGACGCGCAGCGGGACCTCTGACCACATCACGCTGCGCGTCTGAGCTGTGCAACGGGGACAGAACGAAGCAGCCGGGTAGCGTCTGAGCGAGTGCTCAGATGCTGCCCAGCATTAGACTAATCTAATCCCGAAATCCCGGGATTGGAAGCTCCAATCCCGGGATTCAAATCCCGGCAATTTTGGGGCCAAATCCCGGGATCCCGCCGATCCCGATCCCGGGATTGGCCACCCTAATTGTGCTTAATCATAATCAGTATGTCAGTGCTTGTGTCATGCTTACTGTACCTGTATGTATTTATTGGCAGAGTGGGTTTGAAATAGAATGAAGTGGATATGATCGGGATATGGTCACTAGGTCTACAAGCATTAGGTCGTCACCACTAGGTCTACATGTAGGAAGGTTGACATGAGCATGAAGGTTGACATGACTGAATGTCGACATGGGTTAGTTCGACGGGGTCATTAGTTCGACACAAGCATTTGTTCGACATTGGGAAGGTCAACAGTCAAAAAGGTTGACGTGGGGTTTTTCACCTTTTATTTGACCCGACATGTGCCGACAGGCGGTATTTCATTCCCTACAATCCACTAGGGCAGGGCTGGGCAACACCGGCCCTCCAGATGTTAGTGAACTACACATCCCAGGATGCTTTGTATCAGTTTCAGCATGTCCACATAGCAAAACTAATGCAAAGCATCCTGGGATATGTAGTTTACTAACATCTGGAGGGCCGGTGTTGCCCAGCCCTGCACTAGGGCGTGGTGGTAGAATGAAATAGTGTGCCGAGCGAAGCAAGGCACCGTGCCCGAAGCATAGCGAGCGCAGTGAGCCATGCGAGGGGTCGCGGTTCTACGTTTCAGTGTCCATGTCGACATTCGGGACAAAACAAAAAAAGAGAAAAACCCCATGTCGACCTTTTGACTGTTGACTTTTCCCATGTCGACCTAATGATTGTGTCGACCTAATGACCCTGTCGACATAACCCATGTCGACCTTCAATTATGCCGACATTAGCGCATGTCGACCGAATGCTTGTCGACCTAGTTCATGTCTATCCAATGATCCGTACCCATCTGATCATACCATTTCTCTGCTATGTAGTGGCTCATTGGATGCAGTGCCTTCTTGGAATCACCACACCGCCCTGTTCGCATGTTCCCCCAGAATCCTTGGAAAGTAGATTAACATTTAGCATTACTGTTTGTTGGATTTGGCAGCTACTGATGACTAAATGTATGCATATATCATTAATCACTCCTGCTACATTACATATCACCCATCAACAAACACATGTAAAGAAATTTATTTTTGGTGTGTTTTACAGATAATTTATACAAAGAACATTAAATAGTTCTTAAGAAACAACCACACACAGCCATACATGGTAATCATCATCATCATCGTCAATGTCTGCCAGGCTCTGGGTGGTACAGGTACGGTATCCCGTATCCGTACAGCCCGTATCCGAATTAGTCCAAAAAACGTGTTTTTTTGGAACAATTCAATTTTTTTTCCCTCCCTAACCCTTTTTTATACTTACCAAGTCCCCCGGCATCCACAGCAGGCCTTCAGCATCCTCTCCGGCATCTCCAGCGGTCCCAGGAGTTTAATTTTTACCCCAGTTGGGGTAATTTACCCCTGTTCCCTGACCACTGCGCTATACCATAACCATAAATGCAAACATCTTCAAAGTAAAGCTTCTTTCCTGGTCTTTACTTCTTGGCACATGAATATTATTTTTATAATTATTATTATTATCCTTTATTTAAATGGTGTCACAAAAGTTGTGCAGCGCCTTACAAAGTACATCAACTTAACTTGTAATTTTGCTTGATAATGGCCATTATTCATCTAAAATGTTGGGATGTATGTGATCCTCAAGATTTACCAACCGTTCATGTTTTCCAGACCACCGCACTGGTGCAAAGGTGTGGTCTTTACTATCACATTTGCAAACATGTGCTACATTCATTGCTAACAGTCACATGATTATACAGATGTAGACTGTGTAATCCTTTCCGGGCGCCCGCCAGATCCCTTTCACTGGCGAGCGCCGGCGATAGGGACTAGGACGTGTGTGCGTCTCATGCGCAAGCGCGTCCCAGTATCACGGCGGCTGGCAGCATCTATCTGTCCATCTCCGCTTCAGGGAGATGCTGCCCAGTTTGGTGGGGGGGTGACGGCGGGGGAGGTGGCGGGGACCGGCGGCAGGGACGGGGGCAAGCTCCGTTGCCACGGGGCGCGCATTCTGCAGGAGACTTCCTGAAATAGCAGCAATCTCCCTCTCTCCCTCATTAGTCTAGCAATCTCCCTCATGTCACCTAGCCCACATTACACTGTTACATTTTTTGGGAAGAAAAGGAATGAGAGACAGATACATTTACATAGAATCAGCAGCACCATTTCCCAGCACTATACCAAGTATAGTATCTCTTACTATCTGCTTTGGGGATCATCTACATTTGGATAGAAGTAATTTTACTAGATGCCTCTCAGATGTAGCAGTACACACCCACGCTTCTAGGTGCCACGTTCACAATCTCTTTTCACAATCTCTCCATATATGGAACTAGACACGCCCTTTAGGCGGAGCATGACATGCCCCCTCAATGTTGCGCTTTGCAAAATTCTACTACTAACTATATTCTCCTTGAAATTAGTTTTCAAAAGTAGGCAAGTATGCATTATACACACCCACAGGTTTTATGAAAAACATGAACTGTTGGTAGATCTCGCTGGTTTGGCCACCCCTCGAGTAGCGTATAGTCTAAGTAACAGAAGGAAAAGCACATGAGGGAGAGGTTCCTGCTCGTCACAGCATACATTATAAAGGGGAGGGGCAGACAGGAGGTACTGAGCTTGGTTAGACGGTGAGACAAGTTTTTTTTATGTGAAGATAAAAGTCAAACACCAAATAGCCACAGTAATATTTTTTAAAACTAATTTTGTTGATGACTTATTGGCTCACTGCATAGTGATAAATGTCATATTCCTCTTGGTAACTCACAAACTTTGCTTTAATGATTAAATGCGTATTATTATTATTATTATTATTATTATTATCATTTAGATTATAAGCTTGCGAGCAGGGCCCTCCTACCTTTATAAACAGAAAATGTGTGTAGAGCGCCAAAGTGTAATTAAAACACTAAATAATTTTTTGAATGAATAAATTTGATCAATTGGGTATCACAAAATAAAAATACATTTAATTATCACAACAATTAAAAACACATTCAATATACATGCACATTAATTTTAAACCTAAAAAACTGGTAATTGTGCTTAGGTAAAATAAGGCATACAGTAAACCACTTGTCAATAGGTAAGAAATTGATGTTGGATACTTAAGTGAGTCCCGCTTGTTCCAAGATACTGCTACTTGCTTGTTTGGGTTTTTTTGGTCCCCAATTGGAGTGGGGCAAGGTGGGGTGGGGGAAAGGATGGAAGTCCGGATTGACTTGTACTTGTGGGGATCCAGTTGATCCTGCTGGAGGCCTTGGTCTCTGTTTCCACTGGTGGGCAAGATGTAAATACCTCACTGCAGGGATGGAAGGCTCCAGAGATTAGCAGGTAAAGGTTCCCAATTTGTACATCCAGGTTGGGGGTGCCGGCATGGGGATGCTGGGTCCGTGGGGAAGGGCTGGTAGCTGGTTCAAGGGGTAGTTGGTATGGTATCCAAATAGTAGTCACAAAGATGCAGACAAGGGTTAACCTGACGCGTTTCGTTGCGCTCTGGCAACTTTCTCAACCTCCTACCTTTATGTCAGTTTGTTTCTATCCAGTTTGTATAATCACTGTTTCCAATTTTCAAGCGCAATGGAATCTGCTGCGCTATATAAGAAACTATAACGAAATATGCTGCTCTATATAAGGAACTGTAAATAAATAAATAATAATAAATTAGTATCTTAATTTATTATGCAGAGGTTTACAGATTTTTTTTAAATCAATTACATAAGGGCCTGTCCCAATATTAAAATACTTCAACATAACAGATTTCCCGTCACAGAGATAAACCTGTCGGGCTGGTTATCTCTAGGTGACCGGTAAATGGTTGGAACACCTCAAAATAATACCTCCATAAATATTCATAACACCAAGCAGGAGTTATATCAAAACTTCTGAAGGTGTTGCTTATACCAAGCAACCAGGTTCTAGCTATCATTTTGGTAGCAAATGCTATAGAATGATTGCAAGATTGTAAATGGTTGCTAGGATAATGCAAGGTACTTGTGGATTATCACGGCTCCCATCGCATGCCATCGCATGCCATATATAGTGGCATGCGATGCGATGCGATTTTTACAGATTTTTGACGTTTTTGACAAAATCGTATGCAATCGCATCGCATGCGATCGCATCGCATGCGATTTTGCACTGAAAAGCATCCAAATGCATTGGAATTAGTATTAAACATTTTCAATGGCCCCCAACTGGCATTTTTGAGGCTGTACCACCCCCACTATCAACGCAAACCCGAAGCGTGGCGAGCGCAGCGAGCCCGCGAGGGGCGGCGGTACGCGTCCTACGACCTTTTCATACCCCCACTATCCACGTCGGCGTGGAGTTGAGAATAGAAAGCGTGGTGAGCGCAGCGAGCCCCGCGAGGGGACGCGTACACCTTTGAAGCCCGCGAGGGGACGCGTATACCTGTGAAGGTATCCGTGTCCCCTCGCGGGGCTCGCTGCGCTCACCACGCTTCTGGCTCGGTGGCTCGCTGCGCTCGCCACACTTTCTATTCTCAACTCCACGCCGACGTGGATAGTGGGGGTATGAGAAGGTCGTAAGACGCGTACCGCCGCCCCTCGCGGGCTCGCTGTGCTTGCCACGCTTCGGGTTCGCGTTGATAGTGGGGGTGGTACAGCCTCAAAAATGCCAGTTGGGGGCCATTGAACATGTTTAATACTAATTCCAATGCATTTGGATGCTTTTCAGTGCAAAATCATATGCGATCGCATGTGATCAAATCGCATGCGATCCGATGCGATTTTTTCGCATACGATGGCCATCGTGGGAGCCGTGATACTCCATAAGTACCTAATGCAATAGCAGCCGACTGTTCTACAGTATATTTACATTTCCGTCCCATTTTAATGCTGACACTGTGAACCTAGATTTGCTGTTTAAAAGCCAAATGTTTCAAGATTCAAAAATGTGATAAAATGGAGAACGATAAGCAGCCAGCCAATCAGCTCCTAACTGTCATGTTACAGACTGGGTTTGAATAATGACAGGTAAAAGCTGATTGGCTGGTAGTTTATCACTCTTCACTTTATCACTGTTTGAATTTTGATATATCTGTCCCTAACTGAGATGCTGTATACTGGCCTGGGCAAGCGCTGAAGAAGGTAAGTGACCAGTGTGTATGGACTTTTACCCTCTAAGCCGGTGCGAGCGAGTATCATGCAGGCAGTGTGTGGACAGTTTGAACAAAATATGTAAAAAGCAAATGACTGATATCTGTGAAAATACCTGCACCATAAGTCATGCGGGGTACAGGGATAACTGAGGACAAATGGCGACAACTTAAAATTTTTTAGCAGGAAATAGGAGTTAAAAGAGAGGAGATTAGAGTTATTGAATGAAAATAAATGAAATTAGCCCACAATATATGTCAGGAGTGGTTATAAGAAGAAATGCCTGACTGGAGAGGATAAGAGAGAATATATTATCATATTTGGAAAAAAAGAAACCTTTGTAACCGAAGAGAAAAGTTACATGACTGGGAAATACATTCCTGTGATAAAGCGCTGATAGGTGTGGTAAAGAGCTGCTTGCTCGCAACAGCGACTATTAATTATTTATTACCAGTTATTTATATAGCTCGCACATTTCCATAATACGCCTTTTTTTGTGCACTACTAGCCCCCGCCCTGGAATTCCCATCACCATTTGATATTTCCCAACCCACTTACGCACCATTGATCATATCCTCAGTTTAACGCATGCATTGTTGGGGATGCGCAGTTACATGTAATCGCTTATCTACGTGAACATTCAAGTTCTTGATCAGTAAATAAACAATGTGACGATACTCTGTAGTCATGCTCAGCAAGAGAGGATAACCACACATTATTGTATGGAGCCAAAAATTAAGGTTTCCAGACTAAGAATAGTAAAAAACAGCAGTTTATGAAAGTTTTACCAGTTTCGCTCAGATGCTCCCACCACTCATCAGTTTGACTTTACCACTTATCTAGAACATTATCAGTGCAGATGTATGACATTATCATAGACCAGCGGTTCCCAACCTTTTTTCTCTCCCGTACCCATTGGTTAGGCTTTTCATTTATGAGTATCCCTCCATTCAATTTTAAATTGCCGGGCAACGCAGGAAAGGCAGGCCAGCTCACCCACCCACAGCTGGCAGTCATGGCTGAGGGGCTGGACAGGCTACTCCTGTGGGCATTGGCCACATTGGCCTTTTTAAGGGAGTCAGCCCAGCACAGCCTCGCCTGTTAGAGCAATTCTCCTGCCATCTGACAGTTTTTCCTGGTTCCTGCTTGTTCTGGTGTCCATTTCCTGGAGTGTCCACCCAGCAGCTTCATTCCTGTTCCGCTGCCATATATTCTCTGTTCTGGAGACCTGGTTACATTCTTTAATTTTTTATACTGTCATCTCTTCCTTTGATGGTCATTACGCTCTTTATTTAGAGCAGTTATCATTGTTATTTTCCCCTCTGGATTCTCCAGAGATTACCGCAGTATTGCATCTCTGCTTTATTTTGTACTATTAGGGTCATTCGCCCTAACCATCGTTGCTCAGTGCCGTGTCGTGTGGTTTTGTGCTTTTGTGTGGTGTTATATTCTTTTTTTTTTTTTATTTAAATATTCTTTATTAATTTCTTATACACATTTAACATATAAATCCCCAATGGGGTATACCAAATGACAATAACGTGTTACATTAATATTACATACAATTCAATTTGATAGGCATAACCCCAAACCCTCCCCCTCTTGCCTTCCCTGAAGCCTCCCCCCCATACCCCTCCCCCCTCCCCCCACTTGGTATAACCAGATATAGGGTTAATTTTTGGTTCCAAATGCTTGTGCCTAGTGGCGTCCTGCCTCTGCTGTTTTAGTTTATTTTGTTCCAACTACTGTAGATTTATTCTGTGTTTAGCATCGCTATTTATCGGTATATTACATACCTTAGTTCAAAAAGATATTTCGCGCCTTAGGGAATTTCGTGACTTTAACGTATAGAAAATTACAAGTGAAAAATAAGGAGGCAAAGGAAAAGTGTTTTTTCCATTTTTTTTTTATAATAATACTCACTCGACTTTATTATATATATATTCTTATGTATGCGACTAGGTTGCCTGTGGTTTTGCAACTACGACGTGTATGCAATTAGTTAGCTCTTAAGTGTTTTTATGGTGGGTAACTGTTAGTACTGTAAATAGTTAGGTTCCCTTAGTTAGTTCTCCTTTTGTCACTTTGATAAAGTATCTCTGGCACTTTGGGCCTTATTCTGATTCACTCTCAGAGGCAAATTCCTTCTGAAATGGACGAAACCCTGTGCACTGCAGGTAGGGCAGATATAACATGTGGGTACTTGTTTCCTATCTGGGCGCCCGCTACGTTAATTGCGCACCATGCTATTCTCCGTATAAAAATCGGATCGCATCGGATACCACAAATGCACATACACGATATTGAACGATGCGATGCGATCCGATTTCGTTCCCGCTTTTATGGTTGGCCCAAAGGATTGCCCATCTGTAACACTACTGTATTTATTTACCCTTCAAAGCCCTCCCCTTGTCACATCTGCACAGAAACACAGTATTGACGTCAACCCGAAGCGTGGCGAGCGCAGCGAGCCCCGCGAGGGGTGGCGGTACGCGTCCTCCGACTTTTTCATACCCCCACTATCCACGTCGGCGTGGAGTTGAGAATAGAAAGTGTGGCGAGCGCAGCGAGCCACCGAGCCCGAAGCGTGGCGAGCGGACGCGGATACTTCACAGGTATCCGTGTCCCCTCGCGGGCTTCACAGGTATCCGCGTCCCCTCGCGGGGCTCGCTGCGCTCGCCACGCTTCGGGCTCGGTGGCTCGCTGCGCTCGCCACACTTTCTATTCTCAACTCCACGCCGACGTGGATAGTGGGGGTATGACAAAGTCGGAGGACGTGTACCGCTGCGCTCGCCACGCTTCGGGTTGACATCAATACTGGGGTGGCGTTAACAATGGAGGCGCATTTTAAACCATCAGGGGGGGTTTCCTATACAAATCGTGGGTTTGCGGGGTTATTACATTGAAATCAATGTAAAATCGGGTCTCAGGGACCATTTAACATTGATTCCAATGTAAAAATCTGGTTGATCGCGTCACCGCATGCGATGCGATCCGATTTAAAATGAAATCGGATCGGATCGGATAGCATCGTATGCCATCGTACATCATCGAGTACCGAATCCGATGCAATGCGATCCGACTTCTTTACGGTGCCGTACGTAAAAAACCTGGACGCCCAGATAGGAAACAAGTACCAACATGTGCATAGAGAATTCGATTTAGGTGAGTTATTTTTTTTCTGTGCAGTGAAAACAATGACTGCTTTTACTTCTACACTGCAATATAGATCTCACTTTGAAGAAAAATCTCACCCAAATCTAATTATATCTGCACATGTTATATCTGCCCCACCTGCAGTGCACATTGTTTTGTCCATTTAAGAAGGAATTTGAGAGTGAACCAGAATAAGGCCCTTTATCCCATTTAAGACCTGGTGGCATTAGAGTTGGGGCAGACCTAATCTGCCCCTCCACACGTGGCTATTAGAGATGAAGGCCTACCCCGCAGGTGCCATCTTTTTGAGAGGATAACAGAGGCAGAGTAGGGTTCGCTGTAGCCGTCCTAAACAGCGGTCACGGCTGCGGGCTCACAACCGAACTATAACACATATATTAGTGTGGCTTTTTTTATATATATTATATATTGTAAATTGTTATATATTACATTTTTTTAGTGATTACTATAGTCATATGCACTCTGCTTTACTATCTGTTTGTTATATAAAAATAATCTAGAAATACTACTTAGGAGCTGCATTGGTATATGAATTCAATTTATTCTTAGCGTGACCACTGCATAGTGATTTTAGAATTTGCACTTGATAGTATATGTGTATTTATCTATTTGGTGTGTTTGGAATACAGTATGGAGCTGTACTGTATGTTGTGAGATTGCTAAAGGCATCAGGAATTTTGTCAGATACTGAAAACAGTACAAACCCAGTAATTAAAATTCAGTTTTTGGTACTTATGTAGTATCTGGGCTGCCGATTTTTTGATTGTATGCCTTAAGTTAAGGCATACAATCAGATGCGATGCGATGCGATATCGCATCGCATCGCATCGCATCGCATGCGACCATCGGATGCGATGACCCGATTTTTCCATAGGAATCAATGTTAAAATGGACTGAGTCCATTTTAACATGGAATTCAATGGGAAAAAGGGGTCCTTTTCATACCCCTACTATCCAAGTGGGCATGGAGTTGGATATAAACCTGTGGCGAGCGTAGCGAGCCACCGAGCCCGAAGCGTGGCGAGCGAAGCGAGCCCCGCGAGGGGCCGGTATTCTGTGTCCCCTCGCGGGGCTCGCTACGCTCGCCACGCTTCGGGCTCGGTGGCTCGCTACGCTCGCCACAGGTTTATATCCAACTCCATGCCCACTTGGATAGTAGGGGTATGAAAAGGACCCCTTTTTCCCATTGAATTCCATGTTAAAATGGACTCAGTCCATTTTAACATTGATTCCTATGGAAAAATCGGGTCATCGCATCGCATCGCATCGCATCGCATCGATGGTCGCATGCGATGCGATGCGATGTGCCCGATTCGACCCGATTTAGAAATCGGCAGCCCAGATACTACATAAGTACCCAGTTTTTTATTTTAACTCATTGAACTTTGCTCAAAACTTAATTTTACACTTTGGCTGGATTCCATCTTTGAGTACCACATTATGTGTAAAGACATCAGAATTTAAGATGCTTTTATTCCAACATAATACAGGAGAGCATTTGCATAATTGGCAACATTTAAAAAGAATTTCAAATCTGTTACAGAAACAACATTTTAATTAAAATTCAGTCATTTATGCTGAAAATGGCTGACGTGAATTGCAGCCTTCTTTTTTAGGATCCTAAAGTTTACACTTGTCCAAACACTTAAGCACAAACTTTTATACCCCTTTCACATCGCACTTTTAAAACGGTATATTGCCGTTTTTTTCCATTTTAAAACGTTTAAGGCTGCAATGTTTTACCGGTTAAAGTTAACCGGTATATCAACACGGTTAAAAAACAGAGTCCTACACGTTTTAAAGCCGTTTTTTTGGCAGTTTGAACAGCTCTATTTCAATGGCTTGAAACGTGTCCCTTGGGGGTTAAACGGGTTGAATGTTTGAATAGTATTAAATGATTTTTAAAACGGTTTTCACCTGCAATGTGAAAGGTCTCAAGGCTCAGACCTGTTTTAAAGTCCCATTTAAGAATACCGTGTCATTACCCATTTCTGCAATGTGAAAGCAGTATTACTGGTACTCTTTACCTAGCACGGCGCCCACGATCTTGATCGTGGGCATCGTGAGGTAAAAAATCGCGTCGGTCGCGTCGTATGCGGGCTAAAGATGCCCGGACGCGACGCGATGTCCACGATTTCCCATTGAAAACCATGTTAAACATGGACATCGCGTCGTCGCGTCGCGGCCGGCCATAAATGTGCACACGATGGCCGCGACGCGATGCCCACGATTTGCCATAGGAATCAATGTTAAAAGGCCCGATGGACACGATTTTCATGTTAAATGGCTGAATGGACCCGATTTTAGCATAGGAAACAATGTTAAATGGGCCTTAGAGCCCAAATACTTACCCTGAACTCTGAAATGGCCACCCCAATTGTTTACGCCACCCCACGATCAACGTCAACCCGAAGCGTGGCGAGCGCAGCGAGCCCGCGAGGGGCGGCGGTACGCGTCCTCCGACCTTTTCATACCCCCACTATCCACGTCGGCGTGGAGTTGAGAATAGAATAGTGTGGCGAGCGCAGCGAGCCACCGAGCCCGAAGCGTGGCGAGCGCAGCGAGCCCCGCGAGGGGACGCGGATACCTTCACAGTTATACGCGTCCCCTCGCGGGCTTCACAGGTGTCCGTGGCGACGCGGACACCTGTGAAGCCCGCGAGGGGACGCGTTTACCTTTGAAGGTATCCGCGTCCCCTCGCGGGGCTCGCTGCGCTCGCCACGCTTCGGGCTCGGTGGCTCGCTGGGCTCGCCACACTATTCTATTCTCAACTCCACGCCCACGTGGATAGTGGGGGTATGAAAAGGTCGGAGGACGCGTACCGCCGCCCCTCGCGGGCTCGCTGCGCTCGCCACGCTTCGGGTTGACGTTGATCGTGGGGTGGCGTAAACAATTGGGGGGGCCATTTCAGAGTTCAGGGTAAGTATTTGGGCTATAAGGCCTATTTAACATTGTTTGCTATGGTAAAATCTGGTCCATTCAGCCATTTAACATGAAAATCGTGTCCATCGGACCTTTTAACATTGATTCCTATGGCAAATCGTGGGCATCGCGTCGCGGTCATCGTGTGCACATTTATGGCCGGCCGCGACCGACGCGATTTCCATGTTTAACATGGTTTTCAATGGGAAATCGCAGGCATCGCGGCGGTCGCGTCGCGGCCAGACATAAATGTACCCGCGATGGGCGCCGTGTTAGGTAAAGAGTACCGTATTACTTACCTACTTCTCTTCCTGCGTATCTTGGGAGGATTTGCCGTCACCATCACCATTCACTTCATGGAAGTTATGAGTGGGAGCCTGATTGCTTGGCTTGTGTCCCTCGATCAACCAGAACTTCCAACTCAGAAATCAGTCTCTGGGGATTCTGGGAAATTAGGCCAAGCACGTTTTGATGTCTGCTCCTTGATATCCAGGCTCTTGGAGCAGGTAATGTGGCATTTTGCCTCAACGTTTGCCACATTACTGTTAGATGCATATTTATTGCTATAGAATATTAAATTAGGTAATAAAATGCTATTAAGTGAATGGAATATAAAGGTTTATTCAATCACCTTCTCTATATGGGGCTGCAGTGTCAGATTGCAACAATAAAGACGCAGGAATGGTGGTCTTAGAGTTTGCAGTCATTCATCTACTGATATCCATCTCTCTGAGGGGGGTGAGCTTTGGGAGGTCAGCACGGGTCTGTGCACACTAATAACCTGAAATCCTGCACTGCGCACAAGTTGTGGTTGATGACATAAAATAACCTGAGCAGTCGACTAATTGAAAATAATCACTGTTCAAAATCAGTATGTTCTGTAGCAAGGGAGCGGCTGAGCACAGAGACCGGTATAACATATTTTCAGTAGACCGTTTGTTAAACTTCTTTAAAGTTATCTCCATTTATTGCTCAAACAAATGTTATGAAAAATGAAAAAAGTTAACAAAGTTCTGAGAATTGTTTCGGGTGCTAATATTAGATGATTTTTTTTTTTACTCATTAGAATTGGAATTGGAAATAGTAAAATATTGTACAAAATTTTGCAGCTGAAAAATCTTATTAAGAGCGTTGGAAATGCAGACAGATCGGTGACCCATAACAGGATGAGCATTCATCTCTCGTCGTTCCCTCCATAGCTTTTTCCTTGCCAAATCTGTTAAATACAAAATACAAAAGAGATTCTGCTCTGGAGCTGTTTCTATTCACACAGCGCCATTCAGACCTGTCTCACTGCAGTGCCTACAAAGCGCAGAGACTCCTTCCCAGCATCCCCAACCTGAACACGTTGCAATAAATGTTTTGTACAAGCTTTTTTTTTTTTTTATGATAAAGTTCTATAGCGATTGTAATCTATGGATACATGTAGCTTGTGTTAAATTTTTACTAATGTACAAACCAATGAGAATTGTGGTTTGGCAATCAGGACTTTTGGTAAGCAATTAAAAAACACTTAATCTGAAGAAGTCGTGGTGAGGAAACGTGCCGGTTCATGGCGCGTTTCAGGACAGTGGAGCTACTCTGCTGGAAGTTATGTTGTAGGTGGTATCCAAGCTGTTTCAATTGCAGTCAATATACCTCCTGCTCTGCTATGCAATATATGAGCTGTATAGAGAAGGGAAGATGCCAGTCGGACGAGTATTCCGTTGTGCACTAGAGCGGCACTACATAAGTGGCTGGGAAAGGGGAGTGGGCCTGAAATCAGGCTGCACACGGGGTCCTCCTCTCTTAAAGCACCTCTGACCCACGCCCCTAAAAAGGTCATTAGGTCGACACAAGCAATAGGTCTTCATGGGGAAGGTCGACAGTCAAAATGCCGACATATGGTTTTTCACCTTTTTTTTCCAGCCGTCATGTGCCGACAGGCGGTATTTCATGCCCTACCATCCTAACCCATGTCGGCCTTTAGTCATGTCGACCTAGTTTGCATCTATCCAATTATCCATACCCTTATCAACTAATATTTAACATAACAATCCCATATAGGTTTTTATCGGGCAGCGGTTGCAGTAGCGGAACATATATGGGATTGCTGTGTTAAATATTAGACAATAAACCTCAATTGTTTTGTTTCATATGTTATATGTCATACAGATGGAGCCGACCTCTTTCAATCCCGCCACCCGCCAGATCTTCTCCTCTGGGGAGCGCCGGCAGACGGGGACTGGGACGCGCACACGTCTCACGTGCATCCCAGTATCACGGCGGCTGAGCAGCGTCTCCCTGCCCTTCTCCGCTTCAGGGAGATGGGCAGAGTTAGGTGGGGGGGACCAGCGGTGGCGGCGGGGATGCGGGGGAAGCTCGCCTGCCACTGGGCATGTGAGCGTCTCGTGCGTGTGCACCCCCTGGCAGCGAGGGGGCGCTGGCGGGGGCTGGGGATACCTTTGCCAGCCCCTGCAATGAAGAGGCCGGCTCCTTCTGTATGTTACAACCTGTACCACATACCCCCCCAAGAAAATCCTGCATTTGCCCCTGCAGTGTCCCTGTATATTATTTTAAGATGTTTTTAAGTATGAACTGGCAATGAGCGCTTCACTTTTATTAGGGTTACCACCTCATCCCTTTAATTCCGGACACATATTAATTACACAGGTTCTGTGGCTGGCTGACTTCAAGACTCCATTTCACCTGGTTTTAATCAGCCACAGAACCTGTGTAATTATTATGTGTCCGGAATTAAAGAGGTGAGGTGGTAAGCCTAGCTTTTATCCATCTACAGCAAGTTGGTTAATAAAAGCAAATATCTTCTTTCTGGATATTAAGTTTGCACCTTAGTGTAACCCTCAATGCAGTGATTCCCAAATGTTTTTGAATCATCCCACCCTAGAGGATCAGAATTTTTTTTCATGGCACCACTAGGCCAAAGGTTTATATTTTGAATAAAAAATATTAAATGAAGTCATTTGTGTTTATATGTCATCCTTAGACTCTGTTATGTGGACAAGCTTCACATCGATTTGTCCACATACATTATGATTGGCTGACACTAGCAGTGGTTTTTACCTAACACATTGACCATAAATGAATTGGTCCTGAGCCACCAACCCAAGGCACCCCCGGCAAGTGTCCTGAGGTACCCCAGGGTGCATGGCACACAGTTTGGCACTCAATGTCATTTTACTAACAATACTTATTTGTTTCACACTTGCCTAATCCACACCTATTAGAATTGTGCGCTTTCCCACAAATTCCACCATGGGCCACCATAACAATCTGTGGGCCAGATGCACTAAGCTTCAAAAGTGATACAATGGAGAGTGATAAACCACCAGCCAATCAGCTCCTATCTGTGTTTGAAAAATGTCAGGCAGGAGCTGATTGGCTGGCTGTTTATCACTCTCATTTGTATCACTTTTGAACAGGGCCGGACTGGGACCAGAAATCGGCCCTGGCATTTTTCAGCACACAGGCCCACCTGAAGTAGGCGGGACCCTTGCGCGGCGAAGCCGCGTGTCAAAAAGGGGGCGTGGCCTCATGTAGAGGAGGCGTGGCATCACAAAAAGGAGGCATTACACATTATGGAACACACCGTAATGCCCATTACATACTATACAGCACACCATAATGCCCATTACATACTATACAGCACACCGTAATGACCATTACATACTAAACAGCACACCGCAATGCCCATTGCATACTATATAACACAACGCAATGCCCATTTCATACTTTATAACACAGCGCAATGCCCATTTCATACTTTATAACACAGCGCAATGCCCTTTACATATTATACACACACCATAATATATTACATATAATTCCACATAACTGCCTCTTACCTACATGCTCGTTGCCAGGAGTTTCATTCTTGTTGCCAGAAGTTTCTTGGCGTTGGGCAGCAGGGACCGGGCTGCCACTGTGACTTAATAGGGATGGGGGGGAAGGAGGACGGTCAGCCGCAGTGAGACCTTCTCTGACCTGCAGCAATCAGCCATGATCTCTCCCTAAACCTGGTTCTGGACACGAGGACTGCATGGCCGGCTCTGTAGAGGGCAGTCCCGTGGTCCCAGCCCTGGTGCCTGCGGCTGTGCATGAACAGTGTATGACGAAGCCAGGGACCCAATCAGTGGCGTAACTAGCAATTTTGCTCCCCCCTGCCCCCCAAAAAATCTGCCGCCCCCCCCCCCTAAATGCCAGCAGGCACCTTAGATCGAGCGGAGTGGCGGCAGCGCCGTACGGGGATCAGGGGAAGCTGACACAGCGGGGGATGATAGCCGGCGGAGGTGAGCACTGGGGCTTGGTGCTCTCTCTTATCTGCCCTCTTCTCCTTTCCCCCCCTGCTTACCGCGTCCTGTCATCTCCGACCCCCGCTTTCCACCAGCCGCTCCACACGGGGATCAGGGGAAGCTGGTAGCTGACACGGCGGAGGATGATAGCCGGCGGAGGTTAGCACTGGGGCTTGGTGTTCTCTCATCTGACCTCTTCTCCTCCTCTCCGCCCTGCTTACCGCGTCCTGTCATCTCCGACAGGGACAGTCACAGCCGCAGGAAGCAGAATGTCACGGCCGGGTCACAGCGCAGCTGCTGTGAAGTGAGGCGCGCAAAGTGTTTGTAAGCACCGTCTGCTTCCAGTTCCGGCCGGAGTTTCTCTCTCTCTTATGTACCGGCGCATTCTGAACTCTGCGCACCGCAGCCACACTATTAAATGGCACACATCTGGCTGCAAAAAATCGGCCCACAAGGCCATCGGCCCTTCTGGCATTTGCCAGAAGTGCCAGATGGCCAGTCCGGCCCTGCTTTTGAAGCTTAGAGAATCTGGCCCTGTACCCTTTAGTTTAATTCTAAACACAGTTGCTCAAATCAAGGGTCATGTCACCGCCAAAGGGTTTCTTGGTACATAAGCCCTATAAATTCTCTCACTCCCTGGTTCAGGCAGCGACATTCGGATTGTACTTTTCTATTAGATGCTCAATTAAGTCTCCAGGTGTGGGTCTTAGCCTGCGTTCCAGCGCTGTAATTCCTCATCCCTACTAGGTAATGGAATTATAGACTATACAACTTGTCTGGGCCTGAACCTTGGATACTGCCAAGCATTTAAGATCACATTCCTTGCCGGGGAAATCTCTTTTCTGTTTGTTCTAAAGGATGGTAACACCTGATACTTGAATCTGTTATTCTGCAGTATCTTTGAAGCATTCAGGGGAAAACATCCTATTCAGATTCCTTTGCCGTAGACCCTCATTTCGGAGTCTGGTTTAATGCGCGTACGCTGATTACTGCTGATGCTGCAGAAGATTTCATCAGTGCCCTATAACAAACAAACCCAGCGCTGAGGAACTCATTAACGACTGACAAAAACTCTGAAGGCCGTTTACAAAATGGGCATTTGAAAGGAAAAATAATAATGATCCGAAAGCACTTTACTAGTGGGAACGTGGTTCTCGTAGACCATTGTATACACTCTCTAGCACTCAGCAAAGACAATTTTATATCATATGCAAATCTGAAGAGTTTATACAGAATTGGAGATCTTTCTTGGCTCACAAAATGAGAAAACAGTAATTAGGAGGGATGCTAATGAGCTGTAATGTTCTATTTGCATGGTAAACTGAGCCAAAAATGTTCGATCACCTGGAATGAATTTTGGGATGTGCGATGTCCCTAATGCCTGCATACACTCCGCACATACTTAATTCAGCTGTACACTGTCTCTTTCCCTTCCTGCACTGTCTGGCTTGAACAAATTGGATCGAACAATTAAGTAAGAAGTGCATGGATTTACCAGCATCATGCACTGTATATGAAATGGTTATATGTCACAGGCAGAGTTTATATAGAAGATCTACAGTATATCAACTCCGTTAAAAAAAATATCGAAAATGGATAACACTATTGTTTATTCATGTCCCTAATACATCCAAAACTTGGTCACCTCCTCTGGTACACTTATGCTGCTTTCACATTGCCTAAACGTTTAAGACCCTGTATTTCGAAATGGTTAAAACGTGTCTAAGCCATTGCAGGTGAAAACCGTTTTAATAGCATGTAATGCCATTCACACATTCAACCCGTTTAACCCCAAGGAACACATTTCAAGCCATAGAAATAGAGCCGTTCACACTGCCAAAAAAAACGGCTCTGAAAGGGGTAGGAATACCGGTATTTGTTAAACGGTTAAAGCACCCTGGAGCTTTCACACTGCAGCTCTACCCGTTTTAAAAGGCTAAAAACACGGCAATTTACCGTTTTAAGAGCTGCAGTGTGAAAGGGGTATTACTTTAACCAGTTTAATATAAATTTTATGAAATCATTTCCTACACCAATAATAGCACGAGCTGTATGTAAGTGCAAGACAAATGGTGTGACCGGACAGTGGACCCTACAGAGTTACAAATGTCAGTAGGGAAGTTACTGGTTTGGGGCATACTTGCCTATTTTGCTAAATGCCTCTCCAGGAGAAGCCCGGAGAGGAGACCTAAATGGCAGATTCTGCAAATTCTGGCATTTGTCTCAGTGAGGAAGGGGGCTCCGCAGAGGTCATTGGTTATACTCCCACCACGGCCCTAACTCTGTGGAATTTGCCTATGAGGCGCTGGGTGGGCGGCTATGCGGTATTGGATGGGCGAGGCACGGACATTGCAGCTGTGTCATCAAGCAGCCGTTGCATGCTTGAAAATGGTAACCCAGTGCCGGCCTTCTCAGCCGGGCTGTGCAGCCAGAAAGCTACTGTATAAATGCAAATAGATTGCAATCATATTGCTACCGCATTGCGGGTAGGGACCTGACATTCAAAACAGCCTGTGCGGGGTGGCCGCCAGCATGCGGGAGAAAGTTGCAGTGTTGCTTCTTTTTTTTTTTGGAAACTGCAACTAAAGCTGAAAGAGCGTACACCCTAAACAATATACTCGAAAATGTTCTTATGACTGGTCACTATCGTTCATATCCTTTAAATGTCACCTATATACCTGTTATCTATTTTACACTATTCATTATCCATTTCTCTGCCCCATTGGTTTTAATTGTAGGCATGCCAGAACGGTGTTTACATAGATGAGAGCACATAGCACCATCTGTGGCATGCCGGTGTAATGTGTCTTTTTGCCTGTCAGAATGGAGAGAAGCAGGAAAGTGGCATTCTCCCCCTCTCTCCGTTTTTCTCCACTCCCCAGCTGCCTTCAGCAGGGGCGTAACTACTTCCTTCTGGGCCCCATAGCAAAATTTGGAAAGGGCCCCCCGCCACAGGAGAAGAGGGTGACAGGTGTGGGGGGGGGGGGGGGGGGGGGGAGGGAGAGAGATTATATGGAAGGGGTGGGAGTGTAAAGGGGAGGTTGTAGCAGAAGAGAGGGAGAAAAAAAGGAGAGACATGGTGGGGAGGGAGTAAATGAGAGGAGGTGGAGAGAGACAGAGCGAGAGAGAGACAGACAGAGAGAGACATACAGAGAGAGACATACAGAGAGAGAGATATACAGAGAGAGACAGACATACAGAAAGACATACAGAGACAGAGAGACATACAGAGAGACAGACAGAGAAAGAGAGAGAGACAGAGAGAGAGAGATACAGAGAGAGACATACAGAGACAGAGAGACATACAGAGAGAGAGACACAGAGAGAGAGAGACATACAGAGAGAGAGAGACATACAGAGGGAGAGAGACATACAGAGAGAGAGAGAGACATACAGAGAGAGAGACATACAGAGAGAGGTAGACATACAGAGAGACATACAGAGAGAGAGAGAGATAGAGACATACAGAGAAAGAGAGACAGAGAGAGAGACACAGAGAGAGAGAGAGAGAGAGAGACATACAGAGAGAGAGACATACAAAGAGAAAGAGACATACAGAGAGAGAGACATACAGAGAGACAGACAGAGAGAGACATACAGAGAGAGACAGAGAGACATAAAGAGACAGAGAGACATACAGAGAGAGAGACACACAGAGAGAGACATACAGAGAGAGAGAGACATACAGAGAGATACAGACAGAGGGACATTGGGGGCCAGATGTATCAAGCTTCAAAAAGTGATAAAGAGGAAAGTGATAAACAACCAGCCAATCAGCTCCTACTTGTCATTTTCAAACCCAGCCTGTAGCATGGCAGGTAGGAGCTGATTGGCTGGCTGTTTATCAATCTCCATTTTATCACTTTTTGAAGCTTGATACATCTCGTCCACAGAGAGAGAGAGACAGACAGAGACAGAGAGACATGCAGAGACAGAGAGACAGACAGAGAGAGACAGAGAGAGAGAGACAGACAGACAGAGAGACATACAGAGAGAGAGACATACAGAGACAGAGAGAGAGACATACAGAGAGAGAGACATACAGAGAGAGAGACAGACAGAGAGAGAGACAGAGAGAGACAGACAGCGATATATATATATAGAGAGAGAGAGCGAGGCATACAGAGAGAGAGAGAGAGAGAGAGAGAGAGAGAGAGAGGACATACAGAGAGAGACACAGACAGAGAGAGACAGACAGAGAGAGAGACAGAGAGAGAGACAGAGAGAGACAGAGAGAGAGACAGAGAGAGAGAGAGAGCAGGGAAGAAAATGAGGAGGGGGCACCTGCATCACTTTTTTTTTCTTCTATTCACATCCTCTCCCCTCCGACCCACAGTTCAGGCTGCTCTGTTCCTCCCTCCCCCTCCCCTTTCCTCCCCCTCTTACCAGTACAATTGATGCTGTCAGTGCCGAGTCTGCCTGCACTGACAGCTCCGTGTCTCCTGTTTCCCAGGGCCTGGGTCTCCCACACAGAGCAGGCAAGCAGCACAGCGTGTTTCACGCTGGGGCTGGTCACTAGATAGTGACGTCAGTCCCCGGCAGCATCAAAGCAGGGAGAGAGGGGAAGGCTGATACAGCCGGACCTCCACCTTCCTTCATTATGTAGCAGCGCATCGTCGCTAGCGGGGGGGAGGGGGCAGAGAAGGCACTACAGACACTGCCATTCTGCCAAGCGAGCATAAGGAAAAAGGGTGCAGGGGATGCCTGCTGTGCTATGGGGCCCCCCAAGGGCCCGGGCCCCATAGCAGCTGCATCACCTGCACCCTCCATAGTTACGCCACTGGCCTTCAGTACTCTCTTCTGCCAGCTATCTAATGTCCAACTGGCATCACCAGTACTGGAGTTGCCGCACATCTTTCACCTGGCCTGTCTTGGTAGCAGTTGTCATCTAAATATGATGGAATGCTATTGGCTAGCACTGGCGGGAGAAGTATGACCACTTTAGTAAATGGACCCCATAGGCTTCCATGGGGTTACGCCATCTAGAATTGGCGTAACCCCTCGCAGCGAAGCCCCAGCGTAAACTGGGTTTTTACTGCATTTTGTGTTTGGTGAATCTCGCCCCAAGTCCATCACAATGGGGGTTATTTTGGTTCACTCTTTCTGACAAATTCCTTCTGAGATGGACAAAACCATGTGCACCGCACTGCGAAAATACGGCAATTCGTATTGATGTGCTATCAATACGAATACAAATTGCCGTATTTTCGGGATAGTAAATGTCAAAAAGAAGTGTATTTCTGGATACAAATACACCTATTTTTTTTTACAAATTTCCTTTAGTAAATTTCCCCCAAAATGTGCAGAGAGAATTAGATTTGGGTGACCTATTTTGTTTCTGTGCAGGGTAAATACTGGCTGATTTATTTTTACACTGCAATATAGATCTCACTTTGAAGTAAGACCCCACCCAAATCTAACTCACTCTGCACAAGTAACTTCTACCCCACCTGCAGTGCACATGGTTTTGTCCATCGAAGAAGGAATTTGTCAGAAAGAGTGAACCAAAATAACCCCCAATGTCACAACCTATTGGCGTGGCCTCATTCGTCCCTCTATTTCAAGCTGAGAATTTTGTGAAGCATGACTAATAGCATCACTTTGTATAATATATAATACTATGTCGAATAAACTATTTACTATTCATTTTTCTGCAAATATCTAATCCTTTATGTGAATACATCTTATTCTCTATATATCATATTTGTCTAGTGAACTTATTAAATACTTTGACCCAGTTACAGATGACAGATTATTGTAACTTGGAAAATGAATGCCGAATATTTTCCCTGGGGAATAAGAAATAACCTTTGTTGCATATTGAGATGTGCACTCATTTTGCCTGACAATATATTTTAATGGGAAGCTATAAATATAGTCTTTAAAAATGAATGAAGAGAAGATGTTGATACATTGCTTGGAGGTGTAAGAGAATTACCCCTGAAACAAATTAGACAGCTGTTCGGTGTATTGATATACGCTTAGGAAACCACGGAAAGGAAGATGAAATATTAAATGTCTTTCAACTTATCAAAGTTCTGACATCCAATCCTTAAGACGTTAGCTTTCTTTGTGCTAGGTTTATTTGTTAATTTCAGAAGTGAAAGACAAGGAAAGATTTGATATAATATAGCCATTGGCGTATCTATAATAGTTGCATGACATGTGGTACACACGGACCTCTGGGTCCAGGGGGACCCACATCGCACATCTTGCAATCATATATTATACTAACCTCTCTGGGTTTCGCATTGGTGTGACAGAAACCACTTGAAAAATGGTGCAGTAGCCATTTTTCCAGAGACATCCACGTGTGCAATAGAGAATTAACTGGAAACACAGAGCAGGTGCCATGTTCCTGGAGACCAATGCATGCATAGTAGACTCTGTCACAGAGGCCCCCTCCTCTATCAAACTACCCCTGAATATACCACTATATTATAAAGTTAAACAAGTTATTTTAAGTGAGCGCTTCTTAAATGTTTTGCTTTTCTTGTTTTGGGAACACTATAGAGGGAAACTCCATTGAGAGCAATTCATCTGAGGGTTCATTTTTATTAGTTTTATGAAAAATCACTTGGACTGTCTCTTGACCCTGGCGGCACACCAGAGGACTAATTAAGTAACTGGAAGTCCGCAATTAGCTTAATTAGTCATTGCTCATCCTTTCATAGTGGTGCCTTCTTCTTCCAGCGTCAGGAGCATTGATAGCTGAAGCAGCAGTGAGCAGCAGTTAGTGTAAAATGTGTAAGAGTGTCTATGAGTGTGTTTAAGTATGTGTGTGTGTGGGGGTATTCTCAACCATAAGTAGCGTCAAGGAAAACTCCCAGCATCCCTTGAGCTTCCCGGTATCTCCAACTCTCCCAACAGCCACTCCCCAGTGGGAAGATGGAGGCAATCCACCAGAATTCATGTCAGAATCAGCGCAGTGTTCCCGCGGCCGCTGTCAGAATCAGCGTAGTGTTCCTGCGGCCAGTGTAGTTATCTTGGTCAGTGTCCCTGTCAGTATCAGCGCAGTGTTCCCGCAGCCGCAGCCAGTATGTTCGCGGCTAACCGGAGCTTACGTAGTTAGTGTAGTCAGTCAGCGTTACGCAGTTAGTGTGTACTCAGTGTAGTCAGTCATGTATTCCGCGTCCCCTCGCGGGGCTCGCCACGCTTCGGGCTCGGTGGCTCGCTGCGCTCGCCACACTATATAAAATCAACTCCACGCCGACGTGGATAGTGGGGGTATGAAGAGGTCGGAGGATGCGTACCGCCGCCCCTCGCGGGCTCGCTGCGCTCACCATGCTTCGGGTTGGCGTCAATAGTGGGGTGGCGTTAACAATGGGGGGCCATTTTACCCATGAGGGGGGGGTTAGCAATTAAAATTGGGGTTTTGGGGGCTTTTTACATTGATTCCAATGTAAAAATCTCGTCGATCGCGTCGATTGCATCATCTCATGCATCTTATGCCGCACAAACACATAAGATGCATGAGATGCTTGAGATATCAGCCCCACACATACAATCTAGATCGTGGGCGCCGTGCTAGGAAAGCAGTACCAACAATATCTCTAGGCACTCACAGTATCAGTTGTACAGGAGTTTATAGTGATTACTAACCAAACTATTGTACCCTTCCGGCAGAGGTAGGTCAGGCTGTAGGGCAAGGTGGCATCTGCCTTCTGGGCTGCTGCAATTTTTCTGCTCAAATCCCTCTTGGATTGCAGCAAGTGTGATATATAAGGTCAACATTTATTATGTTGACATGGGGGACATGTAGAAAGGCCTAGCATGTTGACATTTCTCCATGGCAGTTTGCTGGTAGAAAACTCACCTTGTTGAAAGTTGCTAGCTAGGCCCTGCTCTCCGGAAATACCTGGGAGAGTTCCAAATTTCTTGGAGCTCTCCAGCACTCCTTGATCCCACCTGATAGCCCAGTGAAGGGGGTGGTATCTGGAGCCTGATGACTCATTCTACGATGCATCATGCCTTCATGTCCCTTTCCTCGTTGCACGCCGCAGAAAAATGCAGCATGATGGCACAGTAGGAAAAGGCCAGGACGTCGATGGCATGATTAATGGCGCTGATTATGGAGTGGTGAGAGGAAAGGAGCACAAGTTGGGAAGACTGGAGGAAGAGTAAGGTGGGGTAACGGAGCTGCCAAGGAGAGGTGACAGGAGATTACTGTAGGTGTCATATTGCCTCAATTGAAGAGGAGAAAAAGGAGGCAAAGTCATTGTCAGTGAGGGAGAATATGAAGGTGGTGGTGGCGGTGGTGTGTGTGTGTGTGTGTGTGGGGGGGGGGGGGGGGTGGTGGAAAGATTTTATGTTTGTTCTTAAACAATATACCTGGAATGCAGAAGGTTACACCTCTGTAAATTGTCAGTACTTTAAAATAACCATGGTGAGTCTTTTTACTAACAATATTTAATTGTCCTAGGGATAATTAGCCATTAAAACACAATGAAGCAAGCTTACACAAGCTCCATATGTATTTTCCTTTCCATAAACATCCTGCAATCAGTTAGACCAGTTGTCAAAATGCCACATATGTTATTTTTTTGGCTATATAAAATAATATAAAAGGTATTTAGTTAATAAGTAGAGTGTGCATATGTGCTTATCTAATGAATTTATCTCAATTTCTTTGTCAAAATAATCTCAATGTTGCGGGATAGTTTTTGTAAATACGTCATAAGCTGGTACTTCTGTGTAATACTGCAAGAACGTATCCTTTGTTTAATTAGGTGATGTGTGTCAGGACATGCAAAGACACGCTGCAGTTTCCTCTCTTTGGAATGAAGTATGTAAGGGAAACCATTGAGGCACCGATTACCTCTTTTTTTTTTCTGTTGGTCTAAAGAAAGAGGATCGGCCGCTGATATGAACTCTTGAGAAAAAGTAGAACTATATAGGCACCAATGGCAGATTTTACTTATGGGCTGAAGTGCCGCCACAAAACACACACACACACACACACACATCTGCAAGGGGGCAGGGACCTGACAACACAGCCATCGCAAGCCCAAATGGCACACAAGATTTCCAGAGAGGGGTTTCCAAATGCAGTCCACAATCACCCACTTGCAGAACATTGGAGCAAGTTGGGGAGTCTGGTGGAGAAGTAGAAGAACCGAGTAACGAACCTGGACATTAATGTAAACATTGGTCTTTTTATACTCTGGATAGATATATCAAACATTTCTATAATATACATAAGTGGTCAGGAAAAGGTTAAAGATACCATAATAAATAGAAACACAAACATAACCAGTACTGCACTTTCTTAGCGCATATACTCCCACCTCATGGTAAGGATCCTGTCACTTCTTCCTCATAGCCAGACTTATAAAGCAGCACAGCACAGGTTACCACCGCTGGACTTACAAAAGAAAAGTTCCACCAGTGTATTCAGTGTTCAGGGATTGCTGAAAGTTCAAATAAAACAAGCACTTACACTAAAATAAGTGTATATAAGTGTTTTAAGCAATCCATATGTAGCCTAATGGCATCTTCTGATATGGAATTTCTTATGGAGGGTTTCGAATTTGGCTACCTCTACAAAAAAAAAACAGGTAGTGCAACACCTTTTTATAAAGGGAAAACATTTATTTACACATTGCACTCACAATTTTTTAAATTATCATCACCAGCCGGTGATAAGTAGGGTCTACCATGAAGGGTCTCACCACACCACTCCTGTGGCTCTATCCAGGCTCCGGAACCAAGGTCAGAACATCAGGGTGGAAGATAAATCTCTGTGGTATTTGGCATGTAACATCAATAGATGTAGAGAGAATTATTGATGTTACATGTCAAATACCACGGAGATCTCGCTTCCACCCTGATGTTCTGACCTTGGTTCCGGAGCCTGGATAGAGCCACGGGAGTGGTGCGGTGAGACCCTTCGACAGTTCCAGTTCAGGTCAAACCTGGGACAACCCCATTTAATCTGCGGTTCCGATCCAGGTTATTCCTGGGCCAGCTCCATTTACACTGTGCACATACGTACTGTGTTAACTGTCCAGCCAGCGCTTGGAGACGACGGGTGTGGTATAACACACTGACAGTAGGGATTCCGACAGTCATTAGTCCGACGTCAAAATCCCAACTGCTCAGACAGCGGGGGGAGCACAACGAAGCCCCTTCCGGGCTTGCTGCGCTTGCCACGCTGTGGGCACAGTGGTTCGCTGTGTTCGGCACTTAATTTATTCTCTCTCTATGGGTTTCATTGACCCCCACGAGGGAGAATACCTGCTGCACGTGTGTCAAGCTTTTAGCAGTCGGGATTCCAACGGCGGGGTAATGACTGTCAAAATCCCGACTGCCAGTGAGTCCTCCGGCACCCGAGCCGACATCTTCTGCAACTCCTAGAGATCCAGCTCTCTCTATACTGTAAGCTTATGACCCGAGTTACCCGATCACACTGCCCTGTTACCTGCTTGCTGCCAGGGCAGATTCCTAGGTCACTGGACCTGGGTTATTTTTTTAGGGACCTTTTTGCACTACCCAATGAGACAACCTATTGATATATTATCTTGTTTATATGGGAATGGGATTGCTATTTTTCCATCCCTAGTAAAACAGTTTGAGATCTTTTTTTCAAGGGTTTACTAATGTAAATAAAGGCCCTTATTCTGGTTCACTCACAAAGGCAAATTTCTTCTCAAATGGATAAAACTATGTGCACTGCAGGGGGGGGGGGGGCAGATGTAACTTGTGCAGAGAGAATTAGATTTGGGTGGGATTTTACTTCAAAGTGAGATCTATATTGCAGTGTAAAAATAAAGCAGTCAGTATTTACCCTGCACAGAAACAAAATAACTCACCCAAATCTAACTCTCTCTGCACATGTTACCTCTGCCCCACCTGCAGTGCACATGGTTTTGACCATTTGAGAAGGAATTTGCCTTTGCGAGTGAACCAGAATAAGGGCCAAATTCTGGAACATTTTTAATCCATTCCAGAAAATTGTAAAAATGCGTGTTAGCACGTAACCAATTTTATGTTGTTGCATATGTACAAGAAAGGTAGTACTGTATCATACCCTCCAACATCTCGGACCCCAAAATCGGTACAGGGGGTGTGGCCGTAGATAGGGGTGTGGTCACGGGTAAAAGAGGTGTGGTCATGACCCTTTAACTATCAAGTTTGTTTAAAAGTTTGTCCCTACCTGAGGATTCCTGATTTTCTAGAAGTGTAGTGACAGTCCTGTCGGCAGTGCTGGGTCTGGCTGGAAAGGAAACTTCGGCCGCTGTTGGTACTCCGTGCTGCGGCACTTCAGGCCCCCTGCTGGTGACGTCATGCCGCCCATTCTTGATCCTGGTGGTGGCTTGTGCCAGTCACTGCAAATTGGCTGCGCACAGCCTGCTGGCACCAGTAGTCTGCCCACAGCTATACTGTGACGTCCCCCAACCGCAGGCTATCGCCGAGCAGTGGGGAGGCAGGCCCGCCTCATCCCCCCGCCCTGTACCCTGGGAGATGTAGTCCAGGCCGGCCGCTCCCCCACGCTCCCTGGGCTCCCCGGGAGTCGGTGTTGTCCTGAACTACAACTCCCAATATCCCTCAGAAACCGGTACAACCGGTACAGGCGTTTTTAGTCGTACAGACCGCTAATAAACGGTACTGTACCGGCTAAATCGGTAGAGTTGATGGGTATGCTGTATAGTCAATAGAAAATATTCATGATGGGTCGCATTCAGTGCTATGTTTTTGTTAAGTTCGTTTTGCACAGCTCCAGCTTGTATCTCTTATGAAATATGCTGACAAGACTTTGTGTGCAGCATAACCTATAATTAGCAATGAAGAAATTAAAGGCCTTCTAATTTAACAAGATTTTCACTGCTGTGTTTGACTCAACCAGTCACTGTAAAGACAGCGGGAGGACTGCTCCCAAGAACTTTCAATAAAATGTAATTGCATGTTATGTCCTCAAAGGCATGTGCTGTTTTTAGTCACAATGCTGCATACAGTACTTACAGAATGAAATGAAACTCAGTGGAAGCGGGAAGGCAGAACATTTGTTCCTGCACTGGGAAGATCATTTCAGTGCAAGCAGGATGGCTGCATTTTATATAATAGAACCTAAAATATATCTTCATTTTCCAGATTAACCCTTTGAGTGCCAACATCTCTGTGAGTTTTTCAAAAATATCTGCTAAAAATGCCGGCGTTGCTCAGATTTGTTATATCAATTCAAATTAAAAAAATGTTGTGTAAAAAAAAATTTTTTTTTTTTCCTATATACTGTGAGGTAAATGTTACAGGTCATTACAGGTCATTATTATGACTAAAAATGTTTGCTTGCCAATTTTCACACTGATTTTGACAAATTCACTTGACACTCAAAGGGTTAAATAGATACCACTACATGATATATATATATAAAAAGCACTTACCCCCCATGAGGTGAGGAATGGAGCCGGCACAGGGAGTTGAAGAATAGGTGATTTAATAAGTCAGCATCATGTAGACAATTACCCGACAGCCGTTTCAACTGCTCACAGGCAGTTTTCATCACCCCTGATGAAAACTGCCTGTGAGCAGTTGAAATGGCTGTCGGGTAATACAGCTGTTACTGTCTACATGATGCTGACTTAAATCACCCATTCTTCAGCTCCGTGTGCCGGCTCCATTCCTCACGTCGTGGGGGGTAAGTGCTTTTTATTATCAACCTATGTGCCTGGCACCGGGACTGCCCACCTGTGACCCCTGCATATATATATATATATATATATATATATATATATATATATATATATATAAATAGCAGCACCCCCCGTACAGCACCAGAACGACCGCCGGCAAACAACTACCCTCGGCACGCCACCCATTACTACCATTTTGGGCCCCCGAGCAAGACCTGTGGAAAGCTCCAAGGAACAACGCACAGACAAGCGGGACGCTGCACCTGTGCCCACCGCCAACCAGACCTAAACCTTCCAACCCCCCCCCCCCCCACATCACCCTTGCCCCGACCCCGGACTCTGTCCCGTTTCAGAGACCCCCGGAATCGGAACATTCCCCGCTACCCCTACCCCACTATCCCACCACCGCTGTTTTTGTTTACAAACCCCCAACCTCCCCCATCTCATTATTGTGTATATATATGCCAACCGCACATATTGTTTGTTTTTTTATATGAAACATTGTTAACCATTTGTGCAACTATTGTATCATTAAAGGCAATTTAAGCGACACAAACCGGCTTATAATTGTGTCATCGCACCAAACACCGAAGGGGCGGAGCGCTTCACTGAACCCTCCTTCTACTGCTTACCCTCGATTGGCCTAGTCACCCAATAAGTGAAGCAGCTAACCCCGACCACTGGGAACAGTGCGCAGGAACAAAAAAGACCCAATACATATATATAAATATATATACACACATCAAGTAGAAGTGGCACTCGGAGACTTGGCAAATGGTGAAAAAGATGGATGCTTTTAATCCAAGGTGATCTACGTTTCGGGGTTCGGTGACCCCTTCATCAGCAATCTCCCTCTCTTCCTCATTAGTCTACCAATCTCCCCCATGTCACCTAGCCCACATTACACTGTTACATCATAGTTACCTCCCCTGACATAGCAGCAATCTCTCTCCCCCTCCCGGTGCTCCGACAGGGGGCGAGCGCAAAGAAGCCCCTTGCAGGCTCACTGTGGACGTGATGGCTCACTTCACTTGCCACAGGTTCTATTTCCCTCTATGGGGGTTGGGGACCCCCACAAAGGATAATAGCCCCTGTGAGTCGAGATCCCCCCGGTCGGAGCACCGCCATGTGGGATTCCGACGTCGGGATACTGACCGTCGGGATTCATCCAGTACCCATATTGTAGATAAACACTGATATGAGTAAAAAATAAAAATAAATAATAATATGTCTCCAAGGTGCAACCAGTTCAAGACTATATAGGACAAGTACGGGGTACATATACGTAGCTGTAGCAGTAAAAAAAACTGAAATAAGTATCAGGTTGGCAGAAAACCAAGGGATTTGATGTCATTGAAGGGAGTATGGAGTGAAATATAGTTTATATAAGAGTAGCAAGAGCAATTGAGGCAAGAGGGCCGTGCTTGTGAGAGCTTCGATTCTAATGGGGAGGGACAGACAGATAGGGGTGGCATATATGTGGTAGATAGTGTGTAACATAGGGTTAGAATGATAGATGGTTTGGTGAAGAAGTGGGTCTTGAGAGCCCCATTTGAAGTTTTGTAGAGGTGAAGAGTCTGATGGGGAGATGTAGAGAATTCCAGAGAAAGGCAACAGCATGTTCAAAATCTTGAAGGCAAGAGTGGGAGGAGTTGGTCAGTAGGCAAAAGAGGCAGCATGAACAGTGGAGCAAAGAGTACAGACGGGAGTGTAAAGGTACATAAGGCCAGAGATGTAAATGGGAGAGGGGTGGGTGAAAGCTTTGTAAGTGAGTGTGAGAAGGTTGAATGGATTCTCAAACACAAGGGGAGCCAGTGTAGTGCTTGTAAGAGATGGAAGATAGACTTAGTACATTTGGAGAGGAAGATGAGCCGGGCAGCACACGTGGGGCTGGAGGAGATAATTGTGCCATCAATAGATAAGGAAATTGTGGAAAGTGAGGTTGAGATGTGGGATGATAATCAGTTCTGTCTAAAGGTGTGTACACACAGTGCTAATCCAGCAGCTGCCAAACTCCATTCAACATCGGCGGCCGCCATGACCCAGTGGGGTGGCATCATCTGCTGGCAGGGATGAAAGGATGGCGCCAAGGGGGGAGGGGGATGCGGTCGGCTATGCTGCTTTGAGCAGCATGGTCCTCGTTAAGAGATAGTAGAAATAGAATGTGCTGCAAGTCTATTTCTACATTAAATTCCGATGCTGCGGGGCCGCACATCGGGATCGAATCGGTATCTGGTGCTGCATAGCACGGTGAGATATTCACTATATGCTATGCAATTTTGACTATATAGTCAAAATCGACAGGGCAAATGCACCGTGTGTACACAGCATTAGACAGGTTGAGTGTAAGAAACCAGTGGGACATCCAAGAAGAGATAGCAGGGAGACAATTGGAGAATTGAGTGAAGAGAATTAAGGAAAGGTCAGGGGAGCAAAGATAGATTTAAACATCATCAGCATAGATATGATATTACAAGTCAAAATAACTGATGAGCTCACCTAAAGAGTATGTATAGAAAGACAGAACCAAGAACAGAACCTTGAGGGAACACCTACAGCCAGGGTGGCCATCAGAAATTGTGGGGACCAGGACTGACAAAAAAGACAGGGCCCCCTTTCCCGAACACCTGGAATGCCTGGTGAGACCTTTGTCTGCAGTATGGGTTGCAGCAGTAGAGGAAGAGGGGGAGGTATAGCGAAGAGTAGTAGAAGATGTAGGAGGACAGCCTGGAGAGAGCAGAATCAAGTAGACCAAGGGAGTGAAGGATTTACAGAAGGAGAGGGTGGTCCTCAGTATCTAAAGCACTGTTAAGTAGAACTCGAAGTCCAAGCCTTAGTTTTTAGTTCTTCTTAGCATGCAACTGGTGAGCTAGTTCTGGTAGTTACTAGGGGTGTGGTGTTGGTATCAAAACAAGAGGTTTAAAGGGTGGCATGGTTGTACTAACATGTTCTCACATGGAGAAGCACTCTAATGATGACCATTAAAGATTTTGTTAGGGGAGAAAGAAGAACCATCCATGACAAATAACCATATCTCCAACATCAATGGCTTTTCGTTCTCCTTTGGGTCAAAGTGATTGGATCCACCATCAGCGAAACCTGTGAAACTCCACCTCTTTCTCTGATTGACTCATGCCACAATTCCCACCCACAGCTGCTTTCACACTATCAGTGGTGTACTCTCATCGATGTAAACCATGGATGGCATCCTCAATGGAGACCATCAATGGGAGATCTTTAATGCACTTCCCTAGAAGAGTCTTCATGCTCCATCCAGTGCTCCATGGCACTTGCTGTGTGATGCCATGATGCTGAAGTTATTCTAGTGAATGATGTGAATGAAGCCTTTCTGCTGCTAACCAGGGTGGCTGAGGCAGCTCTGTTGCTCAATTAGATTTATTAGGTAAATCATAGTTATAGGTTGTGATAAGATAAAGGATATTGAAAAATAGTGACACATGCATTCAGTAGGGAATTCTGCTTCCTTGTCTGAGCTCTGAATGAGATGCTTGCCAGGCTCTTTACAATGGGAACAATGTCGTCTCTAGCTTGTTTCATTGCTGCTCCAGGGAGACATGGAAACAGAATTTCCCATTGAATGTTGTCATGTGTTCCTTCACAGACCAATATACGTATGATATTTTTTCCTTGATGTCTATATGCCTGATTTCCTAGCTGGAAGCAGACCATCACATTTTGTTAGGTGCTATTATGTCCTAGCTTATGTATACAAGAATCTGTTTTGTTGCTCTTACTCATGCCTCATTTATGCCCGTAATCCAAGGTAGAATGAAGTCTGTCTCATCCATCGGAAGCATCAGGCACATGCAAAACATTGATGCCCTCATAGACAGCAGTCAGAAAACACAGACAGACATTTGGTATCTATGAAGTGTCACTACTGGAATATTTGAGAACTTCATACCCTCCAACATGACCCATTCCATTAGGTACAAAATGCTCTGTTTCTGGACTTCCCTGCCAGTGGCAGTTGCAGAGGTGGGGCTCCAGCACAGTCCAATATTCAAATAGGGGAGCCACACCTACTGCCACCCCAAACATCACTGTCCTGGACTCACTGGCAGTTGATGTGACCCCCCCTCTTTGAATATTGGACTGTGCTGGAGTCCCACCTCTGTAACTGCCACTGGCAGGGAAGTCCAGGAACAGAGCATTTTGTACCTAATGGAATGGGTCATGTTGGAGGGTATGGAACTTCCCATATTGTAAATGCTTTATGTGTTAACTGTATGGAACTATGGGGTCTATTTCATACTTGCCTACTCTCCCGGGATAGACCAGGGAGGCTCCTGAAAACAGGTGGCTCTCTCGGCTCCCTGGAAACATAGGCAAGGCTACAGCAACCGCCTCCAGTGCTATAACACATCATTGTAGCCCCACCCCCTACTTTGCAATGCTGGTAAAGTGGTCATTGCATATCAGGGGGCAGGGTAATTTTTTACAGCCTCCCGTTGTACTGACCTGGCTGTTCCCATCTGTAGAGAGCAGCAACAAAGTTGGCAAATAAGGTCTATTAAGAAGTGCAGAGAAATCTGCCAAACATTGGCACGGATGGCCGATGGTTGGTGTTTGCGCGTGTGCAGAGGCGTATCTGCGCATGTGCGAACGCTGCGCACGACCAAATACAGCATGAATTCTGTACAGAAAACGATCTGTTGGAACTATCCGAACAGGGGGTGGAGAGGGGCGTGAAGGCCTGTTTGGGCTCATTACCATAAGCGTATGCCCTGCGTTTCATGGGCATTCCCATGAAAACGCTGGGCGTATGTATGGAAATCCAGCCGTGACGCACGTGTGGGGGGCGGACATATGACATAGCCGGATGTCAGCTGCCCGCCCATATCCCTGCTTTTGCACAGAGAAATGCCCGAGTGGTCTGGAGCACTCGGTGCTGCCTGACCATTCAGTCCAGCATTCGATGGTCGGCGAACATCGAATGATGGGGGAGGTTCCCACATATGGAGGAGGTGTTCACATCCACTCGCGGTCCGTTCGGTCGGCGTCTTACCGCCTTCGGACGGTGTGAGCGATCCGTACGGAAGGCGGGGCTAAGAACACTCGGTTCCTGTCCGAAAATACGCATCCGACCGATTCAACTAGAATAAGGGCCATAGTGCCATCTCTTGGTGACATTATGGCTGCACGCCCTGAAAACAGTAAGGAGGCGTTTCTCTGAAGTGCTTTCACATATCCCTCAGATTTGTTCTGTGCTGTCTTTCATACTTGGGACACATAGCAAACAGAACTCATCGTCGGCAGAGACCTTTCACACTTTGTCGGCTCAGTAGAACTTTTCATTTACAGATGAAGCCTTCTTCAACAAGCCTTCTCTGGAGAGCCATGGTGAGCCAACGTTTATTATCATCTATTGTTCTCAGCTGCAATACAATACATAGAACAATAGAGTAGGGGATTAGCAGAGGATTAAGTCTGACAGCTCTGGCTCACTTAATCCTATGAAAGGGCTAGATGGGGATGGCTCTATCTGTAAACACGGAGAACAATTTAAAGTGGAAAACGGGGTAAACATTTTCACAGTTTAAACTTTTTCTTTTTTTAAACTAAATAGAACTCTCTTTTCTCTAGGATCCAGGATGCTTATGGGCTTAGGGTGGGATGTATCAACAGATATCGCCGCCCCTTGCCATGCCCCCGCCGCGATGGCAGCGCATATGTACCGCGGCAGGCGGCGATAGAAGCCCATAGGCTTCTATAGGGTATCGCCACCCAAAGGTGGCGATACCCTGCTGGCGGTATCGGTGCAGCCGGGTTTTAGTACATATGAAAATGCGGTAAAACAGGGGTTTTACCGCATTTTCAGCTTAATACATCTCGCCCTTAATCATTATCTTTTTCTGGAGTGGATAAGCTAGAATTTATACTGATGCATTGTATAGATGGATTTAATATGATTTACTTAGGTACTTATGTATTATCTGGACTCCCATGTTAAATGCACCCCATTTTTTCATACCCCTACTATCCAACTACGCATGGAGTTGATTTTATATAGTGTGGCGAGCGCAGCGAGCCACCGTGCCCGAAGCGTGGTGAGCGCAGCGAGCCCCGCGAGGGGACGCGGACTCATAAGAAAAACGGGAGTCCAGATATTACATAAGTACCTTTACTTACAACGGAATTACTGACAATTACTTGACCGACGTTGTTATACCGGCATGGTGTAAACACCTATGGTCAATATCCCGACACATACATATTACCAATTGTTGAAATGTCTACAGTTAATATACCTACATGTTCATAATGCTGACACAGTTATAAAGTTGACATGAACACTGTATTATTGTAGCACGTCGCATGGCTCGCTGCAATTGTCATTCTTAAGCAAGTCGGTTTTTGAGATAAAAAAAATTCACGAAAAACTATTCGGTATTGTTTGTGACATTATTGTGGCTGTTGGCATTGTAGTTGTGTCTGTGTTTTCTCCCTGTTGGTATTTTGATATTGTAGGTACAGTATTTTGCTTGTCGGTGTGTATATTATCCATTGGCATTTGGTTGTGGGGATTCTGTAAATCGGTTTTCCGTCCATCGGCAACTCAACTATATACCCTGTAGAAGGTTGTTTGCATAAGATTGCTGTCGGAATATAGAAATGTTACATAATATGATTTCATTCAATCAGGGGCGTCTTAAGTGAGGAGGAGGCCTGTGTGCAGCCTCCTCTCTGCTGGTAGCAGTAGAGTCTGAGCACTAGAGCACACAGACCCTACTGTGCGTGCACAAACCTCTAGGAAAAATGGTGTGGCAGCCATGTTTCTGGTGATTGTGGAGTCTGAGCACTAGAGCGCTCAGACTACACTGTGCCTGCGCAGATCACCGGAAAAATAGCCACCGCTGGATTCCAGAGTGTATTACAAATATGGGTGCAGTGTGTGTGGTGTGGCTTCCCCTGGGACTCAGGGGGTCGTGTGCATCGACCCGTGTGGCACACACCACTGACTTTAATGTAGTCATTTCAGGTGTACCCTAGGGGGGGGTTTGAATTGAAAAAGGTTTGTAGCCTTGAGCTTTAATGCCTGGAGCTATTCAATTACAGACTTTTTCACACCCATTAAATGAACCTGTTTAATTGACATAAAGTGCAGCCTGCAAGCTCACATCAGGGACTAATGCAATAGCCCCGGGGGATCAATATATTACTAAATACTCATAAATCCCCCCTTTATCAGGGGTATGGATGGTGTAATGGTTAGCATTACTACCTCACAGCAAAATGTACTTAATTACCACTACAATTTCACTACACAAATACTGTATTACAGTTTAAAATACCTGTGTGCATATTCACATTTATTTATATCTACAAAAGTTTTGACTTAAGGTGGCCACACATCTACAGATGGATTGTCAGATTGGGCTGGTTGGAACAAAAACCTGGTAATGGATGAGTGACAGTTTTTGGCAGTTTTCCAGCATTTCAAAGCAAGTGGTCAACTGTCATTTACTCTCATCAATTACCAGGTTTTTGTTCCAACCAGCCTAATCTGACAATTGATCTGTAGATGTATGGCCAGCTTTACTGTAAATATTCAATGCAAAAAAATATTAGAATCAGTGAAAGTCAGGGTCCTTACTTTGCATGAGTAAGAATATTCATAAATGTGTTGACTTTTTTATTATTATTTTAAAATACTGTGCAACCAACTTGTTGGGACCAGTGGCTGTACTGTATATTGCATGTCATGCAGGAAACATTAACTTAAACAATTGGTACTAATGGTTGGGAGCAGGGTTATGGGACTTACACACTGGGAGATGAGTGCTGAGCAATCTGTCAGGGCCCGCGTTTCCCGTTGAGAACACTGGCCCTCACCGGCGATTATGGGCCAGATGTGCTAAGCTTGAAAAGTGATAAAATGGATAGTGATAAACCACCAGCCAATCAGCTCCTACCTGCCATGTCACAGGCTGAGTTTGAAAAACGACAGGTAGGAGCTGATTGGCTGGTTGTTTATCACTTTTCAAGGCTTAGTACATCTCACCCTAAAGGTGCCCATAAACGGTACAATTGCTGGGTGCGATGAGATGCGCGCTCCCGTCACACATCCCATCGTACAGCTCAAAAAGTATGTGCTGCACATACTGTGCTAGATCTCATCTCATCGCATTGCAAAACCTATGAGATGAGATGTGATATTGTATACAATAATTGTACCTTGAGATATTAATATCTAGCATGCTGGATATTAAGCGACGGGTGATAGTGTAGCGCGGGCTGCGCACGCTATTGCTATGGCCCTTAGACAAGGAGTGATGAAGGGGAATTTTCTAAGCAATCTCATCCGATTAAAAAATGCCCTGAAATTGCTCCTGGTGTAGGCCTCATTAGATCAGGTTTTGTATTACACTTGTATGTTACTACTTAGTCGTTATCTGTAAGATCATGATGACTCTCTAAACCCAAGTCTTTTCTGTTGACAGGATGGAGATTTAGATCTAACATCTTGAGTGGAAGCAACAGTAATTAGCATGGCCATAATCATCTGGAGACACTGAACCGTTGTGTCTACTGGGCATTATCTGGACACGCCTTACAGCAGGCTCACACCTGATCATTTGTACTACATTATGTGTAGGCGGGATGACCGCTGCTTTATGACGACTGAGTCTGAGAAAACTAAAACATTCCAGACACCAGAATTCTGAACCTCTTGTGGAATCGAAGACGAGGTCTGGTGTTTCCTGAAACTGACACTGTCACACTTTATTCTTTGCAACCTGCAAGCTGGCGTTGTTCCTTACTAGGATTAAATCTGGCACTTTTCTTGAAGATTTAACTATAGATCATTGGGAACATTTTATAACAACCCGCCATGGCGATACCAACCCCGAAAGTGAACTACAAAAAGAAGTCCCGTCTGTCTTCAGTCAATGGAGATGACCCAAGTTTTGTTTTTCTGTTTGAGAACAGTGTTGATGTCGGTAAGTGACCAAACCTTATTCTCTATATTTAAAGTGCTGGATTTCAGCATTGTGACGCTGTAGTTTGTGGAACTGACTAGAGATGGATTTCTGTCAGTAGGCAATTTGTCACGTTGTCCTCACGTCCGGGAAGTAACGTGTGATGATGTGCTTTGTATGCTATCGGTAAGGCTTCATGTCTAGTACTTACCTACAATAAGTTGTTTTATATCAAGGTGTATTGTACCAGGAATCGTAATTGTATTTTTACATGCCTTGTAGCTATAAAGGAAAACATTTACAAGTGAATCTAATAATATTTATGGGTTATTTTTATTGTTGGAACTTGGAATTTATTTGTCATTTTATATATGGGAAGTTAAATGGAGTTGAATTGTGTTCAATAGGGCATTTCAGGCTTCGGTGAGCATCGGGTAGTATTTTTACCTTGTTCATTGAAAGATATTTTAATTCTGGATGACTTCAGCAGTCGAATGAGTATGGATGAATCCGTAATTGAAAATCTAGGCCACGTAGCCCAGAGACAAAGAAGGTGCTTTCATTTCATGCACACAAATGATTAGCTTGTATGGCTGACCATATTCTGAAAGGGAAATTTTTTGAAACATGCCTTGCTATAACTTCGAGCAGGCATGTCCAAACTGCGGCCCTCCAGCTGTTGCGAAACTACACATCCCAGCATGCCTTGCCATAGTTTTAGCATCCCCTATTAGCAAACTGTGGCAAGGCATGATGGGACCATGGAGGGCCATAGTTTGGATATGCCTGACATTGGGTATCTTCAAAGCACACTGAATACTGATATTGGTTCTTACCATCTTAAATATATGGGCTGATTCAGTCCTGTTTGCTAGGCAGTGTATACTTGAAGCGGTAAGCGTCGACGTACGCAAACACATCCCCTTGCATGCAGCTGCCCTGGAGAAATATCATTCCATGGTCGCTTTCCATTGAATGCAGTGGCGTAAGTTTGTCCCAGTTGCCCGGAGGCAAGATAAATATTGGTGCCTCCCCACACACAAATTCCCAGGATTAGAACCGAGGACCTATCTCACTGGAGGCAGACACTTTACTGAGAGGGTACTTGTTTCCTAGGATGGCCACAACGATCATAATCGCGGTCATCAGGGGTAAAATCGGGGCCATCGCGGGCATCGCGGCCGCTAAAAAATCGGGTGCGATGGGCCAGACGCGATGCCTTCACAGTTATACGTGTCCCCTCGCGGGCTTCCCAGGTGTCCATGGCGACGCGGACACCTGGGAAGCCCGCGAAGGGACGCGTTTACCTGTGAAGGTATCCGCGTCCCCTCGCGGGGCTCGCTGCGCTCGCCACGCTTCGGGCTCGGTGGCTCGCTGCGCTCGCCACACTATTCTATTCTCAACTCCACGCCGACGTGGATAGTAGGGCATGAAAAGGTCGGAGGACGCGTACCGCCGCCCCTCGCGGGCTCGCTGCGCTCGCCACGCTTCGGGTTCACGTTGATGGCGGGGTGGCGTCAACTACTTTTGGGGGGACATTCCACTGCTCTGTGGGTTTTTTGGGGGTTTCTGGCCCATTTACCATTCTTCCCTATGCTGATTTGGGTAAATTGATCCATTTAACATTGTTTCCTTTGGGAAATCGTGGTCATCGCGGGTAAATTGAGGCATTTAACATTGTTCCCTATGGGGAAATCGGGGGCATCACGTCTGGACTATTTAAGCATTTTTAGGTGCACACGACGCGACCGACCTGATTTTTCACTGTTTTCAATGCATTTCAATGGAAAAATCGGGGGCATCGCGTCGGTCGCGTCGCAGGCCACTCAAATTACCCCCGATGGCCAAGATTTGTGGCCGTGCTAGGAAACAAGTACCACTGAGAGTATTGTTAGTTGAAAACCATTACTATTAGGCAGAGCTATGTAGGGTAGTAACTTCATACAGGTAGAATTGCATGTTTCCTATGCAGGAGCAAATATCTGTCATGTTGGTGTCTGCATTGACCGGGGACCGTGACATTTTAGCTCCGCCCCCCCTCTAAGACCCGCGAATTGCGGCATTTAAATGCTGCGATCGGGGGCACAGTGGGGGTCCCCCTAAAACCGATAGGGTTGCCCACCTTTCCGGGGGGGCGGTAGGGGGACCCGATTTTCGGAAGACTCCCGGCCATTCCGGGAGGGTTGCCTACCCTCTATCAATAATTTTGCAGGGAAACAAGTCCCCAATGCTTTCAGGCCAGGAACATACTGTATTTCTTATGCGACATGGAGAATTGCCGCAGAACGCAGAAAAACAGGATAGTGGGTAAATAATAATCTTTGTTGTAAGAGTAAAAGAATAGCAAATAAACACTGATATATGCAGAAATATATTACGCCCTGGAGAGCGTGTGCATTATTTGAAGGTAATTACATAAAACTGATTTGCTGTGATGGATGACCATGAGAATTATTTGAGACTTGGCTTATTGCTTTGTGTTTCCAGATAATTATAGCACTTGTATAAATATTTGAAATGAAATGAAAATCGTTTTAACAATAACAGCTGCTCTTGTCAAACCGTCTATTAATTGTGTAGTGATTTGTGCCGTAAAACCTGCTATAAAGTTTACACCTTCCTGTTCCATATATACTTCAGTTCCTTTTTTCATGCTGAGAACCTGGGTTTGAAATAAACTTTTTCCCTTTACTGGTCTATCCACACCGGTTTCTTACTTCTGTGTAGGGATGGCCATCGATGATCGATGTTTCAAAACCATTGATGGTTTATGGCCGATGTCGAATATTTTTGCCATCAACGGGGGAGAACCAGATGGTCTCCCTCCATTGATGGCACAGCAAAACTGATGTTTTGCTTTTTATTCACAGTGTCGGGACAGGGAGCATAGTTCTGCCCCCAACACCCGCAAATCCCCGCCCACGTGTTTTGATAGGCCTACAAGCTAATCCGTCAAACAAAATGGATGACCATCGATAGGTAAAATTATGGCCATCCATTGCATAGTTTAGCAATATCGATGGGCAGTTGTAATATGGCCATAGATGGCAACCATCAATAGCAATAGCAATGACGGCCATCCCTACATCTGTGATCTCTGCTGTGTAGTATTTTGTACCTCTGTGTGAACCTTCGTTTAGTAAATATGTGGGTTAAATTGGTGAGCGAGGGATATATCTGGGGGTTAGGTGTGGCGTTAATGAGCAAGGGATATTTATGGAGGTTTGGTGTGGCGTTAATGAGCGAGGAATATTTCTGTGAGTAAGGTGTGGCGTTGGTGAGCTAGGCATATTTCTTGGGGGTTAGGCGTGGCGTTGGTGAGCAAGGGATATTTGTGGGGGGTTAGGTGTGGCGTTGATGAGCGAGGGATATTTCTGGGGGTTAAGTGTGGCGTTGATGAGCGAGGGATATATCTGGGGGTTAGGTGTGGCGTTAATGAGCAAGGGATATTTCTGGGGGTTAGGTGTGGCGGTGGTGAGCGAGGGATATTTCTGGGGGTTAGGTGTGGCCTTGATGAGCGAGGGATATTTCTGTGAGTAAGGTGTGGCATTGGTGAGCTAGGCATATTTCTTGGGGTTAGGTGTGGCGTTGGTGAGCAAGGGATAATTGTGGGGGTTAGGTGTGGCATTGGTGAGCGAAGGATATTTCTGGGGGTGAGGTGTGGCCTTGATGAGCGAGGGATATTTCTGTGAGTAAGGTGTGGCATTGGTGAGCTAGGCATATTTCTTGGGGTTAGGTGTGGCGTTGGTGAGCAAGGGATAATTGTGGGGGTTAGGTGTGGCATTGGTGAGCGAAGGATATTTCTGGGGGTGAGGTGTGGCGTTGGTGAGTGAGGGATATTTCTGCGGGTGAGATGCTTCCCCGCACCTTCACTCAAGGGTAAATTTACTAAGAGGGGTGTTCTATTGAAGATGAGATGTTGCCCGTAGCAACCAATCAGATTCTACTTCTTATTTAGTTAGCACGTTTTAGAGGATAATAAATCTGATTGGTTGCTACGGGCAATAAACATCTTCAATAAAATTCCCATGTAAGTAGTTCCTCTCAGTGTCTGCGTTGCTGCCTGTCAGTAACTGGTCAATAAGATCCTGACACTACATTAAAGCAATTCCCAATCATTTAATTATCTGCGACTTTCATTCCATTGAGGGAAATGTAAAAACTAGAGTCAGTAAATGTTAAAGCTCTTTAGAGTTTGTAGAACACAATTATTTCATTTTAAGAAGATTAAAAGAACCTTTACTTTACTTCTTCTTTGTTTGCTGCTAATCTACGGTATGTTGTCAGTACATCATTTGTTTTTTGCATATTTGAGAATATAGCAAAGGAAAGTGATATGAAAATGTGGCAGCAAGATAATGAGATGTTAACAGGACAGTCCTTATTCTGTATTCGTCAGTATCAAGTTTTGTCATCTGAATTCTGACATTAAGGGCCACATGTAATGGGGTGTGAGGATCAGAAAGTGAGAGATTTTGAGAGTGTTTGCCCATTATTTTTAAAGCGGCAATCATTTACATGGCAAATTCATCCTGGTTTTTTTTTTTTTTTAAATGGGAAAACTCTCCCAAAATCAGTTTCTGATTCTCACTCCCTTTTCCATGTAGCCCTAATTTTTTAGTTTTTATGCCAAATTGACAGTCTTTAATAACAGTATTTTTGGTCTTATTAGATCCAGTTTCCTTTTATGTTGGTAGGTTGTACTTGATTTAGGACTAGGAAAATTGAAAGGGAGAGGTTTAAGGGTATTACCAGGATTGGGAGCCAAGTGTTCTTTGTATATATTTAATTGCAAGGTTTACAGTGTATAATGCATTGTTCATTACGAGATAAGAACCACTTGGCCCATCTAGTGTGCCCCTTTTTTAACCATATTGGTACCTCAAACCCTATTTGATCCTTATTTATTTGTAAGGATATCAATATGCCTATCCCAAGCATGTTTACATTGCTCTAATGTATTAGCCTAAACCACCTCTGATGGAAGGCTATTCTACTTGTCCACTACCCTTTCTGTGAAGTTATTATTCCTCAGATTACCCCTGAATCTCCCTCCCACCCTCTAGTTTCAGTGCATGTCCTTGGGTTCTAATACATTTCTTAATTTGAAGAATTTCTCCCTTCTGGACCTTGTTATAACCATTGATATATTTAAAAGTTTTTATCATGTCCCCCTTTCCCTTCTCTGCTCCAAACTAAACATATTGAGATTTTCTTGTCTTTCTTGGTAAGTTTTTATGATGTAGGCCATGGACTATTTACCATGTTCTATGTAACCTTCTTTGTACCGTCTAATTTATTTAGAAGATATGGCCTTCAGAACTGAACACAGTACTCTAGATGAGGTCGTACCACTGACCTGTACAGTGGCATTATTACTTTCTTTGTACTGCTGATACCTCTCCCTATGCAACCAAGCATCTGACTTGCCTTCATTGCTTTGTTACATTGCCTACCTGCCTTTAAGTCCCCTGAAATAGTGACACGAGATCCCTCTCTTCCTCAGTAGTTTCCAATATAAAACCAAATAATACCAGCAGTGGTTCCTACCTTTGTGTAGGAGAGGTCCCACTCCCCACCACTGGGTCCTTCTCCCTGCCACTGGATCCCGCTCTATGCTGCTGCTGTTGTTGCTGTCCAATGACCGAATGCCTGTAGAAGGCAGTGACAGGTGCTGGGTCTGGTGCATGCGCAGTATCAGCAAAGGTTCTGCAGAAGCACATACCACTGGCTTTAATGATCTGCATTGGCTGCAGCACATAGATGCTGGCTAGGGCTGCACGGCGAGGCAGAGAGCAGCTTCCTACAGGAAGCTGCTCTCTGCCTATTGCAGCCTGGACTGGCAGTCCCAAAGGGAGGGAAAACCTCACAATGGGACTGCCATTACTGTGGTTGACTGGCAGGTCAAAGGTAAACCCCTGATTAATACTATATACTATATTTAATAGTATGTGAAGGCAGGCTTTTTTTTAACTAAATTGCATGCTCCCTGTAATTGACTATTGTAGTGTAGTTAAAATCAGATGTAGTTCAAATCAAATGTAAACGTTCAAATAAAATTTTATGGTTCAAATCACATCTAGCACACAACTTACCATATCTGGGTACAATTAAACTGTGTACACACGGTATGATTTTGGCTTACGATTTTAAACATATATTCGTATAGTAAGCCAACCAAAATTGCACAGTTAACCCTGCTTGTAATAACGATGCTCCACCCAAAGGGCGTGTCTAGTTCCATATATGGAGAGATTGTGAAAAGAGATTGTGAACGTAGCACCTAGAAGCGTGGGTGTGTACTGCTACATCTGAGAGGAATCTTTTAAAATGACTTATATCCAAATGTAGATGAGCCCCAAAGCAGTTAGTAAGAGCTACTATACTTGGTAAAGTGCTGGGAAATGGCGCTGATGATTCAATGTAAATGTATCTGTTTCACATTCCTTTTTTCCCCAAAAATGTAAGAGTGTAAGGTGACATGAGGGAGATTGCTAGACTAATGAGGGAGAGAGGGAGATTGCTGCTATGTCAGGGAGACTCCTGCAGAATGCAGGACAGGAGGTAACTATGGTGTAACAGTGTAATGTGGGCTAGGTGACATGAGGGAGATTGCTAGTCTAATGAGGGAGAGAGGGAGATTGCTAGACTAATGAGGGAGAGAGGGAGATTTCAGGGAGTCTCCTGCAAAATGAAGGAGGGTAGGCAACAATGATCCATGTGTGCTCACCTATAGAGTAATTATATTTTTCTATATGTATTTTAAGGTTGTTGACGTTGTCTTTGTTCCACAAAAAGAAAACTTTATAAAATAAAAGTCTCAATTACTTGGAGCTATAAACAGTACAAAAGCATTTTTAAACTATTAGTTTAAATCTAATATACATAAGTCGCACGTCTCAACATAACCCATTCCAGGAGGGACAAAATCCTGTGTACTGGACTCCGATCTGCATATTTACAGAATGCCAACAGTCGAGATGCCAGCAGTCAAGAATCTGGCACCGCCATCCTCATTCTCCAGTGCCGTTGTACCTGCATCTGCCAGATCCATTGTGCATACAGAGGGCGGGATGTACTAGTTTTCGCATTTTTTTTTTTTTCATTCAAATTTAGTTTTTTTTTTTGTTGTCGCTGCTTTGGTGATTTGTGCAGCGTTTTCCCCTCTGCATGTATTCGCTGCTGTAGTTCCTGGCAGCAGTTGTGGCCGGCGGCTCCATCGCAGAGTTTGTGTATTTGTACTGCGAATGCACAGGCTTTTCTTTGGTCCATGCACAGTACGCACCTCCTGACGAGCGGCTCCATCTTATGTGGGTTAGCAGGGCCGGTGCAGCGCCCACAGGCAGGTGGGGGGTGTGCGCATGGGGGGTGAGTGATGCGCCAGGGGGGTGGGTTGAGTGATGCAATGGGGGGGGATTGAAGCGTCCGGGAGGGGGTGACCGGCACCGCCGAGTGTGGTTGGTGCTGTGGCCTCCACCACCAAGCCCCCGGGGGTGGGAGGGGGTGATGCAGCCGCTGCCACCGCTGAGTCCCGGGGGTGGGGAGGGAATGCGTCTGCCACCACCTTACCTGGATCCAAGGGAGCGGCTCCAGAATGCCGCCCTCCAGTGGCCGGCACATGCCTAGACCTGTCTAGTGGTGGCGCTGGCCCTGGGGGTTGTTAGCATTAGTAAGTGATTCCGATTGTGAAGCCAAATCTGAAAGCCTTTAATGCTGTCGAAAACACCAGCATTGAATAGGTGAGTATCGCTATTTCCATGGCGTAAATAGTGGCACAGAGTGAATACCATGCATAGATAGATAGATTAGAATTTAGAATGTAATTGGTTTAAAATTCTCCTTTAAAATATATTTTTGGTCTTGTCAATATCACTTAGTAATAATAATGTAATTAACATATCCATACAGAATCCCTGCGGTAATCCCTGCAATGTTTAGCACAGCGTCTAACCATCATGCTTATGTACACAGCATTCCTGTTATCAAGAACTAACTCATCACTGTTATTTTGGTAGTAATCTATTCATGGAAAAGGTGTAGTGTGAAAAATGGCAACAAAAGGGGAAATGACGGGATGCTGCACCTTGTAGAGACTTGCCAGCAAACAAGTGTAATGTGCCTTAGGATTTGATAACGGGGTGTTTAAATCCTGATTCTGGTTCACTTGCAAAAACAAATACTCTCGCTAATGGACAAAACCATGTGCACTGCAGATGGGGCGGATGTAACACGTGCAGAGAGAATTAGATTTGGGTGGGGGGTGTACTTCAAACGGGATGCAGTCAAAATCCCGACGGTCAAAATCCCAACAGGGTCAAAATCCCGAATGGGTCATAATACCGACAAGGACAAAATCCCGACAAGGTCAAAATCCCGACATTTAAAATCCCGACAAGGTCAAAATACCGACATATAGTATGTACAGGTGAAACAGTCAACATGACTTTCCGTCGACAGGTCGCAAGGTTGACATGGGTTTTTTCACTGTTTTTTGACCCGACATGTGCCAACAGGTGGTATTTCATGCCCTACCATCCACTAGGATGTGGTGGGTGAATAAAATAGTGTACTGAGCGCAGTGTGGCACCGTGCCTGAAGCATTGCGAGCGAAGCGAGTGATGCGAGGGGCTGCGGTTCACTTCCAACTGTGTCCATGTCATTAGTGTCGACATTCGGGTAAAAAAACCTATGTTGACCTCGCGACCTGTCGACGGAAAGTCATGTTGACTGTTTCATCTGTACATTCCATATGTTGGTATTTTGACCATGTCGGAGTTTAAATGTCGGGATTTTGTCCATGTTGGGATATTAAATGTCGGGATTTTTACCTTGCCGGGATTTTGTCCTTGTCGGTATTATGACCCATTCGGGATTTTGACCCTGTCGGGATTGTGACCATCGGGATTTCATACCAAATCCCTTCAAACTGACATCTATATTGCAGTGTAAAAATAAAGCAACCAGTATTTACTCTGCACAGAAACAAAGTAACACCCAAATCTAACGCTCTCTGCACATGTTACATCTGCCCCACCTGCAGTGCACATGGTTTTGTCCATTAGAGAGAGAATTAGCTTTTGTGAGTGAACCAGAATCAGACCCTAAGTGCTTTATAGTGAGTATCTCCCCACGGTGCTGTAGTAACCCACTGCAATTAGCCAACCAATTCCTGAAATGGGACGTTTCTCCAGGCTGTGGTATATAGATGATACTGTACTAACTTAGGAATGTTTATCCTGCTTGCATTGCAGTAGATTTCGCTAAAGCTTACAGACGGATAATTCTGGATTGTTGAAGCAACAAACGTAGGTAATGAGGGGTAATGAATACATGACATTAAAACAGCCATCAGGTGTTATGACTTGCGTCACTTATTATCATATAAAAAAAAAAGTTTAATGTCAATGTAGCTAAATTATATAGGGGGTTATGCAGATCCGATCGCAGTTCTGCGATTTCATAAGGCAGCCGATTATCGATCACATGCGTACGGTTTGCAGTGTCCAAAGCGAGAGGCCAAACAGTGAAAAAAATCCAGCGTCTTTTCCGATTGCAAACCATTCGCAAGTAGATTGACAGGAATTTAGGGTTGTAACCGGACATTTTCTGGAAGTGTCAGGGAAAACGCAGGCGTGCCTAAGCCTTTTCAGGGAAGGTGTGGGTGACGTCAGCTCCAGACTCGATCAGCCCTTTTCTATTGCATCGGCCCAGTAGGTCCTGGGTTACGCACATACTGGGCAAGTCATGCGATGGTGAATGAGTTGCAAATGGATTTGCAGCTAAGCGCCGCTTGGCGTGATTTTCGAAGACCATTCGCAGCCTTGCACAGGGAAGGTTTCATTCTGGCGAGGCTGCGGTTATCTGATTGCAGGGCTCTGCTAAATCACGATGCTGCAAACAGGTATGAATCACCCCCTATAGACAGTGGTGCAAGTAGGAAAAAATTCTTAGTGGTACTGTGTGCGCTTGCTGAGGGTGCGCACCAAAAAGTGGGCGATGCCACATGGGATAAGGGGCGTGGTCATGGGAAATAGGGGCATACCAGCTACAGAGGGGAGAGTAGGGTGCACAGTGGGGAGAGTGGGGGCACAGGGAGGACAGTGAGACCACAGTGGGGAGAGTGAGTGTACAGGGAGGACAGTGAGACCACAGTGGGGACAGTAGGGGACAGAGTGGGGCCACAGAGGGGAGAATGGGGGACACAGGGGGGAGAGTGGGGGGAGTGTGGACATTACTTTCTGCAAACATGAGGCCATCCTTTACTATCTCAGCATTTCCATGTATGAAATTCCAATGTGCTCTCACAGTCTGTGTCTTTGGACTGGATACATTTATCACCTTACCAAACAAATATTTGGGGTCTCCTACCATCATTGAGCTGATGCTGGGGTCCCTCAGACTGTTGTGATTTCTCTCCCATGTCCGGCCCTCTCTGGGCACTGGGTGGCTCCTCTGCACCGGTAGCAGCAAAGACCGTCACGCGGCCATGATGCCGAAGTAATATCAATCCCCAGAGAGGGACTGGGGGAGCTGGGGCTATGGTAGCCGGAAGGTGCACACTTATTAGCACCAGGGCCGTCTTAAGACTATAATGGGCCCCTGGGCAAAATAATTTGAGGGCCCCCTCTCCTCCCCTCACCTATGTGCAGCAGTGGCGGGGATCCGGGCAGCAGTGGGTGAAGGGGTCCGTGCAGGAAGCGGCGACTCAGACCTTGATGCAGTGCTGTTTGCTGCCGGGCGGGAAGCGCTGCAGATTTTGGAAAGACTGGCTGGGCGCTGATTGGCTAAGCGTCCTGCCAATCAGCATCTGGCCAGTCTTTTCAAAATCAGCACAGCAGTGCTTCCCGCCCGGCGGCAGACAGCACTACATCAAGGTCTCCGCTTCCCGGACGGACCCCGCCACATGCCGCTGCCCGGATCCCCTCCACACGCCGCTGCCCGGTCCCCTGCACACGCCGACCACTGCCCGGGTCCCCTGCACACGCCGACCGCTGCCCGGGACCCTGCACACGCCGCCTGCTGCCCGGGTCCCCTGTACACGCCGCTGCCCTGGTCCTCTCCACCTGCCGCTGCCCGGGTCCCCTCCACCCGCCGCTGCCCAGGTCCCGATCACACGCCGCCTTTCCCTAGGACAGTGCCATCTTTCCCATTGTGGTGGGCCCCTACTATCCTTGGGCCCCTGGGCAACTGCCCATTAAGCCCAATGGGAAAGACGGCCCTGATTAGCGCTGCCCACTCGCCACATCTATGTGGGAGGCGCAACGGTGGAGAGAGAGCATGCTGGGTCCGGGCGCAGAGAACAGGCTTAACATTGCTGCTTCCCCACCTCGTCACTAACCATTACCACGGTAGCAGGCCGTTGGTTGGCTGAGAGACAGACATTCTCAGCCAACCAGTGGCCTGTTTTATGGTGGTTCCTAATTTTTAAGTCATCAATGCGGAAAACCCGCCAGCTGCGAATGGCTTGGGGACTCCAGTCACGGGCCCAGACAGTAAGGGGGACCAGGACTGGAGTTTATAAAGTATAATTTGTCATAAACAAAAATTCACATTTCCCTTGAATGTAGTGGTTTAGTAGTGCGGCCAGTGCTGCAGACACCAGAGATCTCACCAGGCATTCCAGGTGTTTGAGAAAGGGAAGGGGGGCCCTGCCTATTTTCTCAGTCCCATGATCCACATTTTCTGACGGCAGCCCTGGAATCAGGCCCTATATCTGCACAATAAAAATATTCTACTTCTTTTTTAATATTTAAACTCTAAAACAATTGCACAAGTTCTCGACCAACCCATTAAGATTTTCAGTTACGGGGAATTATTCCATCATACGTCTGATCAAGTGCCCTTTAGAACCTGTTTTACTGAAAGTCCTAAGTAACTAAATGATTAAACCAAATTTTATAGTACAACCAGACTGATTCAAAAATCTTAGCGAGACCCACTGTGGAAAATGAAGCCGTTATTTGACACAACATAACAAAGAAATAGTTTATTGTATCTTTTTTCCCCACTGTGGTGCAGAGACTGCCTGACGGTATAAGAATGTAATAACTGGAGGATTGTTCTCACATAATTTATGCAGCAGTAGAACAAAGCGTTACCCCTACAGGAAGCAGCGTGTGACTGGGGACACTGGCAGCTTTCATGCTCCTCTAGCTCGCAGCTACAAAATATTTGTGCAGCTATACAAATGGCTATGCTAATGTCAGTGCGGGCAGTAATGGGTCTTCGGGGTTTAGCGGCTTGTTGATATTGTGTTCAAAACTCCACCAGTGCTCAGTCCAGTAAAGATTGCCTTGGATATATAGAGCAGAGGTACACAGAGATACACAATTAATGTGAATGCGGTCTTGAATGTGTGGAATGTGTCGGCCCAGTGAGAAATTCAAACTTAGAAAGGAAAAGAAAGTCAATAAATTGTTCTGCGCACAGCTGCCAACTAGAGACGATTACACTGGCAGTTGTTCTGTACTCTGCCAAGCGCAGTACTCCAGGGCATTACACCCCCCAACATGACCACTGGGCATTTGTACTTAGCGTGTTCATCTTCAGTAATTGTTTACATGAAAGGGACAAAAGTAGGATGTTTTTTTCAGTATATCAAACAATTCTTTTGATGAAATGTAGTAAACTATATAACCAGAAGCAGGAAAGATACATACGGCGCGGCACATTGGTCCGGCACAGCCAGTGCCTGATTAACCAATAGGCTGATAGGGTGCCAGGAGGGTGCCTTGCAGGTGAAAGCCGAGGAATAAAATGTAGGCCTAATTTATTCCATGCTTGTTAGCAATACTTGCCTACTTTTGAAAACTAGTTTCAGGGAGATTATCGTTAGTAGTAGCATTTTGCAAAGCGCCCCATTGAGGGGGGCGTGTCATGCTCCACCCAAAGGGTGTGTCTAGTTCCATATATGGAGAGATTGTGAATGTGGCACCTAGAAGCGTGGGTGAGTACTGCTACACCTGAGAGGTATATTTTAAATTGACTTATATCCAAATGTAGATGAGCCCCAAAGCAGTTAGTAAGAGCTACTATACTTTGTAAAGTGCTGGGAAATGGTGCTGATAATTCACTGTAAATGTATCTATCTCTCATTCCTTTTTCCCCAAAAAATGTAACAGTGTAATGTGGGCTAGGTGACATGAGGGAGATTGCTAGACTAATGAGGGAGAGAGGGAGATTGCTGCTATGTCAGGGAGTCTCCTGCAGAATGCAGGAGGGGAGGTAACTATGATGTAACAGTGTAATGTGGGCTAGGTGACATGAGGGAGATTCCTAGACTAATGAGGGAGAGAGGGAGATTGCTGCTATGTCAGGAAGTCTCCTGCAGTATGCAGGAGGGGAGGTAACTATGATGTAACAGTGGCCCTTATTCTGATTGACGCGGACTTTACCGCATTCTTATGGATCGCGTCTTTTCGCCGTCTGCGCATGCGTGGAGAACGCAACGCGCATGTGCCACGCCTAGACTCCGTACCAGTTCGGCAAAATCCCGTCCAAAACTGTTGCCCGCAATCAGTCGGGAAATATGGGCGTATTATGGGCGTCATGCGGAATGGCACATGGGCGTAGTTTCAAAGTGGGCAAAACGGGGCGGAAACATGGGCGGACACGGGGGAGTACACTTATGTTGGGGGGCGTACATTCGGAAACCACTCCGAATGCACGCGATCAAAAAGGGCAGAAATGTGCGGTGTCCACAAGTGTACTATTGCTTTGCGTACACCACTCGTTCATGCGGTAGGCGAACGTACGCCTAATGACTACAACCATTAACACCTGAACCCAATAGAATCTACTCCTTTACTCATTACTCACTAATAGGACGCTTGTCAGTGCTTTAATTGAAACCATTGCTGCTTCAAGGAACCCGTACTAAACACCCACATATGCTGTACTTGTCAGACACTTTCAAACTGCTAACAATGGACATGACAGAATATTAATACTAGCAATACACATGTGTATTAGACATGTATAATAAGTGGGTCATGTGATGTATTGCAGAAGATACTTCATAGTGGGTTGTTTGGCGTAAATACTCCGCTTACGTGCGGTAGCACCGCTTGGCGCCCGTTCGGATGCGGTATTCCCGAGCATACTCTGTAATACTCTGTAATACCGTGCCGAATCGGAGTGTTTCTCCCGCACACGCATGGTTTGTATGTCGTCCGTAAACACGCCCTGTTCTTAAAGAGTGAGTCCGTCCGAATGCGGAGGACACGTGGGCGTTTCTACGGACGATGGCCGCACGCGGCAAAACACCGTGGCGTACGGACCGCACCGTAAGAATGCGGGAATATCCGCACCGATCAGAATAAGGGCCAGTGTAATGTGGGCTAGGTGACATGAGGGAGATTGCTAGAAAATTGAGGGACAGAGGGTGATTGCTGCTATGTCAGGAAGTCTCCTGCAGAATGCAGGAGGGGAGATAACTATGATGTAACAGTGTAATGTGGGCTAGTTGAAATGAGGGAGATTGCTAGACTAATGAGGGAGAGAGGGAGATTGCTGCTATGTCAGGGAGTCTCCTGCAGAATGCAGGGGGGAGGTAACTATGATGTAACAGTGTAATGTGGGCTAGGTGACATGAGGGAGATTGCTAGACTAATGAGGGATTGAGGGAGATTGCTGCTATGTCAGGAAGTCTCCTGCAGAATGCAGGAGGGGAGGTAACTATGATGTAACAGTGTAATGTGGGCTAGGTGACATGAGGGAGATTGCTAGAAAATTGAGGGACAGAGGGTGATTGCTGCTATGTCAGGAAGTCTCCTGCAGAATGCAGGAGGGGAGATAACTATGATGTAACAGTGTAATGTGGGCTAGTTGAAATGAGGGAGATTGCTAGACTAATGAGGGAGAGAGGGAGATTGCTATGTCAGGGAGTCTCCTGAAGAATGCAGGAGGGGAGGTAACTATGATGTAACAGTGGGCTAGGTGACATGAGGGAGATTGCTAGACTAATGAGGGAGAGAGGGAGATTGCTGCTATGTCAGGGAGTCTCCTGCAGAATGCAGGAGGGTAGGCAGCTATGGTATAACAGTGTAACGTGGGCTAGGTGACATGAGGGAGATTGCTAGACTAATGAGGAAGAGAGGGAGATTGCTGTTATTTCATGGAGTCTCCTGCAGAATGCAGGAGGGTAGGCAACTATGTTGTTCGCTATCACCCATCCCAATGTACTGAGGGGGTACAGTTCTTATGTTTCCCGCGCCATGCTTTAGGGCTTACTATGCTCACTTTCAGTTTCCAACCAGAGTCTATGTGGACAGTTAAAGTATGAAAAAGTAAAAAAAAAAAAAAATGCACAAAAACTCATGTCAACCTTTTCATGTGTCGACAATTGTCATATCTACCATTTGACCAGTGTTGACGTTACGAATGGTCGTTAACAGCAATAACTTTTAAAATGTCATCTAGTGTGTTCCCAGTTTTACAGCTGGTGGTTGATTTTCACCCCATTTCTAAATGATCTGACCAGAAAACCCTGCATCCTTTATTTCCATTGCATTGTTAGATGTGCAGGGTAAATGTAAATTCACTTTTAGTGCAAAACATTATATATTACTATATGAGGAAACAATATAATACAATGTAAATCAGGACAGAACAAGATCAATAAATCCACAAAACATTGACCGGCAATGGCGAGCGGGGAGGCGGTTGATGGCAGCGGAGAGCTCCGTCAGAACAGGGCGCGCAAGCGTCTCGTGTGCGCGCACGCCCCCTTCCAACGGCTGGCGGGGTCTGGCGATTCTATCTGCAGCCCCCGCAAGCATGAGGCTCCATCTGTACCTGTCATTTTTCAAACCCAGCCTATAACATGGCAGGTAGGAGCTGATTGGCTGGTGGTTTATCACTCTCCATTTTATCACTTTTGAAGCTTAGTACATCTAGCCCATAAGAAGATAGGGACAGTCAATGCCTGGATTCTAAAGACCATTTCAGGATTCTAGTGAGGAGACATGCATGGTAGTAACCCGGAATATTGGGAAGACGAAGACCCCCTCTATACGTCGCCTTGTACAACAGGTCTAGCTTTAGACAAAGTCTTCCCCCCACCTTATACAAAATTCCTCAAAAGGGCCTGAAACAGTGGCGTAAGTTCATCCCAATTGCCCAGAGGCAAGATAAATATTTGTGCCCCCCCCGCCACACACACAACCTTATATAAATATATGTATGCATGTGTGTATGTATGTTATGTATATTATGTTTAAAATAAATAAAGTGTGACATCTATGGTAATTCTCGGAGGGGAGTCAGCCACAGAAGCAATATTGATGTCCTTAAATTAAATGATTCAAACTGGCAGGGGAGGAGAGGAGCCCCCTTGGGAGCAGGAGCCCGGTTTCAGATGACTCCATTGCCTCCCAGGCCTGAAATACAAGATTCACAATAACACTATATTGTATAAAATATGCTGTGGTTATACTTTCTCATTATCAGTTATTGATGTATTTTGAGTGGAAATATGTTTTTAGAGAATACCAGAATTTATAGCTTGAAAATAGGTCTAGAACCACTTCTTGCCTAACCATTATGCAGCTATATCTACTTACCTGCATTATCTAGCATGGCTGCAGTGGTGTGAATGATGAATACTAACCTACTGCATGTTCTATAGAACTGAACAATGTGGTGCAGTGCTCAGACTGTTTCAGTGTTCATCCTGGAATTGCTAGAATTCTAAGGGAAATTAATATGGGCAGTAACCAAGAAAGAGTCTATCATCTCTATGTCTATCTTGTATGCTATGTTAGTGTGATAAAGGACACATTGTTTTGAAGATCTGTAGCAATAAAATGTGAGGGTTCTTCAACATATCACGTTTCACCCTATTTGTTGCTGATTTCAGTGGCTAGGGCAGTGGTTCCCAAACTGTGTGCCGTGGCTCCCTGGGGTGCCTCGGGACACTTGCAGGGGTGCCTTGGGTTGGTGGTGGTCCAAGACCAGCTAAAATTATTTATGGTCAATTATTTATGGACAAAACCAGTTCTTGTGACTGTCAATCATAAAATATCTGTACATACTTAACCTTTTACAATATAACTGAACCTAAGGGTCACATATAAACACAATTCACTTCATTTTATATTTAAAAAAATTTTGGCCTAGGGGTGCCGTGAAATAACTCTTGTATTCTAGGGTGCCGTGATGATGGTGAAGGTGCGCGCATATGTAAGGGTGGTCCAGACCACTCGTACATATACGTGAAGAAATCCAGGGAATTTGGGTGGGCAGCTGACATCCGGTTATGTCAGCTGTTCCCCCCCCCCCCGCACGTGCACCCTGTATGCATTAGCATGTGTACGCCCCAGGGTTTTCAAGGGAACGCCCATGGGCGCTCACATATGCTAAAGAGCCTGCCCAGCATACCATGCCCCTCGAAAGGTGGAGAGCGTGCAGTCGGCGAACAGATTTTTTGCCGAGTTTACACGCACCCGGCGTATACACATGCGCAGAAATGCTGGTGCGCATACGCAAAACATCAGTCCCCCTTGCAAATTCACGCAAGAGTGAGTTAACCAAAATAAGGGCCATAATAAGCCCAATGTGTACGCACCCTTAGACTGATTGTTTTCTTCTCAGCAAAAAGACTTTTGGTCCCACCGAAATCCTTGATGTACACTTTGTATGTTACTTTTCCTTCATGCATTCCTTTACCTTTACTCTATTAGCTGGAGCCTCCTATCGTCGTCATTCCACGGAGTCCCCTCAGGCCACCTAAACCTATAATAACCGCCACTTCCAACAGCCGCCCTCATAGTGGTCTTGACTAATAAGTCTGGCTATCTCATCATCTGTTGTGGTCACGCTGCTGAAGGCTACATAGTTTTGTAATTGTCCAACACCAAGTAGCTATTAAATACACACACTAAGGTGCAGTGACTACATGCAAATATTTCCTAATGTTGTCTTACTATCAGCACCAGATGAAGCCCTTGTCTGGAGGCACAGAGCAACCAAGATAGGTGGGCCCTCACACCTTCCTTCCCCCCACTCACCTCTGCTCCATGACACATCCCCTCAACAGCATTGCCGGAGACAAGATCCATCAGAGGAGGGGGGAGGAGGAGAAGACGGGAAGACTACAGGAGGGTACCAACGACAGCAGCTGTGCGGCACCTCTCGAGCACAGATGCTCTCTATCCTCTACTGCAGTGGTGGCCAACCTGTGGCTCTTGAGCCTCATGCGGCTCTTCCCCTTGTAAAGTGCGGCTCCTGCTCCCACTGCTGCCCGCCGTCCACCGTCTGTCTCAGTCCCCCCTGCTGCCAGTTCCCTGAATCCCTTCTCCTTCTGAGGGGAGGAGAGCGCGCATCGCGCATCTCTCCTACCCCTTACTGTGCATTCTTGTGACTGGGCCGTCTGCCAATCAGAGCCAAAGGGGTCAAAATAGACTACGCCCCTTTTTTTGGCGCATGCGCCTTCGGCGCGCGCATGATATCGGCTCTTTAGCTTGACTACCGATATTTTTCGGCTCTTTACCTCTGACCGGTTGGCCACCCCTGCTCTACTGTATCGGTGCACTGCGTTCCCTCGTGGGGCTCACTGTGCTTACTCACTATTATATTCTCCCTCCACACACTAGTGGTTGGTAGGACATGGAATATCATCTGTCGGCACATGTCGGCTCAAAATAAACGCGAAAAACCTACATCGACCTTTTGACCGGCGATCTTCCCAATATCGACTTAATGCTCGTGTCGACCTTTGACCCTGTTGTCCTCTGACATGTCGACCCTATGTCTGTGTCGTTCTAAGGCCTGTCGTCCTTCATTGGTCGACTGTCCTGTTGTCCCCCGAGCAGACGGCAATGTTAGCAGGCTCTCTGACACTCGGGTCGGTACGCTACGTTGCGAATTTGGAACGACGGCCTATAGTTTTCTGCCTTTGCATGCGCATAATTGCTTATGTGCATGTGCAGATTTTCACTGCGGGCCCCCGCTGAGACTTGTATCACAGTGGGGGAGCGTGTAGGAGGTGGGTAGGGGACATTTGTTTGGGTGCTCCCCGGAAAATGCTGGGTGTCCCCATGAGAACGGGGTGGCGACCTGCGTTCCATGGGCGGGCAGCTGATGTCACCGGATGTCAGCGGCCCGCCCTATTCACAGACCAGGGCGCAGCTAATCTAAGGCACCAGGGAGTGATTTAGATTAGCAAGCACTTTAAAAATCATTCGATGATCGGAAGACCATTGAATGGTTTTGATCACCCACGCAAGGCTGTGAATGGATATAAATCATACATTCGCCGCGATGTGTGGAAAATCTGCAAAAGGCGGGGGCGCTACAGGGCTCGCAAAACAGCAAACGCGGGCGTCTGGGTTAAAGGTGAGAGTGCAGGGCGATATATATATATATATGGCAATACAGATGGTGTAATGGTTAGCATTACTGCCTCACAGCGCTGAGGTCATGGGTTCAATTCCCACCATGACCCTAACTGTGCAGAGTTTGTATATTCTCCCCGTACTTGTGTGGGTTTTCTCTGGGTACTCCGGTTTCCTCCCACAATCTAAAAATATACAGGTCGGTTAATTGGATCCCAACAATATTTGTGCGTTGATGTACATGTGGTAGGGAATATAGATTGTAAGCTCCACTGGGGCAGGGACTGATGTGAATGTTCAAATATTCATAATATTTAACAGAGCCTGTTAAATCTGCTATATATATAGGAGAGACAAAGGTTCGGCACTCGGAAAGAAAATTGTTCTTGTGAGGGCACCGGTCTCCGCTATTTTGGTCATTGGGAGCACCATGACCAATTGTGGCAGGGACAGAATAATTGCACATGAAGTAAATGTGGAACATCAGGATCAGGTTTTCCTAATGTAATGTGAATCATGGTTTGGCTAAACCTGTGAAATGTCTTTTCAAAGAAGAGGGTCAGGGCTCCCAATGCCGGTTAGTGGCTGGGCAATAGGCTTGGGTGTGGGAACTACGCTAGGGACCTCTGTAGTGATATACCCACATTGTGGAGGCTGTAGGTTGCCTGCTGGAAACCCTGCCATGCTGTAACCTGTGATTGCCAAGCTATCAAACCTGTATGCTGTCTGCCTGCTACCAATAATGAAACATATATATATATATATATATATATATATATATATCATTATATTGATTGCTTTACAAATGTGAGGGTGTAAATACAAATAATGAAAAAGGGCTGTCAGGGGTATCCAGGTTAAAAAATGCTTGAGGACCACTGTCAATCAATAAGTTTTCTTTGCAACAACTGTAATTGAGCGACTCAGTACATTATTCATTGCCACTAGAGGGCAGTGCTGGATTGGAGTGTACCCTAAGGCAATGTGACAGCGTATGACTGGCACATTTCCAGATAATAATTCTGGGACAGAAGCAGGGAAATGTATAATATGTTTTCATCAACACACCATAATAACGCAGTCATTTAATTTGATAAAAACAAAAGAACAAAACAAAACGATTACCTTCTCCTAACACAAATAAATGGAATGTGGTTCATGCATCAAGTTAATGTCTCAGATGTCTAATAGCACTGTGCAAAATGTCCTTTTGTGCTACTTTGGAACAGATGTAATACTAGTGTGTCCTACACATAGAAGCACCATAGGGACAGCCTGAGATGTTGACTTGGCTGTTAGTTACCTAGTTTCTGGTTTCCTAACCTGCAGGACAGCTCACTGCCCTCATTGTGTCCACAGTGCTGTAGCTAGTAATTAGTGGATTAGTGGGGAGAACCTCTTTAATCAAGTGATATATATCTGCTCTCTTTATAAAGCCAAGTTTTGAAAATAAATACAGTCTCTGACAGATGATCCACAGCGCAAAAGGGAGTCAGGAGGCAGACAGTAAAAAATAAAAATAGTGTTTAGAATTTTTTCAACAGAACAAACTTTTTGAAATCACGAGGACAGATACTTTTGGTGCTGGGAATAAGGGTGGATTTTGCGCCTGAAATGAATGAAGATATTGTAGATGATCACAAGCTTGTGAGGAAAGGGGAGATAGCCCTGTCAGTCAGGATCCCGACTGTCGGGCATTTAAACAATCGGGATTTCGATGTCGGAGCACTGACCGCTGGAATCCCGACTGTCGGGCAGTCATCCGGCACCCGAGAGAATGTATAACCACCAGTGTGCGGACACAATCTCAATTGAGGTGGTCCTCTTTGGGTGTCCATCTGTGATGGAATGAAAAGGATATACTGAGTAGATGTCCGGCAGGTTTGTAGAAGAGGGTTGTGGATGAGAGCCGAGAATCCTGAGGTCTCACTTGTTACAAATGCAGCGCTGCAGCCATGACTTGATGATATGAGTGGCCAACGGCTATTAGCTGGGAGGGCTGGGCGGTCCGGCAGGGGCAGCCAAGCAGCTGCGCTCTGTAGCGGTGGTACTGGCAGCTGTCAGTGCATGGAACTTCGGGCTGGGCGCAAACACCGTCAGCTAGCGGGGTGCTGGATTGAAGTGGAGCACAGAGGAGAAGGACGAGTGTGTTGCCTCATCGTAGTGGCTAATGGTCGGTGGCCGATCATAACAGGTGTCTCAGCAGTTGGTAGGTTACCTGTGTGGACCTGGGCAGGACACTGTGAACAAGTGGTGGATGGGTGTGGAGTAGAAAATCACGTTGGATATTCTGGCAGGGCAGGTGCAAAGCCTTTTTACGCCCCCAGGTAATCCACCACCGCCGTACGCAACCCCCCCCTCTCCCCTCTGGGGGGGGGCGTGGAATTTCAGCGGACACTATAAGTGCTCCAAAGGGTTGGTGCGGTGCGGATGATACTGCGGCAGGGGGGGGGGTTGTCGGGAGCTTGATTGGGCTGGGGGGGGGGGGGGGGTAGGAATGCTCCCTGCTTTCTATGGTACCTCTCTACGGTACCTCTCCTCGGCGGCTCAGTACCACCCTCCAGTGGCTGGCGCCCTAGTCAAATGCCTAGAGCTGCCTAGTGGTGGGGCCGGGGCCCTGTATTCTGGGAGTATTAGAGGTTTGTTCAACAAAGTGCCAGATGTTCATACATCGGGCAGCTTCGCATCCCCTATAGAAACCTATGGTGGGGGAGGCGGCTGGTGGCGGTGCAGGGGGGACCCCTTTGGTACATTAGGGAGATACTTAATATTTGCGGCTAACGGGATTTAGCCACAAATATTGTTTGATAAATGCGGCCCTTTGCCTTTGCCAACGTCCTCATGTTTGTTCTCAACAGAAAAGGCTCTGTAGCGTTCAACCAACTTAGCTGCTTTTTCATTTCCCAATCTGTTGCGTGTTTTTGGATTATACATAACCGTACGTTGATGAAACTGCGGTGAACATCTGTTCCAGAAGATTTACTACTGAAGTATCTAACTGAAGTTGAGCTGCATAGGATATCTAGAGGAGAAACTTGGCTTCAAACATGTATGGTACAAATGGTTTCATGGATGCACAAAAGTTGATAATGACCGGCGTAATTTGATAATGATTGGCATGAGCAAACTCTATACCGGACTATATTTCAGCAGGACTAAGCTTTTTTCCCTTATACTGTATGTAGAACAAACAGATTAGCCAATTAGCCAGCAAGTGGGCATCTGTGAGTGCAATTTTAGCTCTTGCCTTTGCAATCTTTACTACATTGCTGTGGTGTCTAATCTCGTCACGATCATCTAACAGCTCATTCTACACTTGTACGACCTCACTGATTGTGCACCTAAATGTTTATCTCTATCTAAGCAAAAGTTGTAGATTTTTTAACGTTTTGATTTAAATCATGATTTAATCATTTGACTTAAATCATGCAACCCTAATCTATCTGTCTGTCTGTCTGTCTGTCTGTCTACCACAATGGAATTCATCTAAATGAATTTCAACTAATCAAAACAAAGTAATTGGTACCAAAGCTAAAGCTATGTACACAAGCTTCGATTTTTGGCTATTTTCGATTTGATTTTGCTTATAGAAGCAAAATCGACTCCTCATCAAATGGTTTTTAGGACACTTTCGATCTGCATTCCATTCGATGCGCGCTCCCTTTTTCTCAAAATCAAACAGAAAAATCTACTGTGCAGCCAAAGAAATTATGTAATTCGATATCTGCAGGACAGTTAAAAGGTCGACATGCAGTTTTTTCACTGTTTTTTGAGCCGACATGTGCCGACAGGCGGTATTTCATGCCCTACCATTCACTAGGGCGTGGTGGGAGAATAAAATAGTGTGCCGAGCGCAGCGAGGCACCGTGCCCTACGCATAGCGAGCGCAGCAAGAGGATGCGGTGCACTTTGAAACTGTGTCCATGTTGACATCCAGGTCAAGAAATAGTGAAAAACCCCATGTCGACCTTTTGACGGTCGACATAGACATTGTCGAACTAATGACCTGTCGAACTAACGACCTGTCGAACGAATGACCTTTCGACCTAGAACCATGTCGACCTTTTCCCATGTCGACCTAGACCCATGTCGACCTAATGGTGTCAACCTAATGACTGTCGACCATCATGCTGTAGACCAAATAATCCCAACACGATACAAGATAGTTTATGAATTAACAAAATATTAGAAACATCAAGGTTAAACATTTAAATTTGGAAACCAACAAATCATATGTGAAAATATAAAAATGGGCATGAATTTAGTTACGGGGCATAGGGTATTTGTATGGAAGGATCATGGTCCCAAAAAGTTCAATATACCTATCATTATTGAGCATTTCTTACTTACAGTAATACATACACTAGTACTGGATTAATATACAGTATATACATTTGCAGCCCATCCATTACTTGAGTTCATTAGTATTTAATGTTATCTAGAGCATGCTGTAGTCAGTAGCGCATGCAGGGGGGGTTTCTGAGTACCCAGAACCCCCCCAGGAGTCCCCTGGGCTGAAAGCTGAGGGTCCCCTCTTTCCATGGGTACAAGAATTGTAAAAATCGGCCCTGGGGAACCGGAGATATCTGACTTCAAAACAGTGGTCCCCCCCAAGCCTGTTAATTGTTATTCCCAGTCAGATATTTCAGGTTCTGTCTGATTTAGCATATTCCTGAGGGTATATTCCAAAAGCTGGGACTCTCCCCCATTGAGGGACACTAGTAGCTTGTCTCTACTGTTCCCAGAACCAGAGATATCAGCCTTGCAGCAGCTGGCTACTGCTACAGCTCCACAACCTGGTATGTACTGTAGTTTTATATTCTCTAGTTTTTAATTCCATTAAAATCTAAGAAATCTATTTCCGGGAACTGGAGATATCTGAGGTCAAGCAAGCTGCCCTCCCACCAGAAAATTATGAATAATGAGCCCACTCCACTATACACCCCTCCTCTGTATATTAAACATCCTGTACCACCCTGCAAGTTATGTATCAGGGCCCCTTCATTCAGCCCAATGCCCCCTTCTCCCACTATCTGTGCAGTAAAGGGGCAATTAGTGGAAATGACTGATCCAGGCCCTACATGCAGAGCTGTTGATATAATACCCCCTACCACCCGCAGGAGGATCGGTAGGGGCACCAATACATTGCTATGCCCAGGGGTCTACACTGCTGTTGACGCCCCTGTATGTATGTATGTATATGTATGTATGTATATATATATATATATATATATATATATTAATATTATTATTTATATACATTTGGTCTATCTATAATACTTTAAATGACTCGGCATATACTGGGTCACCTAAGTGTCCATCTCCGTGCTTTGCTCCGCCCCTCTGGAAACCCCCTTCTGAAAATCCTGCGTTTGCCACTGGTAGTGTATACGTAGCTTCGGTTCACACAATAATAACTGTGTGTGTAGGTGGCTTATCCTCCCAGAACCTCCATGGAAATTAGGGATAGGTCCAGTACAGTAAACCGAATGACAAGTTTGGACCTCCTGGGCAGTACTATAAATGTAAATGTACAATATGTGCTGCCTTCTCCTTTAAAAACACTGAACGGTAAATCGTGTGCACTGTTTGTATGCCAGTCACTTGCGCTAGATGAATTGAAAGAGCCAAAATACCTCAATACGGAGACAGAATATGCTGTGATAAATTAGGACAATCCAATTCCACCTGCCCAAGCTGTAGTTTGTGCTAAACGCTTCCATCCATATTATTACTGACACCCTCGGCAGAGAGACTGTACAAGTATATTTACTCATGCAAATAATTGAAAAAGAGATTTTTTGCTTCAGGGTTTAAATCTATTAATAAGAACGGTTCCAATATGATATGTTAATGAAACGGATAAAAAGTCTCCGGAATAAAAACAGCTATGTCCCTGTCTGACTTGTTTTAGCGAGAATATCGGTATGGTGAATGGCAGCCATCAGAAAGATCAGGATGTCGGTGGACTGATGACTGGGTGCAGGTGGTGGGTGAATGCAGGGCCGTCTTTTTAACAGCAGTGTGGGCCCCTGGGCAAAGCAATCCACTGGGGCCCTTACCCATTCTCCCCTCCTAGGGGTGGGGGGTGCTATCATCAGCAGCTTTGATGACCTACGGGTGGCAGGGGGTGCTCTATCTTGCATTCAACATGTAGGACCTGGAGCAGTAACTTCTGCTAATTACTCCTTTACTGCACAGGTGGTGGGAGGGAGAACACTAACGTGTGGAAGGGGGCACTGGGCTGAATGAAGGGTCCCTTGTAAATGACTTCCAGGTAGGTAGGGGGTGTTTTATATGCAGTGGAGGGTTGGATAATGGAGTGGGCTTAATATTCATAATTTTCCGGTGGAAGGGCAGCTTGTTTGACTACAGATATCGCCATTATCTGGAAATATATTTCTTAGCCTTCAATAGTATAAAAACCTAGAGTCCCAACTTTCAGGAGGTGCTGGGAACTTGGGGATCAGAGATGAGGAGCCAGAGCAATCCATTGACAAAAATATAAAACTGTACACCAGACGTTTGGAGCTGGAGCAGGGACCGGCAGCTGGAAGGCTGATATCTCTGGTTCTGGGCATCATAGAGACAAGCCGCTAGGGTCAACAGAAAGGGGAGAGTCCCAGCTTTTGGAATAAACTCTCAGAGTCAGAGAGAACCTGAGAAATATGACTAGGAATTGCAATTAACAGGTCGGATGTGGACTGCTGCTTTGAAGTTGGATATCTCCAGTTCCCCAGGGCCGATTTTCAAAATTCTGGTATCCCTGGAAAAAGGGGATCCTCAGCTATCAGTATAGGGCCCTTATGCACCTGGGCCCCTGGGCAAGTGCCTATTAAGCCCATACGAAAAGATGGCCCTGGGTGAATGTACACATTATGTGCAGGGTACATATTCCGCTGTGTGCCATGCAGCGCACAGGAAACTCCCCGCTCCCTAAACGGTATGAATAAGGATTTCTGAAAATATGTTAACAGGGAGTGCTGGGCTTATAATGTTCTTATGATTACGCTGTGTGAAAGCCCAACACAATGCTGAGGTTTTGAAGACTCACTGTGCGCCTAAACTGCTGGAAGATTAAGAGAATTCCCCAACGCTTCCATCTCAATATATTTTCAATTATGAGTAGTGCAGTTTCTTCACTCCCGAGTCCTGATATAATAGCAAACGAGGACTTGGACAGCAGGTTTTATGTGCTCAGCGCCAAGCATTATACATCAAAGTCTTCTGGAGTTTAGAAATTAAAATTAAAAAAAAGCTGTTGGTCCCTCAGCAGCACTTGTGCATTGTTATTATTATGATCATTTATTATAAGCACCAAAATATTTTTTTTGAAGTAGTCTTCATACCCTCCAACATCTGAAGGGCTGAAATTGGTACAAATGTGAAAAGGGGGCGTGACCACAGGTAAAGGGGGTTACACCCCCTTTCCTATACTTTCAATGGACAGTTGTAGACCCAGAAACCTGTAACAAAGCCCTTTTTGGCCGGCACGGGCCATAAAAAAACCGTGCCGAAAAAACTTTAACAAAAAACTACCAAAAGAGATTTCTTTCAACTCTCGTCCATTTATTACTACTTGAAGCAGTCCCGATAGACCTCTAGACAGAACGGGGGCCCAGGACTGGAGTCTATCAAGTATAACTTGTCATAAACAAAGTTCACATTTCCCTTGAAGCAATGTAGAGGTTGAGTTGTGCGGCCAGTGCTGAAGACACCGTAGGTCTCACCAGGCCAGCTGGTGGTTCAAGAAGGGGAAAGGAGGCCCTGCCTATTTTGACTTGGGCCCCACAACGTCAGTCCGGGCAGGGAGCACGTTTTTTTTTTTGCCTGAACTTAAAGAGGAAAATACTTATCATTGGATATTTGTAAATAGTCCCCTTTGTTACTTGCATGATTAGCTTGGCAAATCCTGAGATCAGAATCCTGGGGTTTTGGCCTAAAATTTGAGGAATTTGAATCCCAGGATTGGAGCTTCCAATCCTGGGATTTCGGTATTAGTCAGCACATGCCCAGATTATTTTTTTAATGCTGGGTAACGCTGAGCCTGGCTGTCCCAGACCATTCCTGGTGCAGCTTGACATCGAGGTTCATGCTGATCAGAACAGTGCCAGTCACACCAAGGGAATAAGGAGAGGAGGACTGTTTGCAGCACCTATGTAACGTCTGTCAGCCATCGTGTGTGGGCAGTATATGTGCTGGCAGAGGCAGCTGCGGGTACTAGTATCTCAAAGAGGGAGCTCATGCAGCTGAGGAGAGGAGACTGGGGAGGAACCCAAGTGGAGGAGGAGGGCCCTCAGTCTGACACTTGGCTGGGGATCATGGATCTTGGATCATGGCGCTGTAAAGTATCAGCATTTTTTCATGGCACCCCTAGGACAAAAGTTTCTTATTGATGAATTTTGAAAATAACAAAACATAAAATGAAGCAAATCATGCTTACCTGTTATCCTTAGGTTTAGGTATGTGGCGGTGGACAGTTTTCCTTCTGATTGTCCACATGTTTTATGATTGGCAGCCACTATCACTGGTTTTGCCCAGGGTGCCTAGGCACACAGTTTGAGAAGCGCTGGCTCACATCACTTTACTACCAGGTTCAGACCCAACTGAGTGTTTGTGCATGTACTACCATCAGTCCATGCATACATGCGCAGTAATTACCATAGAGAGATCCATCAGATTCTGTTCTGAACATGATTGTGATTACACTACATAGGCAAAAAGAGCTGCCACCACATCATTCAGTGTTTGAAGGACAGAGCAGAGCTGCTGCACATGTCCAGTGGTAGAAGCTTCCTTTTTCCAAATTTGCTGTGTGGATCTGAGTAATCAGTCAGTGGACTGGCCAGAGAGCAGCTGCCAGGAAGGAGAGGCAGGAGCCTTACCAGGAGGTGGGAGAATGTGAGCTTAGAAAATGCAATACTGGTTCTATTATGTTTGTGAATTTATTTATTGTGGTATATTTAACCTTTCCTGACCACTTATTTATATGATTTAAATGTTTGATGCAACCTTTACAATAGACCAGGCATGTCCAAAGTCAGGCCCGAGGGCCAAATGCGGCCCGTGCTGTCATTTCAAGCGGCCCACAGCCTCCAGCTGGAAGCAGTCAGAGCATCAGAGGTGGGAAGCACAGCACAGGACACTAAAGGTGGGGCGGCGAGCGCGCCTTTACCTTGCTGTCTGCTGCAGTGAGGAGGTGCCGGCCGCCACAGTCAGATGTGTTTGGCGTCCTACCCCTGCTGCTGCAATTGCATATCACCCTACTCCACAATCAGTGACAGCAGTGTTTGGGGAGGGGGGCAGCAAGGGGGAAGCTTGCTCCCGTAACATGCAGAGTGAAGTTGGGCAGCAGTGGGAGCCCAAGCATCTCCTGTCCTTGCAGTGCCTGCTTTCCCTCTCCTTCCTCTGGCTCACACAAGGGGCTGGGAAACATACAGAGAAGGGAGGGGGCAGAGTGGGGGACATACAGTGAAGGAGGGTAAGGCTGGGGGACATACAGTGAATGGAGGCAGTGATGGCCATTCAGAGAAGGGGGAGAAGGGGCAGGCTGGGGGACATACAGTAAAGGAGGGTCAGGCTTGGGGACATACAATGAATGGATGCACTGATGGATATTAAGAGAAGCGGGGCAGGCTGGGGGACAGAGTGAATGGGTGCAGAGTGGGGAACATATAGTGAATGGGGCAGGCTGGGGGACATAGAGTGAATGGGGGCAGAGTGGGGGACCATTCTGATGTGATTAATGATTCAAAGAATGTCAGGCTGAATGGTCGGCCCCCACACATTTACACTTCACCAAATCTGGCCCTCGTCGCAAAAAGTTTGGACACCCCTGCCATAGACCATCTATAGTGTTAAATAATCATACTGTACCCCATAGTACTTTAATTTCCAGGGTTGTTACTACAGTAGGTTCTTCTTCCATTCCCCCAGACACCTACATTTGCTCCAATGTTGTTCCATAGAGTGGAAGATTGTAGACTGCATTTGAAAACCACCCTCTAAAAATCCTGTATTTGCCACTGAAATGGGCAACAACATCTAAAGATGGGGTTAGCTAACAGGGCCAAGCTTAGAACATGTAAGAAATATCTGAAACCAGCTTTTATATAGGTTAAGGTTTGAGTACTACTTAGTAATGGTCTTAAGAAGACCAGGAGAACTAAGGCTAAAGCCTTTAACCCTGTCTTCTTACGGTCATTTGTGGTCATTGTTTGTGTTTGTTTGTTTTACTCTACAACTGGGATTAGTGTCTAATGAACAAACTTTTCTTGTAGTTCAACTGATTTTCAAACCTTTCAACCAATTGCGAACTTTACTTGTCAGAGGGAAGGTTATTAGTAAAGCCAACTGGGCGACTTGGATAAGGAACTATCTGATCTTGTGAACACCTCATTCCCTGGACACTGGGGCTGTCAGTGTATACAAGAAACCAGGAATATACTGCAATCTGGCATTTGCAGAAGAGGATTTATTGCCTTGTCCTCTGGTTTGCGGTAGACTCTTTCCTGTAATAATAGTAAATGTTTTAGTTTAAGCTGAAGCTGGGATTTTGTGAATTAGCCATCGAAGGATGTGTATTGCTCTTAGAGGGTTTTTTTCTTATTGCCAGCAGCAGTTAGTGTAAAGCTGATGGATGCCACACAGCGATTCAAGTCCTTAAATATAAAGCTTTTTCAGCATAAATAGGCAGGCTTTATCTATCACACAGCAGCTGGCTCGACAGTGAGTACCATCCAGGAGCAGAAGGCAGGGGGTGAGGAATGTGACCGAAGCATCACTCATCCATCAGCTGACAGACACCTGATAGAAGATGAGATGGCAGAATTGGGAATCCAATGGGAGTCTGGGAGGCAGTAATCTCTAGGTAGATCCATTTATCATTCCGTGGGCAGCAGCTATAACACAGAATCCGAGAACACCTTAACTAAATAATCTGTTTATTTTCAAGTTCAATTATTTGACTCAAAGGCAGAATAAAGACTTATTTTCACCAAACCCTTTCGGCAATGACGGCGCAGTGTCCTGAGACGGCACTTATCTTACGGTTACCATACGTCGCTGTATTGATTTTTTTTTTTTTGGGGAATGACATCATTTGAGTTTTAAAAATGTTTATGTTAATTAGATACATAGTAGAAGAAACATAGCACCCGACGTAAAAGGTCTTTAGTTGTTAATATCCCCAATAATGGAAATGTAAGTGTTCTCCTAAAACATAAAAGAGATATAACATACTGTAAGTAGGTTTATCCAGAACAGAAAGTTCTTGTATCGTTATGCTTTATATCATGGTCTTACCTGTAACTAGAGATGAGTGGGTTTTGGATCCTAGAGAATCGAACACCCCCAAATTGACCTGCTCTGAGGCAGGCTCACGGACCGATCGCTTATTTGTGCCATTTTCCAGATCCAAAACGAGGCCGAACGTCATCGTCCCGCTGTGAGATTTTCGCGAGACCCGGATGCTATATAAGTGCAGGCGATCGTGCCATTTTCATTCCAGAAACTTTCTATTGGTAGATGTGTGCTGTGTGACATCATTGCATAATAATCTTATCACTAATTAGCTATTATAACTAGAAATAACCACACGGACAACTGAAATGCCTTTTAAAATTGGTCAACCAGAATTTATTTAAATCTTTAAACTAAATATGGTGGCAATAAGAAAGAACGGCCAGACCCACAGTGACACTACGACTTAACGCCAACACTCATGTCAACGACATGGTATTCTTTAATTTATTGGCAACGCCAACAAATGCCGGGTCTCCAACTCTCTCCCCAATACACCGTAATAGAGCCGGCCAGACAGCCAAACCCCAATGACTCCTGGTAGTAAAGCCATTGTATACAATGCATTGGGCAAAAAGTGCACCCTAAAAACAGCATCGCAATAGCCACTGTTACTGCCGTTCTTTCCCACCACAAATATAGGTTGACAAACCCCAAACGGCAAAGAAAAATAAAAAACAGGTGGTGTCAAAAAGGATGACTTGGGGTGGGAGGGTGTGTTAAAATTCCATGAGAAAGAGATGGAATCTTCTAGTGCATCTCACAAAAAGTCCGATTAACCCCTCCCTGACACTCCCCTTATTTAAATCACCTACATGTCTAGCCTGTTAACTATTTCACTACCTAACTGAACTGTGCAAAGCTCACACAACCCCTCAACCTAGAAGTTTATAATCACTTGTGCTATTTGCACTGGCTCTTCATTCCCAGAAAGACCACTTCTTAGCTTACCAATGTGAATCACCGCCTCTGTGTAGGTGGTTCAGGTCCATCTCTGTTTGATGATCCTCTGCAGTGCTGGGTAATATGGCAGCACTTTATACATTTTTAACAAAATAACAATAATATGTCATGTATTCCTACATTATTTACATTTTTATTATAATAGTACATTTTATGTAAATGCTCTGAAAGTTTATTAGGTAGAAAAGTCTGTTGATAGCTCAAAGTCCTATGTCAGAGCTCCTAAACGTATGAACAAAATGGATTTGACGGTACATTGAAATTTATATATGCTAATACATGGGTAAAGTCTAAAGTCTCTTGAAGAATCAAAACTACAACTCCCTCTTTTAATTAGCAATTCAAATACACGGCCAGTGCCAAGGGCATCGCGTCTGAACGTCTTGTGGTGCCAGTGTCGGGCATCTCTGATGCTTTTATTTATCACAAAACAATGTCACGTCAGTTTATCCTGCAACACTCCGGGAACATTAAACACATTGGAGACTAATTACAATGTATGTAGGTAGGTCAAGACAACTCAGGGGAAAAAGGAATATTCTAATGTTAAGACATCAATGCCCATGGATTGTAGAAAGCAGTGGGGACAAGCAAAGTATTTTTCAGGTGCCCAATAAGTATGTTTTGGTTACTGATGTAAAGATTAGAAAGTGGAGGGATATAGGGGGAGATTCTCTAAAACAGAAATGTGGTAAAAACCCTGTTATCAAAGTTTTTACCGCATTATGATATGCAGCAAAACCCGCACGGCCTCTATTGGGTATGGCGCTACCCCATAGAAGCCTATGGGCTTGTTAACGCAACCCACGCCGCCCCGCACCGGCCACCGCCGACTAGCGCCGACCCCCCCTCACCTGTGTCCGGGCAGCACAGCGTTGTGCTGCCCGGACCTGTGACCTCCTCCTCCCTGCAATGAAAATCATCTTCCGGGTGCAGGGAGGAGGAGAGCCCGCACCCCCTGCAGGAGCAGCAGCAAAATAAGCAGGGTAAGGGAGGGAGGGGGGAGCCGCCGGGACCCGCCGAGCATTGCCGGCTCACCGCAAAAGACAGCTCTTAACGCAAGAGCTGTCTTTTGCCATAATTATCGCATATTTGAGAGCAGATGCGATAATTATGTTAGCAGTAGGCGGAGATGTGCGGCGGTAAGGGGGCGCGGATGTTAGAGCATCCCCCCATTATCTGTTTTAGAGAAATAACTGTAGTCCATATATGAAAGTGAAAATCTGTATTTCTCACAGACTTAGGGCCAGATGCACTAAGCTTCAAAAGTGATCAAATGGAGAGTGATAAACAACCAGCCAATCAGCTCCTGCTTACCATGTCACAGACTGTGTTTAAAAAATGTCAGGCAGGAGCTGATTGGCTGGTGGTTTATCACTCTCCATTTTATCACTTTTGAAGCTTAGCGCATCTGGCTCAGGGTATTTATCAAACTCTAGAAACTGGACTTAGGTTGTGAATGCAGTGTTAACATTTGAGGCTATATATTCACAGAGAATGTTTCCATGTTAGGGCTCGCTGGACCACAGGCAGATTGGGCCACTGGGTCAGAGGGAAAGTTCCTGGTGGGCCATTCCCATTCACCCCTCTAACAGGCCGGCTAACGCTACCTGCTGGCCCAGGCCAATTAATGAGTCTGCTGGTCCAGAGGCCATGCTTTCTAGATGGCCTTTGGACACTCTTTGGCTTTTTTGGAAGTATGTGGGCATAGGGAAACAGAGGTAAGCAGTGAAAGAGGCCACTTTCCCTTAAACCAGGGATGGGGAACCTTTGGCCCTCCAGCTGTTGCCGAACTACACATCCCAGCATACCCTTCTACAGTTTTGCTATTTGGCCATGCTAAAACTGTTGCAGGGCACGCTGGGATGTGTGAATCAACAACAGCTGGATAGCCGAAGGTTCCCCATCCCTGCCTAAAACCATCACGTACACAGTGGTTTCCTATAGCACAACAGTATATTATTTCCCAGGGTCTGTTTTTGTCAGTGTTGAGTTATAGGCCCCATTAATTTCCATTCCTTATCGCTGTATATTGTGCAATAAAGAATGATTTTTCATAGCAATTTATCAAGAACCTCTTGGAAGGACAGCGGCTCAGATAAGAGCCTTTCCAGGCAAACAGCTTTATAGTAAAGTGATAGCTATCATTAACACTTCACTGACTTTGCTGACTCAGGTGCAGTCATTTTATTTTAAATGTCCATGAGGGAGAAAGACTGGGTTACCTCTCCTGCTAGAAAGCCTCCATTAGCACAAAGCAGCTAACATCATCTAAAGATGGTGTTAGCCAAAACGGACCGGCTCCAATGGAGCTACTCGGAAAAAAGTGCTAGACCATGGTCCCCATTGAGAGTATTGGGGACTGCAGTCTTTGGCTTTATTTAGGAGTAGGCTACCTTTATTATTTATTATTTAATTTATTAACAGTTTCTAATATATATAAGTCCCTGCCCCAGTGGAGCTTACAATCTATATTCTCTACCACATATACACGTACACACATTCATTCTAGGGTTAATTTGTTGGGAGCCAATTAGCCTACCAGTATATTTTTGGACTGTGGGAGGAAACCGGAGTACCTGGAGTAAACCCACGCATGCTAGGGGAGAATATACAAACTCCACATAGTTAGGGCTATGGTTGGTATCGAACCCATGACTTCAGTGCTGTGAGGCAGTAATGCTAACCATTACACCGTCCGTGCTGCCTTTGACATTCCAGCTGCTGTTGAACTAAGTTTCCCAGCATGCCCTGACACCATTTTATTTAGCAGGAAAACGGCAGGGCATGCTGGGATGTGTAGTTTTTCAGCAGCTGGTGTCGCTGGTTACCTACCCATGAATTAGACATAAGGCAATTGTTAAATAGTCCCAGTTTACATTTGATTTTAAATAAACGGAGATTGATAGATAGGCCCCCAAGCAACATATGTCTCCTCTATTTATTTTGTATTATATATCAGTCTCCTTTGAGCCTTGAGGGCAATTTTGTTCTTTGTTCAAGTTGCCTAAACGTCCCACTTTATATTTCCGAAGCTTATTGGTGCCCCAAATGACTTTTATAATGAGCGATGCTCGGGGAACAGCTGGCTAATATTAAATTAAAAGTAAATGCAAGCAAGGCAAAAACTCCTACTCCTTCTATTATTCCAAATTGCAGGAAAACGCTCTGTAAAATTAAAAAGCAATAAAACAGTAAGCCCAAAATGAACATCCTCGCATTATCTGCACTATGAATAATAAATACAAGCTTCTCCAAATCCCAGGTTGGGCTGCAAACAGCACAAAAAAAACTTTTGATGAATCTTGCTAATTTAAACATGGGGAGTGGGTCTAGCCTCATCCAGCCGGATGGCAGAACAGCAAATTAGATTTTATACTTTGCTGCTATCTGGATGACTTTCTACACGGAGCCGTTTTACTGTCTCTCTGTTGCCATGGTAACCAAGTCATGCCGCCATTGTTCTATGAGGCAAGGATGCTTGACAGCAATACAGATATTTGACCAATATAAAGTGCTATTTCTTATGGGCCACCTGCTAATTAAACTCTGTTTTAATATTGCTTATGATTATTCAGTTTATATACTCAGTGATAACTACGGCCCTGCTGAATTCCCATAAATACATGTGTATATGTAGTCAGAATGCTTTTTCCTCATTCCTATGGAATTAGGATTAGTAGGCTATTTAAACTGAATATTCTATTTATTAAAAATATGAAAATATACAGCTTGTTTTCACAGCATACGTAGCTCCAAACCATTTTTGCATTATTTAACCGAAAATCGTTGCTGCAATAGACCTTGCACTAAAGGTCTTTCCCGGTGAACTTCCCAGAGATAACATCCGTTTCCTACTGTGATGCTGCTGCCTTTGGTTCCCGGCCGACTCCTGCTCCAGTATCCCTGCTTACTACCCTGCAGTGTCAGCAGCTTTCCTCCTCAGTACACACTGCTTTGTGCTGGGCTGCAGAGGGCCCAGGGAAGCTTGTTATTACAGTTATATGGGCACACACCCATTCTTGCTGACTTCCTGGCTGCTCTCTCCACATGCCTCCCAACTTTTCTGTTTGCACCAGTGAGACACCTGTACGTGATGCAGATATGCACCCGAAATTTGGGATCATGGCCTTCCGGCCATGGGGTGTGTCCCACGATCGCAGTACTCCGGCAGTACGGGACAGTTGGGCGGTATGCGATCCAGGAAAAAGCAGGTAGGAAAGCTTAGCTGGAAGGGGCGGTGCCCTGGGCGGGGACTTGTCAAAGGAGGCAGGGTTGGATGTGAGGGGATGACACAGGGCGTGTTTGATGAGACACATTGATATCCATGTCCCCACTATATGTTGCCGAAATTAATGGCATTATACAGCTGGGGGTGTGGCTCGTATGACTCGCGTCATCGGCTGCCTAGACCACCCCTACTTTGCTCGCAAAGTGTGTGACTGCGTCTGAGTTGGACAGATATGTTGGGAGATTTAATGCTACCAAAATCTGATGGTAACTGAAGTCCTAACACTGCACAATTGCCTTGAATCTCAGTGATACATTGCATGGGGAAGCCATGGTTTTGCATAGTGGTTAGTTGTCTAAACTACTCATCTGACTAAACCTCTACACATGTATTATTCACTTTGCTTCATAGTAAATAAGGCCCTGGTGCGTTTGCTGTTGCTTGACTCCATACATCATCAGTTCTGTCATTGAACTTTAGAAGCTTCACCAATTGAGACATCCTATTGGGTATCCTCTGTTGTACGTACAATAAATAGAGGACCAAGGAGTTCCAAGCCTGATATAACAATATAAATCTTTTGGATGGACTAGTCCTAAACTTTTCAGAACTGATCAGGTCACTTGAGTGTGTTATTATACCTCTTTATCAGATAGATATATTAGCTGCTTTTTAGAATATTTAGTTTTTTTAGGTATAATAAAAATATTTGTGATTTTTATGCTGCAAGCGCTCTCTTTTGCCTATCACATAACGTTAGAAGCTATTTACTAACACAAATAAATTGCATACTCTACAGCCATTCTGAAGGATTCGGTATGAAATCCCGACGGTCAAAATCCCGAATGGGTCAAAATACCGACAAGGACAAAATCCTGACATGGACAAAATCCCGACATTTAAAATCTCGACAGGGTCAAAATACCGACATTTAAAATCCCGACAGGGTCAAAATCCCGACATATAGAATGTACAGGTGAAACAGTCTACATGACTTTCGGTCGACAGGTGCGAGGTCGACATGGGTTTTTTCACAGTTTTTTGACCCGAATGTCAACACAGTCGACATGGACACAGTTGCAAGTGAACCGCAGCCCCTCGCATCCCTCGCTTCTCTCGCCATGCTTCGGGCACACTATTTTATTCTCCCACCATGCCGTACTGCATGGTAGGGCATGAAATACCGCCTGTCGGCAAATGTCGGTTAAAAAAACAGTGAAAAAAAACATCTCGACCTCGCACCTGTCGACCGAAAGGCATGTAGACTGTTTCACTTGTACATTCTATATGTCGGGATTTTGACCCTGTCGGGGTTTTAAATGTCTGGATTTTAAATGTCGGGATTTTGTCCATGTCGGGATTTTGACCCATTCAGTATTTTGACTGCATCCCATTCTGATTAGTGTACAAATATTATGTATTAGCCATTCAGGAGTCAGACAGTTTAATAGGTCGATTTTTCAGGGGCTCGGCTTCAGTGAGTGGTCTGAATCAGATTAAATTAATGATTTATTACAATTAAAAATCCCTAAGACAAGATCTAAGACTCGTCCTTGCTGAATATTCTGTTAGTACGGCCAAACCTTTGCAAATCTGTCAGTGGCCCAGTGTGTCTCCGAAAAATGGTAATTGATTTAACCCATTCACTTCCAGCTTGTAGCAGCGTTAATGCTGTTGTATGACATGATTAAAGCCAAGGACTTCTCTTACGTTAATCAGCTTTTAAGCACCGATGTTGGCGTCTGATTATTGCTTTATGTAAATAGCATATCAATGTAATTGTGGTTTTAATTTCAGTGTATGGATGGGTTTAACTTGCACACCCCGTGGTGTGATCTACAGCAATGCTGGAAATCAGGTTCCTAAACCTTTGCCAGTCATGACCTACGCTAAATGATATCTTCACTTTTATATTCACCATCACAATTCCTGGAAGCTCCTAATTTGTCAGCTCTGCATTATGGGTAATTCCCCATATGATAAGGATATCCACCATTTACCAAAGCTGTCATACATGTTGTGTTCCAGTGGCAGCTCCTGCTATTAACAAGGGACAGCAGCTCACGTCACCAGTGCCAAGTAAATCTAATGCACACTATATGCGGGATGTACCTAGCATAAAGGGGCGATAAAAAAGACACTACAGTCACTGGGTGTTATCGCTCAACATTTTAAATATTCTTATTACTGTATCTACAAATTGTACCTATTAAGAAGATAATGACATATTATAGAGCGTTGGCACTTTGGCTATAGATAGAAAATGCAGCTGACAGCACAAAGCATAATTCCTAAACGAATGATTCTATTCAACCAAGTCTACCAGTCACATCTGCAAAATCTATTCTGTGTCTTAGGTCTGTGAATTTTGCAGTCTTTAAAAATTAAATGTCAAGTGTCAAACCTTTGAGAAAATAAAACATATTAAACAGTAGATAATTCTGTGAAAAGATGAAATCATTGAATAAGAGACAAGTTTACAGTGCTGCTGTTTTATTTGCATTGTTGCATTGTTTATATTTTAACCTGCCAAACCAGAACTCTACATTGTCTTCACAAATGGCATCAGGAATAGATGGATACCCTCCCACTGTACCTTTTCGGCCAGTACAGTGCAGTTTTTTATGCCCTGTTCCAGCCCCCCCAAATGCTTTGTTCTGAGTTTCTGGGTCTCCAACTGTCCATTGAAAGTATAGTGAAGGCCATTAGGGTGGCCGGTACTTATTTCCTAGCACGGCACCCGTCTCATTGATTGTATACCTTACTTAAAGCATACATACAATCAATACAATTGAAACGATTTTTTAATTGTATGTATCTCATCTTATGCATCTCATGGATCTTATGCATCCATAAGATGCATGAGATCCATGAGATCCATAAGATGCTATAAGAAAAAATTTGTGAGCCCCCAATAACCATTGTTAACGCCACCAGCACTATCAACGCCAACCCGAAGCACAGCGAGCCCGCGAGGGGCAGTGGTACGCGTCCTCCGACCATTTCATACCCCCACTATCCACGTCGGCGTGGAGTTGATTTTATATAGTGTGGCGAGCGCAGCAAGCCACGAGCCCGAAGCGTGGCGAGCGCAGCGAGCCCCTCGAGGGGACGCGGACTACTTCACATGTATCCCGTGTCCCCTCGCAGGCTCGCTGCGCTCACCATGCTTTGGGCTCGGTGACTCGCTGCGCTCGCCACACTATATAAGATCACCTCCACGCCGACGCGCGCCACGCTTCGGGTTGGCGTCAATAGTGGGGTGGCGTTAACAATGGGGGGGCCATTTCACCCATGAGGGGGGGTTAGCAATTAAAATTGGGGTTTTGGGGGCTTTTTACATTGGTATAAATGTAAAATTGGGTCTCAGGGACCATTTCACATTGATTCCAATGTAAAAATCTCGTCGATTGCATCATCTCATGCATCTTATGCCGCACAAACACATAAGATGCATGCAATGCTTGAGATGTAAAAATCTCGTTGATCTCATCGATCGCATCGATTGTATCATTTCATGCATCTTATGCCGCACAAACACATAAGATGCATGAGATGCTTGAGATATCAGCCCGACACATACAATCTAGATCGTGGGCGCCGTGCTAGGAAATAAGTACCGGGTGGCCTATTCCGCGATCAGCGGGATCCCAGGATTTGGCCACAAAACTGCTGCCGCTGCCCCAGCCGCCTGTCAGTCATCAGACAGGCGGCAGGCTCGGGGATGTTTCACGGCAGCTCGGGAGGACTCGGGTGTCTGAACTCTCCCGAGTCCCCCCAAGCCGCCCCGAACATCCCCGAGCCTGCCGCCTACGTCACAACAGTATAGTGATTGGCAGCTGGCGACGGGAGAGCTCCGGCGTACGATCGCCAGGTACGCCGGAGATTGTACGGTGGCGTACCCGGCGCCGGAGATCAACAGGAGGGGTGGGGGTGACGGAGGGGGGACCCCTAAAAGTAGTGCGCCAGTGGTGCTCCAATGGAGGCAATACTGGCAACCACCTACTACATAGTGATATGCCCGGAAATTTTCCGGGGGCTGCCCGCTGCTGCAGCGCAGCTGAGCCCGGAAAATTTTCGGTCATACCACTCAAGTGATTAAATTAGGGATGCCAATCCCGGGATTCTGTGAATCCCAGGATTGAGCATTTTTCAATCCCAAATCCCGGTATTGAAAAAATGCCCCTGGATTGGCATCCCTAGTTGCCATTCCCCCTTTACCCCTGGACATGCCTCATTTCCAAATTTGTACCAATTTCTGCATCCTGGTGGCATGACGTTGCTAAAAAGGATACAATTTGGGGGAATACAATATGCTGAAAGCTAGCAGAGTTGCGCGTGACTTGACGGCTCTCACCCCCTAGGCATCTTCCCATGCTCGGCTTATAGAGGCTTGATGTATGGGGAGGACAGATCTGTAGTTAAGGAGAGAGAACTTTGTTTGAGTGATTTGTGTTATGCTGCAGTGTTTCACACTCTTTAAACATTTGAAATTGAAGCATTGAGATTTTACGCAGCAAAAAACTATGTTTCACAAAAACACGGACAAGTATTGATTTTTAGCAGTATTTATTGATACTATGATTGAGCATAAATTGTGAACGTCTATAGGACGGTGTAATGATTAGTATAAATCAGGCAGGTTGGCGTTACCATTGCATTTCAAATTAGACAGTGAAACAAAACAAATACCCGCTGCAAATATAAATTATCAATCAATTATTATATGCTACATTTACTGTTCTTTCATTTAATAGGTGGCAAATGAAATCCAAGCTTTGCATGACATTCTCATAGGAGTCACAAGGCTGAGGTAGGGATGGTCATCGTTGCCATTGCCATCGATAGTTGCCATCGATGGCAATTTTGCAACTGGCCATCGATAGTGCTAAACTATGCAATGGCTGACCATCGATATTGTTAGATCCATTGTGTTTGATTGATCAAAACACGGGGACGGGGCTTTGTGGGGCGGAGCTATGCTCCGTGTCCCGGCACCTTGAAAAAAAACATTGTTTTGCTGTTCCATCGATGGAGGGAAACCATCTGGTTCTCCCCCATCGATGGCAAAAGTATTCGACATCAGCCATGAACCATCGATGATTTTGAATCATCGATGGTCGATGGCCATCCCTAGGCTGAGGTACTAAAGGGCTGGCCATACATGCCTACCCTCCCAATTTCTTGGGGTAGTCCCCCACACCCCTGGAAGAGCAGCTCTCCCGCAGTCCTGCCTGCTTCATATTGAAGTGTGCTCGATGGTGTTATAGTTACCGGCTATCGCTAGTCCATGTAAACTATTAGATTATACTGTAGTATGGTTATTTCTAGGTCTTACATGAATTCATGGATACACATAACAAGCATCATTATCTGACAGTGATTACAAACAAACTTTCCCACCAGAGCCAAACATGGGGGCTGCACCTGTTCTCCGGAGCCAATCCTGTGAGGTCTGTTTTCCTGTCATACTGGCCAGTATTCAATAAGAAAAATTTGCCTTGTTTTATGGCGAGTTTGTGCTATTTTCGCGTTGGAAGGAGCATTTTGCTCTCCAAAAGCGAACCACTCTATTCAATGTGATATTTTCGCCGTCTTTTTAAGTGATTTTGGCCGTGTCTCTCCGTGTAGCAATTCTCCATCTTTTCATGGAGAACTGGAATGTGAACTTTTAAACTAAAAGGTTTTTTTTTTTAAATTTGGTGTAAAAAAATCAGGATTTTTTTTCTGTGAAGAGGCATGTTATTTTTATTCATGTGCTTAGAGCACATGAATATATATTTAATTTACATTTTTTTATTTTATTTTTTTACACAGAGCAGCCAGCAGGGGGCCGGAGCTCTCGAGCCGCTCATTAGATATTCATATATTCACTGCACCCGATCATTACATATGCGCGATCGGGTGCAGTGAATACTGGGTCCCCCGCTGGCTATAGGGGGGGGCAGCTTGTGCTGCCTGGGTCCCGGGGAGCCCTCCTCATATGTTCTGGGGCAGCCAGGGAGACTTTAATCTCCCTGGCTGCCACCGTCCCCCGGCTCCCTGCCAGCTCCCTGCCGCGGACGCTCGTCCGCTGCAGGGGTTAAGACTCGCTGCGAGTGGCGGCGAGTCTTAACCACATTGAATAGTGGGAGCAGGAGTGGCAGCGAGCCCTCCGGAACAGGGCGAGTGCATGGCGAGAGAAAAAATCTCTCGCCATGCACGGAGAATTTTTCTCATTGAATACTGCCCACTGTCTCAGCCAATCCCCATTTCCCAGTGGGTATAAGTATGCTGGTAGTTACACCCTTGGCTTCAGTTGTCTCCTTCTCATACAGTGTCTCTCTGCTGCGGTGTGTCTGCTTCTAGGTATTCTAGCTCCTGTGATCCTCTGCCCAGAGAAGGATACTTACCTCAGCGCAGTCCTGCCTAGCTATCCACTATCGCAGGGTTGCCGACTTTTGAAGTCGCCTCTCCGGGAGAAGCCCGGAGAGGAGACTTTCAGCATGACTTCGGGGGCGGGCTTGAGTGTGACATCATTAAGCCCCGCCCCCAGGATGGGAAATAACCCATTTTGCCTATCTCCGTGGAGGGGGCGGGGCTATAATGACACAATTGTGACACGTTAGCCCCACCCCCTCAGCGGAGATTGGCAGATAGGGTTATTTAAATGCCAAGGGCAGGATGGAGGTAACAGCAATCAGGGGGCTAGGCGGGGGTGCCCAGGATTCCGGGAGGGTTGCCCACCTTTCCGAGGGGCCGAGAGGGGGACCCGATTTTCGGGACCCTCCCGGCCATTCCGGGAGGGTAGGCAACCGTGCACTATCATTCCTGAGATATCGATGTTCAACCATTGTTGCTGAGCTATCGATTTTCCACCATCGTTCCTGAGCGTTCCGGGAGGGTAGGCAACCGAGCACCATCATTCATGCACTACCGATGTTCAACCATCGTTCCTGAACTATCAATGTTCCATCATCGTTCCTGAGCTATCAATGTTCCAACCATTGTTCTCGAGCTACCAATATTCTAACCATCGTTCCTGAGCTACCGATGTTCTAACCATCGTTCCCGAGCTTCTGATGTTCTAACCATCGTTTCCAAGCTACCGATGCTCTAACCATCGCACTCAACCATCATTAGCAAATACAGTAACGTGCTCTTCTGTTTATTGTGCTTAGCCTCTGTTGCCTCAATCAAGAAATGCACACAGACAGGCAGTGATTGTTTTGTTTTTTTATGTTCGCCCGCCACCCGACTCCGACCCGATGCGCATAGGGTCGGACGGGATGTCTGCAACATGCGATTTCATGGCCCGATCCATCCAAATCGAGTGAAATCGGGCCCAAATTGCATAGTGTATGGGGGGCCTTTACTGTTTATCCAAATTTTCACTGCTGTTAACATCTGCTAAAGTGGTCAATAAAAGTTTTTACTTTTATCATCTGCCTCCTCCATGTTGGTCACGCCTCTAACGTCCAGTGCCATATCCTGGGATCATGTACAAAAGTTTAATCAATCCTCCCCGATTTATTTCCCAATTTATTAATCGGTCAGAACCTATTCCTGACGACTCAGACCCCAAGCGTGACATACGGTTATTGTTAAGCTGCAATTATGGTTAGGGATAAGGTTAGGCTGCATTTATGGTTAGAGTTAGGGCTATTTCACATGCTCCGGCTCCTGCCGGGTGGCGAAGCCCCGCACGGCCAAAACCGTGCCGCACACAGTAGTTGTTAATGGACTCTATTGTGTCCATTCACACGGGATGGCTACGGCCTGGCCCGGCCGCCCGGTTACAGCCGGATCCCACCACTAGAAGGGACGGCTGCCGGGCTGTGGCCATCCCTACCATTGTAAACTGCTTCCTGGCCGTGCAGGGTTTCGCCGCCCGGCAGGAGCCGGAGCGTGTGAAATAGCCCTTAGGCTGCAGTTAGCGCTTGAGCTGACTAATATAGGAGTGTTGACATTCATTTTAATTAGAACAGGTTTAAATGTCAGTTTCTGACAACAGCAGTTAATGTCAACATTACGGTGTCAGCATAACACATGTTGACACGAATAGCATTACATACCATGTCCAGTACAAGTATTGAAACTGAAGCCACTATACGGGGCATACTGTCTGTAATAGGGTACACGTTTGCAAGGGGTGCGGCATGCTGGCCAATCTCTGAAGCGGCAGTCATTTACAACGCTTGGTTTGCCCGCTTCCAGCCCCACCCCCAGCAAACTCAGATCCAATGACATGTTCCCCTATGTGTTGGTCACAATGCAGACTGTGACCATGCCATAAATAGTTCATGTCACAAACGGATGGATAAAATGTAGATTTTATAATACAACTATTATTACCCTCTGGTACTTAGCAAAAACTGCTGATCAATTACTTAATCCTCATTTCTCATTTGACTACAGTTCTCCAGTAGATTGCTATCACTCCAAATCCCTGATTACAGATTTTAGAAGGTATTTCGGACTGTGGGGATATGCAAATCAGGAACTTTACAGCTGCACTCATTAATGAGACCACTGGAGAAATGGCTGTGGAATGAGATAGGAATATGAAACAATGGCCACTTCTTATTAAACTCTCTCATCTAGAAAACCTACTGGTGGAAGCCATTATTATTCCGCTGATTTTACTTTATTAATTCTAAATGAGGACATTTTAGTGTCCACCAGTAAGAAAATTGACAATTATGAAGTTACAGTGGGTGTCATTTCATTCATGATAGAAAACCTTATAGCTTTAAGTAAATGAGTTTTGATATACTGCTCTATTAAATTGTACATTTTTAAATACAAATGTATGGCATGAGTCAGATTGGTATTCCGGTACAGATGTTTGGTACACAGTAACAGTGCCGGTGCAAGCACTTTCACCGCCCCAGGCAAAATGGGGGGGTCCGGGCGCCACTCACCTGGGGGGGGCTGACCTCCCGCCCAACTGCTCAAGCGTTTGTGGTGCGGGCCGCCATAATTTGCTACATGGGGGGTGCGGGCAGCCGCCTGGCAGCTCAGTTGCTCCGTGGGGTGTGAGGCAGACGTGCCGCTCACCGACTCCAGCAAGGGGGGGGGGGGTGCGGGCAGCCGCCCGGCAGCTCAGTTACATCCGTGAGCTGGATTAATCTGCTCAAGAGTGGTGGGGCTTTGGGGGGTGCAGGCAGCCATCACGCAGCGCAGTTACTCCACGGGGGGGGGGGGGAGGGTGGCAGACCTGCCGCTGCCGCTCACAGGCTCCGGAGGGGGGAGGGTGCGGGTAGCCGCCCGGCAGCTGTTACTGTTACCGCTCATCATCTACTCCAGGGGGGAGTGAGGTCATCCTCACACCACAACGCCGCCGCATTACCCCCATCCCAGCTCCCTTCATGCCGCCCTCCATTGGCCGGCGCCCTAGGCAATTGCCTAATGCTGCCTAGTGGTGGCGCCGGCCCTGCACAGTACATACACAGTCCCTGTACTGTGCATGTGCATTGTGGGTCCTGTCGCGCTCAAAGCACCAGCAGATGTCCGGTGATTGGCCGTCTGCAGCCAATTGATAGTGGGGAGGGGGTTTCACACAGTGGAGGCACATCCCAGGGCCAGATTGGAGGGGGGAGCTCAGGGGGTCAGTACCCCTCGGCTCCCCTCTATCTAGGGCCCCCTGTGTTCAGCTTGTTTTTTTTATTTATTTTTAGCTAAAGGTTTTGTGATGGCAGTGGGGTAGTGCTGCAGCTTTATCTATCTGCCAATGTGACAATATTTAATGGTGTATTACTGGGAGTTGACCCATGAGACTTTGCATAAGAGGTCAGAGGCTGAGAAGCTTTTGCTGAACTCTGATTGATGGAGCTCCTCACATGCTTCTCAGGCCCATGGAAGACAGCAGCAGCAGCGGCCTCGTCATGGGAGGGTTTTTAATCAGAGGCAGCGCTGAGCCTGTGAGGTCTCCTACAGAGTAATGTACAGAGGGATAAACACAAGCTTTTCATGTCGTATATATATATATATATATATATATATATATATATATATATATATATATATATAGATCCCCCACCCTGCAGTTACCCACTGACCAAGTTTATACTGCCTTTACTCTGTGTTTTGACACATATTCCCCCGTGCAGTTTGCGGCCAGTAATGATAAGTGGGAGGGGGAGCTCCCCTCTCTAAAGTGACCCGGGCCCCCCGAAGGCTTAACCCGCCCCTGGCGCATTGCCTCTGTTTTGTTGGAGTACAAACACCTGAGCCTCTGTCTTCCGACAGAGATTTCCTGGCCTCACCACGGATCAGTAGTTTCCAGTCAGTGTAACCTCAGGGCCACTTAGCTGGCTGATGGTGTTGCATGCTGCATACTTGGATGCAGCAGTAGGTTCACACATGCATGCAGGATGGGTGTCTACTTGTACCTATTACTGCATTTATATAGCTAAACTTGAATCCAACACTTAAACAATACCCACATAAGATGGATCTGTATAACAACCTCTTCATCACTGACCAGGAGCAACAAGCACTTCTCTGAACGTCTCTGTGCTGTTATATATACTGTGCATTTAAAGCATACTGTACTTGCCTACCGGACCCTCTCCATGAGGGAGAAAATGCTCTGTTCCTGGGCTTCCCTGGTAATGTATGATTGCCAGCACCTGTGGGGAGCGAGGTAATTGATAAGAACGGTGTTTACCAGGGAATGCTTAATTAACTTGCCTGTAAGTGCCCAATTGCCGCCCAGTTACACCCCTTCAGACGCATGTGGAGTTGCAGCTTAAGGGCCTAACTCAGACTCAATTGTAGTTTACCAAGGATTCTCTAAATACCAACTGCCATCGCTAGTCTGTGGGGGTTGCCCAGAACAGGGTTCGGCCATCCCACACGCCAGGTCTTTCCCCATAATGCACCCGCAAAGATTTGCAGGGACATTGGTAAAGTAAGAGTGCTTCAATAGTGATTTCCGCTCTTCTGCTTTGGAGACTGAATCGGTCGATAAACGCGTACGAATTACCCACAGTTGCTCAAAGCTGCGTACTCTTAGCTCAAATGCATGGCCATAATGTATAGGAAATACAATCCCTAGAATACTTCATGATTAACACCACCTATATCACTAGTTATTAAATGATGATTTATAGCAAGTAGGAGTATTTTCTTGTTCATTATAATGACAGATCAAACACTCATGGTTTAACATGTCAGTAAGACTGACATTAACTGCAGCACTTTATGTGATTTCCTGAATAACTGCCTTGCGTTGCTGACTGGTATTACAGAACTGTTTAATTAGCCGTAGCATTTTTACTAAAAAGAAGGCAGACGGTAATGGAAATAAATGAGGATAAATGGATATATTGTGCATCTTGAAAGTATTCACAGCACTTCCCTTTTCCCACATTTTGTTATGTTACAGCCTTGGAAATGGAATACGGTCGTTCTGTTCCCTCAAAATTCTACACACAATGACCTATAATGACAACGTTAAAAAAAAAAAAAGTTTTGGGGAGATTTTTGCAAGTTTATTAAAAATTTAAAAAAAAACTAAGAATTCACACGGACATAAGTATTCACAGCCAAAGGTTATAACGCGGTTTACTTTGCAGGCTGGACCCGAGTTATGGCCGGTAATTCCCTCTGCCAACACTTGGAGGTGACAACAGCTCTCCATAGTATGAACGGGGCCCAGGTCAGGTGTGAAATGTTTTGTTTACCCAGCACCTTGAATGATACCAGTAACAAGATATAAATCACATATGGTAACAGAATTCAAAGATCTTGTTTACCTGTTTACTAGCACGGCGTCCATCGCAACGCAGACCATAAGGCATGCGATGCAATGCTATACAATTTTAAATTGTATACCATTGAATTGTATGCCATTCTATCGCATATACAATGGTATGCGATTTAAAATTGTATAAGCACCCTAAAGGGTTTTCCCATGTTAACAGTGGCCCCTATAAGTTAATTAAATGTGTTGGGTGCTTAATATGTTAAAAGCACCCCCAACGGTACCTCCACTATCAACGCCAACCCGAAACGTGGCGAGCGCAGCGAGCCCGCGAGGGGCGGCGGAACGCGTCCTACGACCTTTTCATACCCCAACTATCCACGTCGGCGTGGAGTTGATTTTATATAGTGTGGCGAGCGCAGCGTGGCGAGGGGACGCGGAATACATGTAAAGTAAAGTAAACACGCTTCTGAGGAAGGGCTCCATTAGCCCGAAAGTGCGCTCAAGCTTTTTGTCATCACCGAAAGGACCGGACCTGTGGGAGCCGCACTGTTATCATTTGGGAAACCATTCTGCATTGTTGGCTGGACCGGCCGGGTTTCGTTCTACCCAGAATTGGGTGATATGTTTTTATCTTTTTATCCTATGTGAGTGCACCATTAAAAATGTTATATTCTTATAACAAACAGTATTGCACTATCCAGTTCTAAAAAACCTGAGGAGGAGAACACATTTCAGATTTGGCACAAAGACCCTTGATATGCGCATGTATATGACCTACCTTTGTGAGTGTGCTACTTAAATCAAAATCATTCAGAATTGTCTGACATTATCACACTATGGTCCTGTTTGTTGATTTTGTCTTTTGAGCCATTATAGATCACTAATCAATATGTCTGGATCTATACAAATCAATATTTTGTGTAAGTGTTATTACATTTCGCCAGTGGGTGTCTCACCAAAACTCTGCTATTCCTATATATGTAAAGTAATACCCCCATTAGGGTGCTTATACAATTAAATATTGTATAGGGGGCTTATACAATTTTAAATCGCATCACAGTGCATCGGGTGTATGCCATGCGATGCGATTATATGTTGTGCGACCAAATATCGTGGGCGCCGTGCTAGTACACAAGTACCAATATATCTAAACTAAGAGCTACCTACTTTGGAGCAACCCCATACTAAATAAATAATAGTTTGTCACACTAGAGCCACCCAGCCCAACCAATCCAGGGGCACCGCACCCCACACCTCCGTTAATACTTAAATATATCTAAACTAAGAGCTACCTACCTTGAAGCAACCCCACTAACACTATTTCTTTAATATTTTAATTAGATTTCATTGTCTTTGTTTCACTTTCTGTGTATAGCTTTCGGCTTCCTAACACATATATACTAGTGTGCTGCTCTGGGCTTTCTTGCTTATGCTGATTTTTGGGCTGCCGCACCCTGCACCTAGATATAACACTAGGGAGCCCCAATACACAGAAACCTTGGCGATGGCTTGGGGACTTATTCATACATTTGCGCAAATAAATGTAACCAAGATCTCTGAATTCTGGTACCGTATAGGATTCACATCTTGTTACTGGTATTATTCAGGGTGCTGGGGAAAACAAAGTGTGTTCCCTCCTGACATTGCCCTGTAACCCGGGTCCACCCCGGCTCACTACCATGGTTGGGTTGAGGTGTCAGTCCCAGACTTTTTGTTAAGGACCCTTTTACACTGAGCCCGACCCAGGTTGACCTGGGAATAACTTGGGTTATTTGGGCAGTGTAAAAGGGGTATAAATTGCAGTCTGTGGGCCAGATTCTCTAAGCTTCAAAAGTGATAAAATAGAGAGTGATAAACAGCCAGCCAATCAGCTCCTACCTGCCATGTCACAGACTGTGTTTGAAAAATGTCAGACAAGAGCTGATTGGCTGGCTGTTTATCACTCTCCATTTTATCACTTTTGAAGCGTAGAGAATCTGGCCCCCCAGTGCTCTGGGCAGGTTAGTGTGAACCTGATATTGATGTAGAATGCCAGAGATGTGACAGCTCCGTATTCCTCCATGGTCTGCAGGTCTCTCTCCTGCGGCAATTGGCAGATACGATGAACATCATTAGCATTAGGAAATATTGAGACATTCAGTGCAATAATCTTTACCCTCCGTTGTGCATTGGCTACTTAATAGCGCTGTGACTTCCCATTAACATTTGCTAACTGCAAATCAGACTTGGAAGAATCTAAAGGTGCGTACACACGTACAGATTTGTCTGTCTGATCTATCTGGTGGGAACAAAAACCTGGAAATGTATGGGAGCAAATGACAATCAAAATATTGTTCCCAAACGCTTGAAAACAGACAGCGATCAGTCAGTCAGACAAATTGTTTAAATCATTCTGATATAACAAATGTATCAAAGCATGGGGGGGGGGTGTTTTCTGGTGTTGGCGCATATGTAATAGATTGCTTGGGGGGGGAGGTGCTGGCGGTGGGGTGTATGTCATTGGGGGGGGTAGGCGGCTTCCTATGTAATGCGGGGGGGGGGGTGGCCGCTGATGTAATGCAGGAGGGCAGGGGGGCGGCGGTGTTTGTTATGCAGGGCGGGGGGCTCACCTGCTCCGTTCTGAAGCCTCCAGATGGAAATGGGAGCTGGGAGCCCACTGCCGCCGCCGCACATGATGGTCCATGGGAGGTGCTGTGCGCTGTCGTGCATGCGCAGCAGTCCTCCCGTGGCCATTTTGGATGTGGGCAAAGTCCAAGGGGGGAGCGCGGCCGGCCCGTTTTTCAGGAGTTTTGGGCCGGCCCACTGGGAAATGGCCCGGTTTCCCGGTGAGCCAATCCGCCCCTGCAGACGGTCATGTACGAATCTGCATAAACGTGGAGCACAGGGTATATGGCAGATTGTTATGTACTGTGCCTATTTCTGCCTAGTTGTCCCCATTTATGTGAGTTACTGTATCTATATGCCAAATGTGAAAATCGATCAGTGCACACATGTATCAATGTAATAAAACAATAGCGATATAATTGCGATGCCTGAAACAAAAATAATCCTGGTATACCATTGCTCTCACACCTTATTTAACTGTAGACTATCTATACACTTATATATGCAAGCTTTACTTTACATTTCAATCCGTATATTGGGCATAATTTATATTTGTAAGTAAAGCAAAAAAGCTAATAAATGGCCAAAACCATGTTGCACTACAATGGGGCAGGTCTAATATGCAGAGAGAAGGAGAGTTAGGTAGGGTATGTTCCAACTGAAATCTAAATTACAGTGTAGAAATAAAAACATTCCACATTTGTGGACTACATGCAAAAGCAGCTAGTATTTACCCTGCACAGGAAATATGTAAAAAAAAATTTGAATGGCAACATGGTTTGTTCCAGATGATGGAAGTTGTAGCTTCACAACAGCTGGAGGGCCATAGTTTGGACAACCTGTTCTAGATGATAACAGCTAGAATCTCATTGGTTGCTAAGGGAAACCTCTCCACTTGCAAAGCGTCCCATTGAGGGGGCGTGTCATGCTCCTCCCAAAGGGCTTGTCAAGTTCATTATATGGAGAGATTGTGAAAAAAATTGTGAACGTGGCACCTAGAAGCGTGGGTGTGTACCGCTACATCTGAGAGTAATCTTTTAAAAATGACATATCCAAATGTAGATGAGCCCCAAAGCAGTTAGTAACAGATACTATACTTGGTAAAGTGCTGGGGAATGGTACTGATGATTCAATGTAAAAAATTGGAAATATTTGGAAGCCTGCTCAAAGGCTTTGCCTGCCATCTTAGCCTGCATCGTAAGCATGGCAACTGAAGCATGAGTTTGATTGGAGAGAAGTTTTAAAACCATCTCATCTCCTATTTTTCAGGTACATGAATCCCACTTTGAACATCTGATGCTTTTCATTTAAAGAACAGTCTGCATTGTGAATTGTTTTGTTACTTGGAGCCTGCAACTTCCCCCCTCCACTAATTAGCCTGTTGAGCAATTTGTGCAAACACCAGCCCCTCCCCCTGTACCAGCTGACCCAAACTTTCCTTTAAAATTGGAAATATTTGGAAGCCTGCTCATAGGCTTTGCCTGCCATCTTAGCCTGCATCGTAAGCATGGCAACTGAAGCATGAGTTTGACTGGAGTTTGGACTGGATTTGGACTTACACCTGCACATGGCATCAATTTATTTTTCACCAATTACCATCTCTCTCAGCCTCTAATCTGATGAAAGCTTTGTATTACTTTCTTTGTTTTCTGTTTCTTTACAATGATTTGTACCATGTACCTCCGTAACCACTGTTTGCAAAGCCTGTATGCTGTACCATCACTAGTTGCACAACCTGCCAGCAACAAGCTGGCAGGGTGTTCCAGCTTTGGAAGAAAAGTGCTACAACCAGTCGAACTCATGCTTCAGTTGCCATGCTAAATAAAAATAATATTATTACTGCTGCCTTTGAGCAGCATGATCAAGATGGCGCCGCTGATGGCTGCCTAGGAGCTGTGCAGCTCAGCCAAATATGTTCCATGTGTGATAACTGTACTGTCTCTGCTTGTATTGTTACCTACCTGGCTGTTTTGGCGACCAGTGGCGCCGCTGATGGCTGCCTAGGCGCTGTTCAGCTTGGTGGGTATGTGTTCCCTGTGTGATAACTGTACTGTCTCTGCTTAATGTTACCTTCCTGGCTGTTGCAGCGACCAGTGGCGCCGCTGATGGCTGCCTAGGCGCTGTGCAACTCGGTGGGCATGTGTTCCCCACATGTAATGTCTTAAAGTAATGTATGCAATGCCTTCACCCCCCCCCCCCCCCCCCCCATTCATCCCTGCTTGATGCTGCACTGTAAATCCACAAAAAATTCCTAGTGTGCGCAAGCATACATGGCCAATAAAGTTGATTCTATTCTATTCTATTCTATTCTAAATGTATCTATCTCTCATTCCTTTTTTCCCCAAAAAATGTAACAGTGTAATGTGGGCTAAGTGAAATGAGGGAGATTGCTAGACTAATGAGGGAGAGAGGGAGATTGCTGCTATTTCAGGGAATCTCCTGCAGAATGCAGGAGGGGAGGTAACTATGATGTAACAATGTAATGTGGGCCAGGTGACATGAGGGAGATTGCTAGACTAATGAGGGAGAGAGGGAGATTGGTGCTATTTCAGGGAGTCTGCTGAAGAATGCAGGAGGGGAGGTAACTATCCTTAGATAATAGTGGAAAATAGCTAGTATACAGTTATTGCAATACTCTTCTGCTGGATATTAAAGATGAGACTATTAGCAGTATATATGACATACCATTGTAACATTTAAGTATATATGATGCATATCATCTTTTCTTTTGTCACTTTGAGATTAAAATAATTAGGTACTTGATTCAGTTTCAGTTCAGCAATGACACAAGCAGAGCTCTCTGTTTCTTACACAGCCTTACTAATGACAATTACACACTGATTAGAAGAGATTTGAGAAGATTAGTACATTTTAGTATTTTATATTGCAGCGATTTGAAGTGGTAATTGAATACAATAATCAGCGTTTGTTCGTCGTTTTCTACCTTGACACGACAGACATTTTTTTTTTATTTCTGCAAGAAAAATTCTAATAAAAAACAGCACAGATTTAACGAGGAATTGAGGTCTGATAATGACAGATTTTCTGCAGCTAATTCCCAGGAGGTGTTTGGTCCATAGGTCTCCAACAGGTAGATTGCCTGAAGCTTTCAATGACTTTGAGCATCGGGAGAATTCTACCTCTGAATAATTAAATAATTCTATGTTCTATTGGATTCTTGTCTCCTAAGGACATTTTTTGTGGATATAGAACTGCGAGCTGAGTGGTCTCATTTAACAAAAAATGAGAATGGGAATATGTTTTATATTTTAGTGTTCTGCTTTTATGCTAAAATATTATTTCTTTTTACCAACATATATTGTATCATCATAGGGCTGGATACACCCAGCAGTACATCTTTGCATGTACAAACAGTTGTGGATGTTTTTAGGTGGCTACAACCATACCTGTGCTTATAAGCTCACTTGATAAGAGAAGTATGATATAGGTTTTGTAGGAAAAATAGTCATCTTCTTAAAGCAAAAGTTTCCTTTCACATTGAAAATGTCACAACTGATATTTTGACATGGGTCTGTCCCAGGAGCAACCTGGCATTTGTGATTTGCAGCTCCCCACAGCAACCCAGCATTTGCCAAGTTGTTGATATCAGATGAGGGCGGGGCAGAGCATCATCAGGGGCGGATGAGAACCGCTACCTCTTTCAAGTGTTTGAACTGGGTTACCCGTTCACACTGCACAATATCCCGCATCTGACCCGGGATTAACCCTTCTTCAAACCTTGGTCAGAATTCCGGGTTGCTGGTGCCAGGAAGTTTGAAAAGGCCCTTTCACACCGCACAGAGACTTAGGTCAACCTGGGTTATTTTTGCAAAAAACAGTGGGTCAGATATTATGGAGGGGTCTGACGGAGGACCGGGTCCATCAGCACCACCCCAAACCAACTCCGCTCTTACCTGGCAGCAGCTCTGCCCCTTAGGTGCTGGGCTGCAGTATGGCCAAGGAGGCAGCTGCCAGTGTGAGCATCAGCAGTCTTCTTTGCCTATGCGACTGGTGATCGTGGTAGCGATCATACTGATCGTGTTCCCCAGCTGGAATTGTTCCTGGCTAGGGGTTTTCACTTTGCCCCACTGCCCGCTTTGTGCCACTTAAAGTCTTTTATCTCTCTCAGTTTTTTTTCTAAGGGGCCATGGCCACACCTCCTGCAATTAGGTCACACCCCCAGAGAGTACCCTGGCCTGGCCAGGATCTCCACTGCCCTGTGCACCCTCCATCACTTGTAGCAATGAGACATCCAAGTTGCTTTTATTTCAAGCAGCACATATTTGAAATGTGAGTATATTTATCTGCTTTATAATCTGGGGGCTCGCTGCCTTGTGGGTGGCTGCCTACTCATATAATAGGATATGTGTCGCATCTTACACTTGCCTCTATGTAAGAAAATTGTATTAAAATAATTCTTTGTTTTTATTTTTCTGAAGAAATTGCTTATGGAAATCTGATTCTCAGTTCAGTGAGTATATGTGACCCAGCAAAGTAACAAATGTGAATGTAAAATGTCTCACTGTAGATTTTTTTTGCAAATGTTATTGAGAAGAACTAGGTGCACGTAAGGCCTAATTCAGAGCTGTTTGCTAGACTGCGTACACTCGCAGCGTAGCAAAGAGCTCAGCACCGCACGCCACCACACCGAACACCCTTCGATGTCAGCCGCCCACCCCGATAAGGCATTGACCCACTTGCGCTCCCAGGTGAACGCCCTACACTTTCATGGGGACACCCTTCCTTGCCCGTGTGATACTCGCTGTAGGCGTTCACACAGGGGGTCTGCTCTGCACATGTGCATGATTACGCATGCGCAGACCCCCCCCCCCCCCCCCACCATCGAAAAACGGGGCAGAATTCGGACCCAGGATTATACTTGCCAGAGTTCAAAAGTTCCAATCAAGGAGTCCCGAAGGAAGCAGCCATTAGGTGCGGCGGGAGGGTGGCACTGCAATTGTGTCACCGTGGGACCTACCACCTGCTTTATGATTTTGCCATTTGTGGCATCTACAGCGGGGGCCACAATTTTCTTATTAATAACAATTCATGTCAATTTTCTTATTAATAACAATTCAGCCGGGGGGGCTGCCCACTTCACGATGGCTCGTTCAGGAGTCTAGCAGTGCCCCCGGGCATTATGGGAGAGTTAGCAAGTATTTGGAGAATGAGGTTTCTCCTTAATACTGCACAGGGGCAGATCCAGGATAAAATGACAGTGGGGGCACCATGATAAAAAAGGGTTTGGGTGGGGGAGGGGCGGTGTTAGTGGTGCTAGTGTACATGCTAAGAGAGCGGCAGGAGAGGGTGGGAATGGAATTAAAAATAGGCCCTGGCATTTAAAGTACGCAGGCCCACCATGGCGACAAAAATGAAGGATGTAGTTGTGCGCGCGCCAAAGGCGCGCTCCAGAAAAGGGTGTGTGGCCACTCAACAGGGGGCGTGTCAACACCATATACAACTTCTACACATTATGCAACAAAATACTAGACCCCATTATACTTGCCCCTTACACATGATGCCAAATGGAATGAGCCAAAATTGACATAATGCCACATGGATTGAGCCAAAATTCAAATAATGCCATATGGATTGAGCCAAAATTTACATAATAACACACACCGATTGAGCCAAAATTCACATAATGCCAAATGGATTGTGTCAAAATTCACATAATGCCACACGGAATGAGCCAAATGCATAAAATGCCATACGGATTGAGCCAAAATTCACATAATGCCACATGGATTGAGCCAAAATTCACATAATGCCACAAGGATTGAGCCAAAATTCCCATAATGCCACACAGATTGGGAAAAAATTCACATAATGCCACACGGATTGAGCCAAAATTCCCATAATGCCACATGGATTGAGCCAAAATTCACATAATGCCACACGGATTGAGACAAAATTCACATAATGCCACATGGATTGAGCCAGAATTCACATAATGCCACACAGATTAAGCCAAAATTCACAATACACTTCATAAACAGGGACATTGTCCACCAAAGGCTCGCATTAAACATTTACACCATAATGTCCATTACACGTTAAGTTACACGCCATTATGTCCATTATGTGTTATGCCAAACACCATAATGCCTATTAAAAATGATGCTACATAAGTGCTGCTTCTCTACATGCTCATTGCCAAGGGTTCCATGCTCATTGCCAGAGGTTCCATGCTCGTTGCCATGTGGGATTACATGCTCATTGCCAAGGGGGAATACATGCTCGTGGGGAATGGGGGACAGCCGCCGCCAGGCTGAAGTGATAGCCACTAACAGTGGCAGAGCCTGGCTGTATTCAGAGCACTGCAGGTCCCGGCTATTTGAAATAATACCCCTTTCACACCAGAAAATGCATTCCCAGGTTGGCCCCTTTTACATCAGCCTAGTCCCTGCATTTTCTGGTGTGAGAGGGAAGAGAAAACCACCCCTCCCCCCTTTAACCAGTTATCTAATTTAACCGGCTATATCTTCGGAACCAACTGACCCATTTACATGAGACAAGTATTATATTAAAGAACTTTTGAGTGGGCTTTGAAAGATTTTGGTCCAGTGAAACTGGAACGTTTGGTTCCAGAGTAATCTGCCCTCAAAGAACATGAACAGCCATGAAATTACATGTCAAAAATAAAAAAATCGGTTTACACGCAATATCTCTAGAACCGATTGACCGATTTGGACCAGCCTGGTATCATATTGAAGGCCCAGCGATTTGGAATTGAATGAAATCCATCCAACCACAAGCTTCTGTGATGCCAGGGCGGAAACTGGCAGCCGTCGGAACCGGGTGGGGGTCGGAATTGACGGGTCCCATATTATCCTATGGGGAAAAAACGTTACAGGTTTGTCAGGCGATATCTCCGGTTCCCGGGGGGCTAGAGACAAGGGGCTGGGCTCGTTGGAAAGCCCTGGTCCTCAGATACAACATAAATGACAGGGGGGGCACGTGCCCAGGTGTACCCCCCCTGAATCCGCCACTGATACTGCACATCAGTTGGTACATGTATCTAAGTAGGCTAGTATAAGGGCATATATACGTTATGCTAAATACAATACAGGTTGAGTATCCCTTATCCAAAATGCTCGCGACCAGAAGAATTTTGGATAACGGATCATTCCGTATTTCAGAATATTTTTATATTTCAGTGATGTATCTTGAGGTATCGTGCATTTATGTTGTAATAACACATCAAATACATGAAACAAAGTTTGTGTACTATCTCAGGTACTGAATTTGAATGCCAAGCAATCATTTTCTTGCACATATCTAGTGCCAGTTACTTATCATGTCCCCAGTAGTGCCAGTTAAGTATCATGCCCTCAGTAGTGCCAGTAACAAATCATGTCCTCAGTAGTGCCAGTAACATATCATGTCCTCAGTAGTACCAGTCACATTTGTCCTCAGTAGTGGCAGATACATATCATGTCCCCAGTAGTGCCAGTTACATATCATGTCCCCAGTAGTGCCAGTAACATATAATTTCTCCAGTAGTGCCAGTTACATATCATGTCCCCAGTATTGCCAATTACAGATGACCCCAGTAGTGCCAGTTTCATATCACGTCCCAGTAGTGCCAGTTACATATCAAGTCCTCAATAGTGCCAGTTACATATTATGTCCCCAGTAGTGCCAGTTACATATCATGTCCCCAGTAGTGCCAGTTACATATCAAGTCCTCAATAGTGCCAGTTACATATTATGTCCCCAGTAGTGCCAGTTACATATCATGTCCTCGGTAGTGCTGTTACATATCAAGTCCTCAGTAGTGTCAGTTACATATCAAGTCCTCAGTAGTGCTGTTACAGATGTCCACAGTAGTGCCAGTTACATATCATGTCCCCAGTAGTGCCAGTTACATATCATGTCCTCGGTAGTGCTGTTACAGATGTCCCCAGTAGTGCCAGTTACATATCATGTCCTCGGTAGTGCTGTTACAGATGTCCCCAGTAGTGCCAGTAACATATCATGTCCTCGGTAGTGCTGTTACAGATGTACTCAGTAGTGCCAGTTACATATCATGTCCTCGGTAGTGCTGTTACAGATGTCCCCAGTAGTGCCAGTTACATATCATGTCCTCGGTAGTGCTGTTACAGATGTACCCAGTAGTGCCAGTTACATATCATGTCCTCGGTAGTGCTGTTACAGATGTCCCCAGTAGTGCCAGTTACATATCATGTCCTCGGTAGTGCTGTTACAGATGTACCCAGTAGTGCCAGTTACATATCATGTCCTCGGTAGTGCTGTTACAGATGTAATCAGTAGTGCCAGTTACATATCATGCCCCCAGTAATGCTGTTACAGAAGTCCCCAGTAGAGCCAGTTTCATATCATGTCCTCTGTAGTGCTGTTACAGATGTACCCAGTAGTGCCAGTTACATATCATGTCCTCGGTAGTGCTGTTACAGATGTACCCAGTAGTGCCAGTTACATATCATGTCCTCGGTAGTGCTGTTACAGATGTACCCAGTAGTGCCAGTTACATATCATGTCCTCGGTAGTGCTGTTACAGAAGTACCCAGTAGTGCTTTTAGCAAGAATATTTTTTTTTTCACTTTCTGGAATGTATGGTTTTTGGAATAATTTGGATAATGGATATTTGGATAAGGGATACTCAACCTGTATAACAAAAGAGATACAGTTGACTAGGTTTGTGGATATCTCACAATCTGGACTTGTACAAAAGTAATTCAAATTTAGACATGAAAAGGCCAAAACAAAGAGACAAATATGTTCCCTACACCGAATACGGGTTGGGATCATTTGGTCTATTGCATTATGGTCGAAAGTCATTAGGTCGAATCCATTAGGTCGACATGCTAAAAGGTCAACATGACTCTAGGTCGACATGGGAAAAGGTCGACATGATTCTAGGTCGAAAGGTCATTAGTTCGACAGGTCATTAGTTTGACAAGGTCATTAGTTCGAAATTGTCTATGTCGACATTCACAAGGTCGACATGGGGTTTTTCACTGTTTTTTTACCTGAATGTCAACACAGTCGACATGGACACAGTTTAAAGTGCACTGCATCCCCTCGCATCGCTCGCTGCGCTCGCAATGCGTCGGGCACGGTGCCTCGCTACGCTCGGCACACTATTTTATTCTCCCTCCACACCCTAGTGGATGGTAGGGCATGAAATACCACCTGTCGGCACATGTTGGCTCAAAAAACAGTGAAAAACTCCATGTCGACCTTGTGAATGTCGACATAGACAATGTCGAACTAATGACCTTGTCGAACTAATGACCTGTCGAACTAATGACCTTTCGAACTAGAATCATGTCGACCTTTTCCCATGTCGACCTAGAGTCATGTCGACCTTTTAGCATGTCGACCTAATGGATTCGACCTAATGACTGTCGACCATAATGCAGTAGACCAAATGACCGCATCCCCCGAATACAATGATAGAACAAGACTTGGCTCTGGCTGCTGGTTATTTTTGCCTTTCCGGCACTGCTAATTACCTCCAGCAATCACTACGTGCTCTGAGTTCTGCTAACGAGCTCTCCTGTGGTCAGCTTGCACTCATTATCTTTATCTGTCAGAGGTTCCATTTTAGGTGCAGATGGAACATTTTATTGGCTTCTCAAAGAGGACGGAGAGAGAAATCTGATTTCACCTTCCTACAAGAGACTCATTTCCCAGGTTCCCACTCTCAGCTTAAAGGTCGCTGGTTTCCGAGACCTTCTTTGCTTCAGCGGCTTGCAAAAAACATGGGGTAGCTATCTTAATCACCGTAATGTTCCTTTTGTTCCTATTAAGATTGTTACAGACCTTGAGGGACTTTTCTCATAGTGATTGGCACCCTTCGTTCTGTGACCCCTAACTTTAGTCTCAGTAGGTAGAGAAGATCAGGTTCATATTATGGTTGTGGAAGACTTTTATACGCTTATTGACCCATTATTAGATAGATTCAGTCCCTCTTCTCACGCCTCTTTAATGGTCATCCCTAGAGCTTCCCTGCACCCTTATAGCTTCCCTTAAACACCATGATCTCTGTGGCTCCTGGCATCTTAAACACCCTCATGCTAAAGACTACACTCATTTCTCTGCCCCGCACCAACAACTCTAGGATCGACATGCTCCATATCTCCTCTTCTATCGCCTCTCAGGTAATGAAAGCAGGTATTACCCCGTGTACGTGGACAGATCAAGCAGGTACTTACATACTCATAGACATGTCGCTCTACTACCAGGACACACAAGTGGCACTTAAATGCTTCCGTTTTGGGTACTGCTTTCCTAGCACGGCGCCCACGATCTAGATTGTATGTGTGGGGCTGATATCTCAAGCATCTCATGCAAATTATGTGTTTGTGCGGCATAAGATGCATGAGATGATGCAATTGACGCGATCAACGAGATGGACGAGATTTTTACATTGCAAGCATCTCATGCATCTTATGTGTTTATGCGGCATAAGATACATGAGATGATGCAATCGACGAGATTTTTACATTGGAATCAATGTAAAAAGCCCCCAAAACCCCAATTTTATTTGCTAGCCCCCCCCATGGGTGAAATGGCCCCCCCATTGTTAACGCCACCCCACTATTGACGCCAACCCAAAGAGTGGCGAGCGCAGCGAGCCCGTGAGGGGCGGCGGTGCACGTCTTCTTACCTTTTCATACCCCAACTATCCACGTCGGCGTGGAGTTGATTTTATATAGTGTGGCGAGCGCAGCGAGCCACCGAGCCCAAAGCGTGGCGAGCGCAGCGAGCTACTGGAGGGGACGTGGAGTACATGTAAAGTAGTCCGCATCCCCTCGCTGCGCTCGCCACGCTTCGGGTTGCCGTTGATAGTGCTGGTGGCGTTAACAATGGTTATTGGGGGCTCACGATTTTTTTATCTCATGGATCTCATGCATCTTATGTATGCATAAGATCCATGAGATTAAAAAATCGGGTCCATCGCGTTGATTGTATGCCTTAAGTACCTTAAACTTAAGGCATACAATCAATGAGATGGGCGCCGTGCTAGGAAAGCAGTACCCCCTTTTGCAACACCACACAGCTCTAGCTCGCAATTGCACATTATTTTAAAAAGAACGCTTCCCCGGATATCTCTTAGGGTATTCTCTGGGAGGCTCATAAAGCCACCATTAGAGGTTCCCTTATTGCCAAATCTATAGAGGTTTGGAAACAAACAGCTGCAGAGATTCAGTCCTTGGAATCTCAGCTTACAACATTATTAGCCCAACACAAAGTGTCCCCTAGAGCTTCTGTGCTTTCACAAATAGAGTCTCAAACAGGCCAATTAAATACCCTCCTATCGCACCATGCTGCAACTATTTTACAAAAATGACATCCACGGTTCTATGGAAAAGCTGATAAAACTGATTCTCTACTGGCTAACAAGCCATGACGCCAGCAAGCGTTAAGTGCTATAGACAAATTATACTCCCAGAAGCAAGATCCCCTTCACTTACCAACCCAAACTGAGGGCCGAGGAATTCCGAACATTTTATAGCCCTCTTTATAACTTAACAGATTCCTCTTTTTCCTCCCCTTCTGGAGCCGAGGGATTACACTCCTATCTGTCCACTACTCCATTGCCGATTCTCAACTGTCTACGCTCAATGCTCGTATGTCAGAGGAAGAGACCATAGCTGCTATAGGTTCCATACGTTCTTCTGCTGCCCCAGACCCAGATGCAGCCCAATATTACAAACTCTTTGCGAAAGATTTGGCCCCACACCTCACCCCTCTTTTAAATGATGTTTTAGAAGGCGCTTCTTTTGCATCTGAAATGACCTGGGCAGACATTGCGGTAATTCCAAAGCCTGACAGAGACCGACCGATGCACTAATTATAGGCTAATTTCCTTATTGAATGTAGACCTGAAAATCTATGCCAAAATCATGGCCTCTCGTTTAGCCCTCGTACTTCCGCACCTGGTACACCCAGACCAAGTTGGTTTTGTTTCAGGATGCCAGACGGGCTGTAGACTTGATATAGTCTATTCAAAAACAGAAGCTTCCGTCCCTTGTCCTGGCACTTGACGTAGAGAAGGCCTTTTGACCGTATATCTTGGCTCTTTGCTTTTGCTGCCCTTAGAATGGGTTTTGCTGGTAGATTTTTAGATGGCATTTGAGCACAATATCATACCCCTACAGCTGTCTATCTCTGATAGTTTTGGAATTGCTAATGGTACCCGTCAGGATTGTCCCCTCTCCCCACTCATTTTTGCACTCATTATGGAATCTCTGGCTGCAAGAATATGCAATAATAAAACTATCCACAGTATTCGTACATGGCCTCCTGAACATAAAATTGCATTGGGGGCAGTACTGATGGTGTAATGGTTGGCATTACTGCCTCACAGCGTTGATGTCATGGGTTCGATTCCCACCATGGCCCTAACTGTGCGGAGTTTGTATATTCTCCCCGTGCTTGCTTGGTTTTCCTCCGGCTACTCCGGTTTCCTCCCACAATCCAAAAATATACTGGTAGGCAAATTGGCTCCTCCAACCCCCCCCCCCAAAAAAAAGTATAACCCTAGAATGTCTGTGTATAGTATGTTAATCACTATCACTTTAATTGTGCCTATTTTTGCACTTAATTAACACCTTTTAAACGGAATAGCAAGATATATGCAAAATTGACACAACAAATATGCTGCAATTTATGGTTCCTAAGGGTATTTTTAACATTCAATTAGACAGATAAGCATGCCCACAATCAATTCACCGCAGGAGCCAGTGAATACCTATATGACCATTTATTTAGCCACTGTTTTTGACAGGCAACTTAGAATTGTTGCATGTGCAGAGAGAGTTAGATTTGTGTGAGTTATTTTGTGTCTGTGCAGGGTAAATACTGGCTGCATTATTTCTACACTGCAATTTAGATTTCAGTTTCAACACACCCCACCCAAATGTAACTCTCTCTGCACATGTTACATCTGCCCCACCTGCAGTGTACATGGTTTTGCCCATTTTGAGAACAAATTTGTACTGCAATCAGATCTGAATAAGGGCCTAAGTGCTTATTAATTTGTTGCGAGTCTCAGTTTATGTTGTCACATATATTACATAATTAGAGGGTCACCAACCTCATGTCACACATCCACCCACCTCCTGATAGAACAACAAAGTATCCATGGTGCGAAATAGAAGAGTTCTGTACTGTCATTAAATAACTAGAGCTAATCAAACGCAGCATTTGCATTCAAGCCACTATTATACAGTCACATTTACGCTGATTTTATTGAGGAGATTACGGACTTCCTCAGGCCATGGTTATCCGGCACTCATTTATTTATTATTTATTTATTAACAGTTTCTTATATAGCGCATACATATTCCGCAGCGCTGTACAGAGAATATTTGAACATTCACATCAGTCCCTGCCCCAGTGGAGCTTACAATCTATATTCCCTACCACATGTACACGCACACACAGACATTCTAGGGTTAATTTTGTTTGGAGCTAATTAGCCTACCAGTATATTTTTGGATTGTGGGAGGAAACCGGAGTACCCGGAGGAAACCCACGCAAGTACGGGGAGAATATACAAACTCCGCACAGTTAGAGCCATGGTGGGATTGAACCCATGACCTCAGCGCTGTGAGGCAGTAATACTAACCATTACACCGTCCGTACTGTCCCATCAAAGGCCCCTCCTGTAATTTACCATTGGCCACATTAAGGAGTAAATAATTTTATAAGATCAGGTGGGTCTGTCTGTGGGGGGTGCAATCTTTTTCATCGTTGGATTGGATTTGCTGGGCAGAGCAGGGATTTCTCGCTAAGTGTAGTTTGAGAAGATGCTAGAGGGGGGGGGGGGGGGATTCAAGGGTTGGTGCACTTTTCTCCCAGATAACCAAGGTGTGTACAATGTTGAAGGAGCGAAACCTTTGATGGAACCTTCCCTGGTCTTGGCAGTGTTGCTCTGACCTCATGATGTCACATGTGCAAGGAATGGTGGAAGTGATGCTGAGCACAATTTTTTCAAAGCATTTGTAGGAAAACCGAAATTGAGCCATGCTTCATTGCGCATGGGTGAGCCCCTGGCTATACCCAGAAAAGCAAAATATACTGGAGGGCCCTCGACAACTGTTGTATGGGCAGTGGCGTAACTATTAAATTCCCACCCCCTGCCACAAATTCAGGCAGCGCCCCCCCCCCCTTTTGGGTTAACAAACTCCCCCACCCCCCCTCCAACCCCTATTGTTAACAACCACCCTCCCCCGCGCCCTCCCCGTGCACAATACCTCCTGCCACGGCCGGCGCTTCTGTCAGGTCCCGGCTCCTGCAGCATATAAAAAGTGACTCTCAGCAAATGGCTGCCCCCATTATGCAGACAGTTTTTGAGGATGCTAGAGGCCTCCTCTACCAGCCTTAAAAACAGTCTGCAGTATGGGGGCAGCCATTTTCTGAGAGTCACTTTTTATATGCTGCAGAAGCCAGGACCTGACAGAAGGTACTGTGCACGGGGACTGCGGGGCTATAGTTATGCCACTGTGTATGGGGGACACAGCAATGTGTGGTGTATGTTATACAAAGTAACCCCATTTATACATGTACCCCAATTACCCATGTAGTAACACAGCCCTGCAACCCTCTGTTGATTCCTTTGCTTCTAATATAAAGGATTGTTCAGAGATTGTCCTGAAAACATTTACAAAATAATGTGATTTAGATATCAAAATACAAAGTGTAACTTTTACAAAACATCTATAGACACCAAAGACAGCAAAATATTAAAAGGAGACGTTGTTGCTATTCCAGACATCAATGTCTGGAATTAATTATACATATCTTCAGCATAGTCATTAAGCAACAAATAGCATTAGAATTTCAGCTGAAGTGTAGCGTAATACAGAGAGGGGAGAAATCAGCAAGCTGTGATTTACTGAGCAAAACCCTGCATCTAAAATACAACAAAGTAACCTAATCACGGCATAATCTGCGCCACTGAAAGTAATGGTCTCGTACAGGGAGAACAGACGAGCAACATTTTTACAACTGTTCCAAACATTAGTATCCTATTTGGCAGCAAACTTTTTTCCAGAGGAATTTGATGATGTAACTATAGTGCAGAATGGCATTAGGGTGAACGATGAAGTAAAATTGGAACTAGAAATTATATGAAGCAGTGGCTGGTGAGGCACCCGGCCAGGCTGCCTCAACCCCCCTTCCCAAAGTCTTCAGCAAATTAGCGGGCCGAACTCCCGCACCGGCAGGGGTGTCAGAGAATATTTTTTTGGGTGGTGAGTTGCCTCCTTACACCCCCCCCCCCCCCATTCCAACGCCTCTGCGCACCAGCTCCACTGCTCTCTCTCCCTATACAGCACTGAACGTGACAGCCGGATGCAGTCACTGTCTGTGCTGAATGTGTTGCCCATGCCCAGTGCCCAAACACATCGGCTTCGGTGACAGGGCATGGGCTGAAAGAACGCCTCTGTCACTGAGGCACTTGTAAAGGTGCTGCTTTCGCTAGTTTTTGTAATAGGCTTTTACAGCCCTCTGCTTGTCCCCGCCCCCTGCTTCCTTTGTAATGGGCAGTGGAAGGCACTGCTTTAAATCAATTGCCTTACTAAAGTCATTCACACTATGTTCTGCCTTACTAGTCATTTACACTGTGTTCTGCCTTACTACAGTAATTTACACTGTGTACTGCCTTACTACAGTAATTTACACTGTGTACTGCCTTACTAGTCATTTACACTGTGTACTGCCTTACTAGTCATTTACACTATGTTCTGCCTTACTAGTCATTCACACTGTGTTCTGCCTTACTAGTCATTTACACTGTGTTCTGCTTTACTAGTCATTTACACTGTGTTCTGCCTTACTAGTCATTCACAATGTGTTCTGCCTTACTAGTCATTTACACTGTGTTCTGCTTTACTAGTCATTTACATTGTGTTCTGCCTTACTACTGTAATTTGCAATGTGTTCTGCCTTACTAGTCATTTACACTGTGTTCTGCCTTACTAGTCATTCACACTGTGTTTTGCCTTACTACAGTAATTTACACTGTGTACTGCCTTACTAGTCATTTACACTGTGTTCTGCTTTACTAGTCATTTACACTGTGTTCTGCCTTACTACAGTAATTTACACTGTGTACTGCCTTACTAGTCATTCACAATGTGTTCTGCCTTACTAGTCATTTACACTTTGTTCTGCTTTACTAGTCATTTACACTGTGTTCTGCCTTACTACAGTAATTTACACTGTGTTCTGCCTTACTAGTCATTCACAATGTGTTCTGCCTTAATGAAGTCATTCACACTGTGTTCTGCCTTAATGAAGTCATTAACACTGTGTTCTGTCTTACTAAAGTCATTCACACTGTTCTGTCTTAATGAAGTCATTCACACTGTGTTCTGCCTTATGAAGTCATTCACACTGTTTACCAAAGTAATTCACACTGTGTTCTGCCTTAATGAAGTCATTCACACTGTGTTCCTCCTTACTAAAGTCATTTACACTGTGTCCTGCTTTAAATACGTAACACATCAAACTGAAATTATTCTCTGGCTTTAATGGAACTATTCAGGTAAAATCAGAATCAACATTTTTTTCTGAAATCTGCACTTGGATTGAATAGGTCAAATGTAAATTGGACCGAAGATTGTTGAAAAGTGACCATTTTACCGACTGTTGGAAAAATCGTCATGGATTGAATACCCCCTAGCAATAATGTGTTTTGTGTTTGGTTTCTTTGTTTAGTTTAAGATGCTGTTGTTGTGTTATGGACTGTGGTCCTCTTCTGAACAGTTGGTGCTCCTGCAACAGTTATAGACAGTGGGTTCTACTGTATATCATTAATATTGATTCAAAATGGCTGTCATGTTTAGAAGTGTAAAAATCTCAGTATAGGTCAAATGCAAAAATAATATGTATGGTCATAATAAAACTAATAGCCGTTTATAAGATATTTACTTTGTGATCATTTGATTTTGCACTGCTAAATATTAACGCATCAAGCCAAGTCACAGGGAACCTGGAACCTGAGAAGGGCTGTTTGCTGCATCACATCTGTCCTCATTTTCCTCCTAATTTTTTTGGTAAACAAACATAGATTTTAGCGCCTCCAACTGTGGATATTGTGGGTAGAGCTACAATGTGGGAGGAGAATCAATTGGCCCACCCACATAAAGTGGTGTGATTCTAGCATTATCTTAGTCATTAATCCACTTCTTATCAGAATTAAACCCAAGCATTCACATATTATCTTTAACACAGAAAAGCAAATAAAAAAGCTTGACCCGATAATTTTGGGGGGATCTGACTGGGACTGGCAAAACAACCCGGCACATAAAAACAGGGGGAATTGGGTCATGGCTTTGTGGGGAAGGGGCGTGTCCACATAATAGTACTAATTCACATTAGGTACTTGTTTCCTAGCATGGCGCCCAATATTTTCATTTATGGCATCTTATGCGATCGCATTGCATCGCATGCCATATAGCCGCATACGATGCATGCAATGCGATGGTATACAATTTTTTATTGTACAACCACCCTGATGGGTCCTTACAATGTTAAATGGCCCCCCATACTCAACGCCACCCCCACGATCAACGCCAACCCGAAGTGTGGCGAGCACAGTGAGGCCGCGAGGGGCGGCGGTACACGTCCTCCGACCTTTTCATACCCCCACTATCCACGTCGGCGTGGAGTTGACTTTATATAGTGTGGCGTGCGCAGCGAGCCCCGCGAGGGGACACGGATTACTTTACATGTATTGCACGGCCGCTCGCCACGATTCGTGCTCGTATTCTGCATCTGCTCGCCACACTGTCTGAAATAAACTCCACGCCGACGTGGATAGTGGGGGTATGAAAAGGTCGGAGGACGCATACCGCCGCTCCTCGTGGGCTCACTTCGCCCGCCACACTTAGTGTTATGGTATACGATGTGATGGGCGCCGTGCTAGGAAACAAGTACCTCACATTACACCACACAGTATTGCCATTTATACACATTGCACTAGCTAGTTTCACTTATATACATTGCGCCAGCCAGAGCTCCTTAGACACATTGCACCAATTAGAGCCTCTTAGACAAACAGCGCCAGACAGAGAGCCTTAGACACACTGCACCAGGCAGAGCCCCTTCGACACACTGTGCCAGGATTAGGCACATCATTATGTCCATTACACATTGTGCCACACACCGTAATTCCCATTACACATTATGCCACACAACATAATGCCCATTTCCCATTATACCACACACTGTGCTGTGGCTATTTCAAATGTTGTGCCAGCTCGCAAGCCATTCCGAACTTGTGGTCCGGCAGCCAATCAGGAGCCACCACTGCGTCATTGGCTGCTGGGCTACGAGCTACAATTATCTCCCGAGCCGGCGTGATATTTGAAATAGCTGCGGACCTTCTCAGACACGGTCAGGTTTCTGACCTCTCTCTGCCCGGTTGTCCCCGTTACCACAAGCACACTGTAAGGCACCATAGTAATCAGGGCACTGACAACAAAGGAGAAGACGCTGTCAGCACCCTGATAATTATGGTGACTTCTGTAACCCACGTAATGGTCGGGCCGGCCCTGACTGTATCCAAGAAATGATGGTACGATATTTAGGATGGTTTAAAAAATGCATTCAATAAACAAAAATAAAAACAATATGAAGATCAAGAACTTATTTCCATGTTGTAAGGGATACACTTACTAAGATGGGGGAGGCTAACCATAGCAACCAATCGGAATCAAGTTATTTATATAGCACCTTCTAAAGGATATTAGATATAATCTGATTGGTTGCCTATAACAACATCGCATTTTCTACAGAACTCCCACCTTAGTAAATCAACCCCTAAGTCAAGACTCTATGCAAGTTAAACACTCCTGCAATTACATTTCATAGCACTTGTGCATTGTACGTCTTGCCAGCTGTGACACAAATTCTTTAATTACTGAGGTTCTACAACATGCAGAGATTGGTATAGGAGCTTAACGATGTGATGAATCATTAACGCAATATGCATAAAAATGCTATAAACATATACACGGATGCCGGCGCTTGTGCACGCTGCAGATAGACCGGGAACACAGTTCATTAATAATTCCCTGCAAATATCCTACGAGCCACTCCTGATGTGTTCATTGCATCCTTCCCTGTGGAAAGTCGCCTAACCGGCGCACAGAAACTATTATTTGCAGATCTGCTTTGTGACAGAAAATCTCACAGCCTTTCTCATTTGCATTCTCCAGCTTTAGATGGCTTTAATTATCCCAGAGCAAATTCACACTCGCTTCAAGGATTGTGAACACAGTCTGGTAGTCACTAGGACAATCACCGGAGCTTTGCCTTGTCACTTTTCTACACACAATTCACCTGCTTGGCTTTTCGTGTCCTTCGGGAAGGGTTCTCGGCTCTACCATTCCTATAACTGTATCAAGAGAGCAATTATTTCACTTTCCTTTGCTCTGTTATTTTTAGTATTGATTTTACCTTTTTTTCTTTATATATCGTAGAAGTCTCTGTAATGAAGTAAGGATGTTCAGATGTTGAAATTCTACCCTAAAAAAACAAACTTGCAGGCTAAGGTTGCATTGAGGCAGTCTCTAACCCAAATCCCAGAGCTTACAATTCTCTGCCATAGCAACCAATCACAACTTCTCTAGCCAAAAACCTATAAGCTGTGGGACTATTCTGTAGAATACAACAGGAGCTTGGAGACCGCAATGAAGAGATAAAGTGATAACATTAAATGTATTTGATCTATTCTATCCTAAATGTGTTCTACACCTTACTGCCACTAACACCCCTTGCCTGGATTCAGTATGAAATCCCGGCGGTCGGGATCCTGGCGTTCAAAATCCTGACGCCGGAATCCCGACCGCCGAAATCCCGACAAGGGGGGGACGTGGATCGCCCCCCTTTGCGGGCTCGCTGCGCTCGCCACGCAGTGGGCTCGGTGCCTCGCTACGCTCGGCACACTAATTTATTCTCCCTCCAGGGGTGTCGTGGACACCCACAGAGGGAGAATCTGTCGGGATTTCGGCGGTCGGGATTCTGGCGTCGGGATTCTGAACGCCAGGATCCCGACCGCCGGGATTTAAACTGCATCCCCCTTGCCTTATTGCCCTGGACAATGACTGATAACTGCAGGAATAAGCGTGGGGACTGACTGACCTGGTGAGAGGACAAAGGGCAAAAGAGAGAGAGAAGAGAGAGAGAGAGAGAGAGAAAGAGAGGGAGAGAGAGCACTCTCTGTATCTTTCTACTTCCTTTCCTTCCACACCGTCATTCACTGTACAGCAGAGATTGCAGGAAGGTGTATTAGAGCCTTCACTCTATAATCATTCTTTATTGTTTCCTTTGTTCCCCGAATTCAATCTGTCTCCAAATCATGTTACATGCAGCTAGAAAACATATCCAAATTACGACCATATCTCACACTACCAAATCCCTTATCCATGCACTGATTATATCCCGCATTGACTATTGCAATAAACTCCTAACTGGTCTTCCCAAGAACAGACTCTCTCCACTGCAATCCATTTGAAATGCTGCTGCGGGGCTGATCTTCCTTGCAAGACGCTCATTGTCTGCTGATCCGCTCTGCCAGTCCCTCCATTGGTTGCACTGGCGTAACTACCGTCCCGCAGCCCCCGCCGTGGCGGGGAGGCGCTGAGGGTATGTGGGCGCCGGGGGGCTGCGGGACGACAGTCACTGTCTGCCTGCCTGCCTGTCTGTGTGTGTGCACCGTCCGGGTCCCAGCTCTCCCGGCTATTGCCGCAGCGCTGCTCTCTCACTGATACAAAAAGTGACACTTGGAAAATGGCTGCCCCCATACCGCAGACAGTTTTTCGTCTGCTGTATGGGGGCAGCCATTTTCCAAGTGTCACTTTCGTTAGCAGCAGTAGCCGGGAGAGCCGGGACCCGGCGCGGACGGATGCGGCCCAAGGTAAAACACACACGCACACAAACACACACATACACACACACACACGCTCTCTCCCCTCAATCCCCTTCCCTCCCTCTCCCCCCCCCCCCCCCCCCGCGCGCCACGGCTCCACGCTGCTTGTTTGTTTTTGTTTTTTTTGGGGGGGGGCGCCCCCCTGCATTTTCGGCAGGGGGGCGCACAATTATTAGTTACGCCACTGATTGGTTGCCTGTATTTTACCATATTCAAAATAAAATAATTCTAATCACATATAAAGCTGCTAGTAAGCTTGCTTAAAGCAAATGTTTCGAAAGCTAGTCTGCTACCTTGTGATTGCCTCTGGGTTTGTGCATGTGTGAATGAGAAAGAGATGTAGTTTCACTCCCTGCCAACAGATGGCAGTGTTTCAGAGACACACAAACGGACACTAGACACACACATATATATATATATATATATATATATATATATATAGTTGATTAACCACACTACACCAGCATATATCTATTTACTTATCTCTAAATATATCCCAACTGGACCAATCCGCTCTGCACAAGATCCGCGTCTGTCTTCTACACGGGTTACCAGCTCCCATTCATTATTACAGGGCTTTCATCAGGCTGCCCACACCCTATGGAATGCCCTTCCATACACAGTAAGACTCTCCACTAGCATCCAAACTTCCAAGCGTTCCCTGAAAACTCATCTCTTCAGACAAGCCTATCATATTTACTTACCGCACACATAACCCACAGAGGGCCAGATGTATCAAGCTTCAAAAAGTGATAAAGTGGAGAGTGATAAACAACCAGCCAATCAGGTCCTACCTGTCATTTTTCAAACCCAGCTTATAACACGGCAGTTAGCAGCTAATTGGATGGCTGTTTATCACTCTTCATTTTATCACTTTTTGATACATCTTCTGCTCTGCACTTCCTTTCTGGACTTGCAACTTGGTGGGACTGTTATACTATTACTGGTGCTTGTCCTTGTGTTTCCCTCTAATGTCCCTATAGATTGTAAGCTTGCAGCAGGGCCCTCCTACCTCCAAGTCTGTCTGTTGTTACCCAGCTTGTTGTATCACTGTCTATTATTGTAAATCGCAACGGAATCTGTTGCGCGATATAAGAAACTGTAAATAAAAAAATTACCAGTAAGGAAGCTTCCGTGATAGGTCCAAGGACAAAAGCCATGGGTGCCACATGACTGCCTGACAGTCGGGATCCCGACAGTCAGTATACATCGCAGTCCCTACTGTTGAACTGCCTGACAGTTGGGATCCTGACCCCATAGAGGGAGAATAGAACCAGCGTGGCGATCGCAGCTAGCCCGAAAGGGGCTTTTTTTTGGGGATTCCGATGTTGGTATACTGACCATCGGAATCCCGACCGTCTACCGCTAATACCCCAATCCAAGCCACATAGCAACAGCTGGTCTGCCTGGATTCAGTACAGGGGACTCTTTACATCACCAACCATCAGGTTATCATAATGCCATCCTTAGATGGCTTTATGTTTTAAACTCAAGCAACTACGAAAAAACTCCACTTGATAAATATGTAGACGTTGCCGTTTCTATGGGGACAATGGTAAGATACATTATATGTGCTTAGCATTTATCAGTGAGTTAACTATTTTCCAGTAAAACCTGCTACTTTTACTGGATCATTTCATTGCTTGCCAAATAATCTCCTGGTGAGAACCGTGCTCCTGTCATTTGCAGGATAGAACTGCCTGAGATAAGGGTTTCATCTGACGGGAGGACCTGCCATGCTCTCCATCTACCACCCACTTACAAAAAGTACAATAAATATATAATAAAAAATGAATAAAAACAATTACCGGAACATGCATTAGAGATGGCATTCGTAGGGGTATGGTATATGTTGACATTCTTATTGTTGACATGAGAATATTAACATGCTTATTATTTTGACATTGATCACGCTGACATTAGGAATGCGGCTACTGATGAAATGTCGATGTGACAGAATATCTACATCATCCCTAGTGGTCCGGCGGTGACTTGCCTGCTCCAGATGGCTGCAGCCGCTTCAACGGCGTCTTCCAAGTCCCATAGGTTATACGACTGGTAAAATTGTTATTGCTTTACCTAAATGTAGCACTATGTATTCATGTCATTTCAGGGGTCATTTCTTCATTTCCTTAATGATTTGTATTTATTTAACATTCAATCATATATTGTGGTCTACCAATATTTCTTAAATAGTATTAAAGTTCCTAGTGTATCAAATATTGTACGCTTAGAACACTCTGGGCAATGAGCTAAACGCCACACAATGGATTAAATCTAAGCGACATACTATAATTTTATAATCTTGTTAGGTAGTTGTAGTTAAACAGTCTAGACTCTAGAGCAGGGCTGGGCAACACCGGCCCTCCAGATGTTGATGAACTACACATCCCAGCATGCATTGCATCAGTTTCAGCATGGCCACATAGCAAAACTAATGCAAAGCATCCTGGGATGTGTAGTTCATTAACATCTGGAGGTCCGGTGTTGCCCAGCCCTGCTCTAGAGCATCGGTTCTCAAACTGTGGGTCCTGACCCCAAAGTGGTTCCCGACCTTCTCAGCATGGCTCCATGTTGCTGACCATCAGGCTGATGACTTCTCTAATCTCAATCAGTAATTCAAGGAGTCTGAAAAATCTGTTGAATTGTCAGTTATTGTAGACTCCTCCCATAATTTTATGCCTCCACAATGCTGTATGTGCTGTCTCCTGACCTTCTGCAGTAACTTGCTGGGGTCCTGTAATAATTTTTATTGTCTGATGGGGTCCCAGAGCAAAATAGTTTGAGGGCCCCTGCTCTAGAGGATATCATTTACAAGTGTTAAGTGAAATACTGATAGACCACAATATATGATTGAATGTTAAATAAATATAATTATAAATCATTATTTGAATCTCAAAAAACTGTTGAACATCAACAGTAACAACTGGTAACTAGCTACTCTCCTACAAGATAAATATTAGAGTCACTGGTACCCAGTGTCGGACTGGAACATGAAGGGCCCACCGGGGAATTCAGCAATAGGGGCCCTTGTTTAGGGGTGTGGCTAAATCCAGAGGGGGTGTGGTCAGCTGCCACAGAGGTTTGGCTAACCATTAGAGAATGCAATATCAATGCATATATCTTAAGTACTGCTAATAATGTACTAGATTAATAATGGCAATGCACTGCAGAAAATAAAACATGGCCCCAAAAAGAAGTAATGCCCCCCAGGCAAATGGGGCCCACTGGAAGATTCCTCTGTACCCCTGTGGGCCAGTTCAACCCTGCTGGTACCAGCTAGCTAAGCTGAGCAGGTCTATCTATTTTATAATCACAAATTCTACACTTTTTTTAGCACTATCTTTGTATGTATGTCTGTTGGTATTTTATCCAACTTTTAATGACAATTCTATGTCCCTCTATTTAAATAGGGAATTGTATTGTATTTTCCAATAAAGGGTAATTCTTAATGGATATAAAGTATTGCAGTGAGAATGTACACAGCCAGTAGTGTTTTTAAAGTAAGCTACTCCTGCGCCAAACTTCAGAATCAGACTATACTGTATGTGGTCATTATTAGGTTATCATGTTTCCAACATATATTTCTGTACATATCCATAATACAGAATAATTATTATTTAGTAAGATGATATTTTTCTAAAGAATAAGAGATTCTGTATGCAACGTAAAGCACCAATCTTTTCTAAATGTAATGATGTAATGATACACCAGGCTGGGCACCCTTAGGTGAATCACTGGTTGATCTACGCTCATACAGGTTAATTCTGTCTGGCTTGGAAGATCTCACGTCTGCTGCATCTTGTCAGCTTTAAATGGCATCTATGTCCAAAAACCCACTCACTGCGATGACAGAGTGAAAATCATTATCACTATCTGTTATTTTAATGCCAAATATAAAGATGATTCTTAGTATTAAACACCTGTAAACTCGGTCTATTTAGCAGTAGTCATATAAAGACACTGTTTGTTTGCCAGGTGCATTGGCAGAGCAGGCTCCATGGCAGCTGTTGTGGCAGCTGTGAGTGCCGCAGTGCTGTATGCCCAGTCCTGCGGACCCTGCTCAGCTCTTTGTAGCTCCATTTGGGCTTTCAGTCTCCTGACAGGGGCTGTAAGACGGGGCATATTGCTCCTCCGCTGCAAGTTTTCAATGGGCCCCAGTGATGGGGTATTATGTCTCCAATAAGGGCTGTTTCTTGGTACACACATGAAGATAGTGGTGGTATTATCAGCAGCACGGGCATATAGAGAACTATGTGGAGTCCATAGCAAAATTTCCATATCTTGGAGGATGTCTTCATTGGGCAGATACAGTGGGACCCAAGTTCTTAGTAGTAGAATATAGTACAGTGCTCAGATCATAGGTAACATACAGTAGGGTGTAAATGGAATATACTTACAAAAGTGAAGTAGTAGCATCATCAATGCTTTGAGTAAAGCATAATTCATCCAATCAATGACTCCTGTGGGGCGGAGAATTACAAATACCTGATATAATGTAAACAATCAATCAATATCATGTTAGAGCTTAAAAAAGGTCATCAGAATGTTTCCCCAGAATAAGATCCTCCCTGGTATTTTGTAAGGTTTTTGTAGAACTGTCTTCTAGTCCACATTGTGCCAAGCGTTCCCTGAAATCGCACCAGTTCATCAAGGGGCCTATCCGTTCTCCTTACATTCATTACGCTACACTCTTCCACCCTCCTTCCTTTATTCCCAGGTAATCTGTCAGTTGTATGCTAACTCCCATAGCATTTTAGGGCCGGATTTGTATGCACACACGACAGCTTACCCATAAGTCCGATGGTTAATGGTCTGTTCGTGTGCAAAACCTATTCTGCATACCATTCACAGCTCCTTCTTAGGTCCTGCATGACTGATATGCTTTGGCACTTGGGGCAGAGCAGGGCAGGCACCATTCTTCAAAATGGGAAGAGGGAGGTCTCATCCTCATTTTGTAGACGTGCCGCACCCGGGATCTGTGTAGTTGGGCACAGACTTCCTGGACCTGGTTTCCCGGATTCTATGACCAGTTTGAGGCACCTCCAGCTTACACAGATTGACTGTGGTCCAAGGGCGTAACTACCATCTGCAGTGAATCTGTGGGCGTTCGTCTCCCGCCCCATTGCCTGCTCTAATGGCACCCTGCAGCCAGTTGCCCGGCAGTAGTGCCCCTTACAGCATCCTGGACTCTGTCGCCCGCCCCATTGCCTGCGCTACCGGCACCCTGCAACCAGTAGCATGGCATTAGTGCCCCTTACAGCATCCTGGACTCTGTCGCCCGCCCCAATGCCTGCACTACCGGCACCCTGCAGCCAGTAGCACAGCAGTAGTGCCCATTACAGCATCCCGGCCTCTGTTGCCCTTTCCATTGCCTGCGTTACCAGCACCCTGCAGCCAGTAGCATGGCAGTAGTTCCCATTACAGCATCCCGGCCTCTGTCGCCCGCCCCATTGCCTGCGCTACCAGCACCCTGCAGCCAGTAGCACAGCAGTAGTGCCCCTTCCAGCATCCTGGCCTCTGTCGCCCGCCCCATTGCCTGCACTACCAGCACCCTGCAGCCAGTAGCATGGCAGTAGTGCCCCTTACAGCATCCTGGACTCTGTCGCCCGCCCCATTGCCTGCGCTACCGGCACCCTGCAGCCAGTAGCATGGCAGTAGTGCCCCTTACAGCATCCTGGACTCTGTCGCCCGCCCCAATGCCTGCACTACCAGCACCCTGTAGCCAGTAGCACAGCAGTAGTGCCCCTTACAGCATCCTGGCCTCTGTCGCCCGCCCCATTGCCTGCGCTACCGGCACCCTGCAGCCAGTAGCACAGCAGTAGTGCCCCTTACAGCATCCCGGCCTCTGTTGCCCTTTCCATTGCCTGCGTTACCAGCACCCTGCAGCCAGTAGCACAGCAGTAGTGCCCCTTACAGCATCCCGGCCTCTGTTGCCCTTTCCATTGCCTGCGTTACCAGCACCCTGCAGCCAGTAGCATGGCAGTAGTTCCCATTACAGCATCCCGGCCTCTGTCGCCCGCCCCATTGCCTGCACTACCAGCACCCTGCAGCCAGTAGCACAGCAGTAGTGCCCCTTACAGCATCCCGGCCTCTGTTGCCCGTTCCATTGCCTGCACTACCAGCACCCTGCAGCCAGTAGCACGGCAGTAGTGCCCCTTACAGCATCCCGGCCTCTGTTGCCCGTTCCATTGCCTGCACTACCAGCACCCTGCAGCCAGTAGCACGGCAGTAGTGCCCCTTCCAGCATCCTGGACTCTGTTGCCCACCCCATTGCCTGCGCTACCAGCACCCTGCAGCCAGTAGCACAGCAGTAGTGCCCCTTACAGCATCCTGGCCTCTGTCGCCCGCCCCATTGCCTGCACTACCAGCACCCTGCAGCCAGTAGCACAGCAGTAGTTCCCCTTACAGCATCCCGGCCTCTGTCGCCCGCCCCATTGCCTGCACTACCAGCACCCTGCAGCCAGTAGCACGGCAGTAGTGCCCCTTCCAGCATCCCGGCCTCTGTCGCCCGCCCCATTGCCTGCACTACCAGCACCCTGCAGCCAGTAGCACGGCAGTAGTGCCCCTTCCCGCATCCTGGACTCTGTCGCTCATCCCATTGCCTGCACTACCAGCACCCTGCAGCCAGTAGCACAGCAGTAGTGCCCCTTACAGCATCCCGGCCTCTGTTGCCCGTTCCATTGCCTGCACTACCAGCACCCTGCAGCCAGTAGCACGGCAGTAGTGCCCCTTACAGCATCCCGGCCTCTGTTGCCCGTTCCATTGCCTGCACTACCAGCACCCTGCAGCCAGTAGCACGGCAGTAGTGCCCCTTCCAGCATCCTGGACTCTGTTGCCCACCCCATTGCCTGCGCTACCAGCACCCTGCAGCCAGTAGCACAGCAGTAGTGCCCCTTACAGCATCCTGGCCTCTGTCGCCCGCCCCATTGCCTGCACTACCAGCACCCTGCAGCCAGTAGCACAGCAGTAGTTCCCCTTACAGCATCCCGGCCTCTGTCGCCCGCCCCATTGCCTGCACTACCAGCACCCTGCAGCCAGTAGCACGGCAGTAGTGCCCCTTCCAGCATCCCGGCCTCTGTCGCCCGCCCCATTGCCTGCACTACCAGCACCCTGCAGCCAGTAGCACGGCAGTAGTGCCCCTTCCCGCATCCTGGACTCTGTCGCTCGTCCCATTGCCTGCACTACCAGCACCCTGCAGCCAGTAGCACGGCAGTAGTGCCCCTTCCAGCATCCCGGCCTCTGTCGCCCGCCCCATTGCCTGCACTACCAGCACCCTGCAGCCAGTAGCACGGCAGTAGTGCCCCTTCCCGCATCCTGGCCTCTGTCGCCCGCCCCATTGCCTGCACTACCAGCACCCTGCAGCCAGTAGCACAGCAGTAGTTCCCCTTACAGCATCCCGGCCTCTGTCGCCCGCCCCATTGCCTGCACTACCAGCACCCTGCAGCCAGTAGCACGGCAGTAGTGCCCCTTCCAGCATCCCGGCCTCTGTCGCCCGCCCCATTGCCTGCGCTACCAGCACCCTGCAGCCAGTAGCACGGCAGTAGTGCCCCTTCCAGCATCCTGGACTCTGTTGCCCACCCCATTGCCTGCGCTACCAGCACCCTGCAGCCAGTAGCACAGCAGTAGTGCCCCTTACAGCATCCTGGCCTCTGTCGCCCGCCCCATTGCCTGCACTACCAGCACCCTGCAGCCAGTAGCACAGCAGTAGTTCCCCTTACAGCATCCCGGCCTCTGTCGCCCGCCCCATTGCCTGCACTACCAGCACCCTGCAGCCAGTAGCACGGCAGTAGTGCCCCTTCCAGCATCCCGGCCTCTGTCGCCCGCCCCATTGCCTGCGCTACCAGCACCCTGCAGCCAGTAGCACAGCAGTAGTTCCCCTTACAGCATCCCGGCCTCTGTCGCCCGCCCCATTGCCTGCACTACCAGCACCCTGCAGCCAGTAGCACGGCAGTAGTGCCCCTTACAGCATCCCGGACTCTGTTGCACGCCCCATTGCCTGCACTACCAGCACCCTGCAGCCAGTAGCACGGCAGTAGTGCCCCTTACAGCATCCTGGACTCTGTTGCCCACCCCATTGCCTGCGCTACCAGCACCCTGCAGCCAGTAGCACAGCAGTAGTTCCCCTTCCAGCATCCCGGCCTCTGTCGCCCGCCCCATTGCCTGCACTACCAGCACCCTGCAGCCAGTAGCACGGCAGTAGTGCCCCTTCCAGCATCCCGGACTCTGTTGCCCGCCCCATTGCCTGCGCTACCAGCACCCTGCAGCCAGTAGCACGGCAGTAGTGCCCCTTACAGCATCCTGGCTTCTGTCGCCCGCCCCATTGCCTGCACTACCAGCACCCTGCAGCCAGTAGCACAGCAGTAGTGCCCCTTACAGCATCCTGGACTCTGTCGCCCGCCCCATTGCCTGCACTACCAGCACCCTGCAGCCAGTAGCACGGCAGTAGTGCCCCTTCCAGCATCCTGGACTCTGTCGCCTGCCCCATTGCCTGCACTACCAGCACCCTGCAGCATGGCAGTAGTGCCCCTTCCCGCATCCTGGACTCTGTCGCCCGCCCCATTGCCTGCACTACCAGAACCCTGCAGCCAGTAGCACGGCAGTAGTGCCCCTTACAGCATTCCAGAATCCAGAGACTGCCCATAGCAACCAGCTTGCCTTTAACTCTATGGCAGTTCTACTGTGTGCAAAGATTATGGCAATAACTACATTAACCATCATCCATTGCAACGTTACAGCAATAAACTCTATCTGCCTTTCCCCTGTTGTTACATCAGTTACTGTTTAAATCCAGAAATGTAACACCTGCAGAGAAGGCAACACAAAATTGAGTTTGAAATTGGAAGCTGCAGGCTTCATAGTCGTAAGGCTGCACCCGGTAGCAGGGTCTGTTATCCACAGCAACCTAACTACACAACATTTCTCCACAGAAAGTCAGTCATTGCTGTATCTTCTAAACTAAAACTCACAGGTTACATGTTGAATTAGAAAATATTTATACTTCTACTTAATAAGCTGAAATGCCCCCATACAATCTGGCGACTTCTCCCCTTGGTTCCTTCCCGGGTGGCAGGATCGCATACGATCCTTTTGCATGTGATACAACCATACTTGCCTACCTCAAGAGTCTCCGCTCCCCCCCCCCCCCAGGAAAGCTGCAGAGAGGTTCCTCTCTGGGCTTGGGGGAGGGGGTTGGGGGTACTTGCCATCATTACGCCCACCCTAATTAAGCCCCACCCCCATTCCTGTAAAGGCTCTTCGGGAGGGGGTAGTACTAAATGACATGATTTGCGTCACTTTAGCCCCACCCCCTCCAGAAAGAGCCGGGAATGCAGGTATGGTAGGGTGGGGGGAGGGGTGGCTGAAGAGGGGACATGATTTTCAGGACCTGCTGCCTTTCACCTGCAATTTGGGCTCTTTTCCTAAAATTAATTGCCGAAATTGCCGGATAAGAGCCCAAATCGCAGGTGAATTGCATAGTGCATGGTGTATCAACAGAGCTTCTTGTTTGAAAAATTGGAACTATCCTTTAAATTGTTACAGGTCTGTCAAGAGACTGGTTTCTTGGGGAACGCATTAAACAGAAACTCAAAGTAATGAAGAAGAGCCTTCATGATAAATGTAATTACAGTAAATGTTTGAATAATACACAGTTATAGATGTAGGTAATTATGATAGTGAATGTAAAGACAGAATTTCAACAAAGACACCTCCTGAGATCTGACACTGTTCTCGATTGCCATGTGCTTTGCCAAATTCTATTGTGACAATAAACTGTAAGCTTATTATTTCCTTCCATCATTGTATAATATTGGTCATACATTGAGGAGTTGCCCAAGATAGGTGTTTTTATGTTATTATGGTTAATGCATAAGAAATATTATTATTGAATTATTATTATTTATAAGGTTTTGTTTATAAGGTACCATAAATTTCCACAAATATATAAAGTAACATAGCATCACATGTGACTCCTTAATAATGTCCAAACGTTGACCATCCAGCTGTTGTGAAACTACACATCCCAGCATGCCTTGCCATAGGTGTAGCATTTTCTAATAGCAAAACTGTGGCAAGGCATGCTGGAACTTGTAGTTTCACAACAGCTGGAGGGCCGTAGTTTGGACATGCCTGCGGCTTAATACCTTTTCCTTGAGCCTCTGTGTATCCGAGTGTTCTGGCTATGTATACCTGTATATTCAAATACAATTCTAGTGGGGTTACAATTATACTGTATCACAGCCTTGTGTGCGATGGTTGTAGCGATAAAATACAATTCACATCATTAATTGCAAGCATCCGTCCAATAATGCTAAATTATGTCTTAATAAACTATTGTTTGAGACTTGCACAGAGATAACACCTGTGCCCAAGGTAAGTGAGACGGGGCTGTTCAGTCCTAATGTGTACAGCTGTGTTTGTTGCCAGGAGCAACTCAAGCAAACACTATTCTTGCCAGAGAATGCAGGGACAACATTGTACTGGCAAATAGTATATTTTTGTTTGGGCTTAAAATATTGATTGAAAGCCAATTCTCCGGAGATGTAATTATATTTCAAGGGCTCATCCAAACAAGAGGTATTTCTGTGGCAAGAAGCCCATTGATATCTATCTATAACTAGGCTTACAATACTATCCCTTTAAACCAGGACACTCATGAAAGACACAGGTTCTGTCTGGTGACTTCAAGCCTGCATTTCGCCTGGTTTTTAATCAGCCACGGAACCTGGTTAATCCATATGAGCGATCATATAAACCAGACATTTACAAACTCACTCATCAAGACACACTAAAGGTCCATACACACTGAGCGATTTTTGCCAGGCGTGTATGCTGACCAATGATGGGGAAAATCGATGTGCTAAAATGCATACACACTGAGCAATTTTCGCCCATTTTAGTGATTTTCCCTGGAGTGGATGACTTTCAGTAGCAGGACGCTATGGAACGTTCTCCATCCTATCGCTCATCTGCTGGTGATAACAGGAGATGAGCGGCAGGTCCAGCGACGATGTTAGAACGCGAATCAGCGCTCACCGCTCATCTCTGCCCCGTACACACTGCACGGCTTTGGAGATGAAAGCAGCCCAAAATACAGAATTCAGCTCAAAGTCACCCAGTATGTATTGGCCTTAACAGTCAGCTACGGCTCAGCTCCTGGACGTGGGGTGGACTTAACAGTGTGCAATAGCTTGTGCTGATTTGCTGCACCCTATACTCTCAGCGCTCCAGGGATCCATCCAGTATATATACATACTTGCCTACTTTTGAAAACTAATTTCAGGGAGATTATAGTTGGTAGTAGAATTTTGCACAGCGCCCTATTGAGGTGGCCTGTCATGTTCCACCCAAAGGGCGTGTCTAGTTCCATATATGGATAGATTGTGAAAAGAGATTGTGAACATGGCACCTAGAAGCGTGGGTGTGTACTGCTACATCTGTGAGGAATCTTTTATAAGGACTTCTAGCCAAATGTAAATGATCCCCAAAGCAGTTAGTGAGAGATACTATACTTGGTAAAGTGCTGGGAAATGCTGCTGATGATTCAATGTAAATGTATCTGTCTCTCATTCCTTTTTTTCCCAAAAATGTAAGAGTGTAATGTGGGCTAGGTGACATGAGGGAGATTGCTAGACTAATGAGGGAGAGAGGGAGATTGCTGTTATTTCAGAGAGTCTCCTGCAGAATGCAGGAGGGTAGGTAACTATGATGTAACAGTGTAATGTGGACTAGGTGATATGAGGGAGATTGCTAGACTAATGAGGGATAGAGGGAGATTGCTGCTATGTCAGAGAGTCTCCTGCAGAATGCAGGAGGGGAGGTAACTATGATGTAACAGTGTAATGTGGGCTAGGCGACGTGAGGGAGATTGCTAGACTAATGAGGGAGAGAGGGAGATTGCTGTTATTTCAGGGAGTCTCCTGCAGAATGCAGGAGGGTAGGTAATTATGATGTAACAGTGTAATGTGGGCTAGGTGACATGAGGGAGATTGCTAGATTAATGAGGGAGAGAGGGAGATTGCTGCTATTTCAGGGAGTCTCCTGCAGAATGCAGAAGGGTAGGCAACTATGTATACATATTACATACATGATAACATGTATATATGTGCCTAACGATTCCCCCCCGACTAGATGGTCAGTGCTGCTAACTGCCTAGGTTTTAGCGTGCCTTGGGAATTATATAATATAAACATAAATATATGCACCAGGGATGTTACCTACACAGATCATTTTCATACAGTACCCTCCATGCTGTGTATATCATTACTATCTATGTGAGCAGCGAACGTATGGCATCCAGTTAGATGTACTGTATCTCTGTCCTGCACAATTTCCCCTGTGGCTTTCTTGTGCTCCATTCTATTTGGAATACAGCAAGAAAAAAACAGATGTTCACAAGCTCTAAAGCTAAGTGTAAACCTATCACAAACACTCAGCCTGAGTGGTTTCATTAGAGGCCAAATTCACATGTAGGTTGGCAGAATGGATGAGATCTGTTTGCTTAGCAATTGGGTGTCACAGGGGCATAATGCAGGGGAGGAGACAGCACTGAAGTGACGCTGCTGCCGCCTCCATAGCAGTGAACGAGACCCGGGTTTTTCAAAATGGTGCTTTCACACCGCACAGAGAAATGGGTGAACCCGGCAAAACCCCGGGTCGGACCCGGGTTATTTGTGCGGTGTGAAAGGGGTATAATAGATATATCTGCAGATCAATTGATCTGTAGATATATCTTCTGACGGATCGGGCTCTATGTTCTCCATTCAAACTGGCTGATCAGTCGGGACTAGTCTCACAACTGTTCAGTTAAGATGTCAATCTCCTGGTGTGGGGGTATGGGTAGTTGGTGGATCGCCAATACAGCCATCCGCTGTATTGCACAGACTGCGCATGCATCTTGGTTGCAGTGTGCATGTACCAAGTTACCTCTGTGCCGCTCATTATGAGGAGTCAGCCGCAGAGTGATTGACAGGAAGAGACCTTCTGGTGGGAGATAATGGTGTCTGCAAATATGCAGGCTTGTTGCGACCATTTTCGGGGCGTGTATCTGTGTGCGTCTGCGACCTATAAAGCATGGCGCCAGGATCACGTCTCTCCGCAGCTATTCTGCCGATTTTGGACGCTGGCTGTTGGTCTTGGCCAATGAGCATTGCCGGTACTGCGTATGTGCAGAGCCAAACGCATTCCTCTGCCTGCTGGGGTTGGACGCATGACGTCAGCTCCCTCCCCTATTTTGTTTCAAACCCAGCAGCTGCTGTCTGCAAGCCCTGGGAGGAGGAGGAAAGATCTTTCCAAATGATTTTTCCGCTGTAGGGGTGCTAGCGAATGGATGTGTACCCGTACACAGGGGCATGGACGGCGCCTTCGCTGGGGCAGTGGACAGCATTTACCTGCTTGCGGGGCCACGAACACACGCAGCCCAGCGAATCTGGCCCAGAGTACACAATTGCTGAGCAAATTGCAATAGCTTTGCTGGGTGTCTCGGTTCACATGTGGGCCACTGCGGCACTTGCGTTGCCTTGCAAGGAGTCGATGGATACATACCTGGCAATAAGGACTGGCAGCTAATGGCACTGATTGGCTGGGAAGGTCGTTACGGGCCAGTTACATACAGCATTTTGGAAGGGGCTCACAACTAGCCTGATCAGTCCCTTTTGTGCTCCCCCTCGTCAAAGCTTCCCAATTGTTGTCCAAACCATTTTACACCATTTACCACCAGCAACCTGGTAAAATAATCTCCTTTTATATTTGTGATTAGTTGTGCTCTATAAAGCAATAAATAGACAGCTACATATGTTGGTGGCCTTTTGTTCTGTGCTACAAATAAATCTTGTGCCCCTGTCATCAGCAAATTCAGTGAAATCCCCATGCCCAACATCATAGTCACAAGCATTACTATGATACACAATTTTATGTCATGGATTAGTATAATTTCCATCAGGCCATACTTAAATGATGCAAAGCAATGGATTATGCTCAGTATTGATCACTGTATCCAGGACAGTGACACACATATTCAGCAAATCAGAGGCAGTGTAGCATAGCGGTCAATCGCTGACACATATATGACCCCTCGTGACCTCATTGACACCCTATCAAACTTGACTTTAATGACTATCACCTATTCAACAACTCTCATCTATATAGAAGTGCTAAACTCAGTGACATTACTGGTACTAATACCGTGGCATACATAAAGGATAATAAATGAATGAAAAAAAAATACTAAATATTGTCTTTTAGATAAAACTGCCAAAAGACTGGAACCAGCACTTTTTATTCCACCTTGTATTAGTATGTTTTGCACACAATGGGATAGTCTTGGTGGCTGAGACTCTTGTTCAATTAGATGCCGCAGTAATGGTCACACTCTTGTCAGAGATCTGCACTGTAGACTGAAGTGAATGGCGGCATGTCCGCAATTTGTGTCATTGCGGACCTGCCCCCCCCCCCCTCCCCCCCCCCCCCCCCCCCCACACACACACACTATTCTGACAGTGCAGACAGTGAATCAGAGGGCAGGACCACAATGACGCAATTCATCATGAATTGTGCTATCATACCCCGGGCTGTGGGTGCAGGGGGGTGGGTAAGTCGGGTTGTGCAGGCAGGGGGCGTTGGCCAGGAGACTTGTCCACTCTTCCTCCTGGTTTTCAGGATCTCATCGCAACTGAGGACTCCCATAGGACGTAGTAGGACAACAAGAACAGTCGCCATTTGAAGTTGGTATCTTCTGGCATTCAGGGCCTAATTCAAGTTAGAACGGAAGGAGATGCATTCGGCCCTGTTCCGATGGTGGGGGGGGGGGGGGGTGTCTGTGCAAGCATGTATTTGCACATGTGTAGACCCCCTGTGAGAATGCCTTTTTTCGAGTGTGAGCGGGCGGGGGGCGGCATTATGGCTGTCTCCATGAAAACGCACATGACTGTCGCACCACCCCATCTTTGGCGATCAGCAGCAGACGGTTCAGATTGACTTTTATTTATAAAGGAGAGAGAGATCATTCAATGGTTGGGAGGGGGGGGGCTATGTATTTGTATTTTTGTAGTTTAATTAATTGGAAAATAAGGTCCACGTTCTGCCTCAGGGATGACAGTTAAGAAGAAGATTTCAATTAAATCCGTTAAGTAGTGAAAATTTATATTTTTCCCTTACGTTTAAGAATAAATGACTAGACCCCACAAGGCGGCACACAGAAATGCCCTATATGGGCTTGATGATTTATACACAGGGGTGTAACTTCCTTAACAAGCTGTCCCATATGATTAGTTAATTTGTATTAATACATAGGGGAAATTCGATTTGTATTTAATATATAGGGGGAAACGTACCAAAGGCTAATTTAAGCAGCAGGGCTATTCAATTAGTCCTGAAGTCCTGGACAGGCTTGAAAAGGAATCCGTGTTATATAGCCTGTGTTTGGGTGCTGCGACCGTAATAATCTATAGATCTTATTCCAGATTCTATGGGTAAAAAAAAACAGTGAAAAAAAATGGGCTCTAATTGAATAGCACCGAGGGGTAAAAGTTGCGGCTACCACTTTTATTCGCCCACAGAAAATCATCGCATTGATCTTCTCCAGTATGCACAGAGAAGCCACAGAAAAGGGGACATAGGCACAGTTGGGGAAGAGATGAGTACAGGTCGAATCAGCGCCAGCACTGTGGTTTTTGGATTGCCCATATTGACAATACCCTATTAATCTAAAATTCACAGACATGAAGATTGATATTCAATACCCATCCTTTGTCTGCAATGGAACCGTAGAGATTATCCAATTTTTTTTTTTTGCAGAACAGTAGTGGCATGTTTTGTTAATATTGAGCAATGTGAGCAATGTAGTTTACCTTTAGGTACCTTTTACAGCAGGCATTTCCAAACTGCGGCCCACCAGCTGTTGTGAAACTACACATCCCAGCATGCCTTGCAATCATTTTAGCATTCCCTAATAGCAAACTGTGGCCAGGCATGATGGGACTTGTAGTTTCACAATATCTGGAGGGCCGTCGTTTGGACATGCCTGCTTTACAGTATATACAAATGTAAATTTTGGGGGTTTATTTAGTGGTCCATTAAACAACTGCAAAAATAAGTAAAAATAAGCAAATTGGTTTTCCCACCAGGAAGTATGAGAATATGTACTGTGTCTTCCCATTGTCTGCATTCATGAAATATGGAGCGTATTCTAAAAGCATGGTGTCATAAACAAGGAAATAGAAGGGGGTCATAGGGGTGGGCTATCCTTCCCTGAATTGTAACTCACATGGCCGGCTGAGCCTCGTAGGAAATAAATCTCACAAGCAGCTGGAAGGCCAGTGGTTGCCAATCCTTGGAATTCCGTATTAGACTTAAGACCTTGAATGTAGGTCACAAATTTGGAAGAGACACGTACAAACAGTTATTTACAGTTCATATTGGTCAAACAATCCTATAATAGTGTATGACACAGAAGTCACCTCTCTTTCTATTTGTATAACGTATCATTTCATACTGCTACTGCAGCAAAATGATTGCAGTTTTCCCATGGAAATGGAGATTATAGCATTACAGTAATGCTATATGCAGTCCCTAAGTTCCATACATCTGTTTGCACACACAAGCTGCTGGAAACACCACATCACACCAAGTCCAGAGAGTAAGTGAAATATTATTCTATTACTGTATTGTAATGCTATTATACAGCTGTGTATGTATTGCTGCTCTCTCTCTCTCTCCTGCTGCTTTCACACCGCAAAAACGGCATTGACCCGTTAATTTAAAAAGTTTTTAAAAGTGGGTCAGACAGCCTTAACCCCTTTCACACCGCATATATTAAACGGTGCGGTCTAAAAGGGGTATTACCGATTCAATGCCGTTTTGTCCCATCACATTACACAGGGACACTGAAACGAGTAGGACCCTGCTTTTTTACCGTTTTGAATTACCGGTTTTCTTGAACCGGTAAATTCAAAACGGACCTTTCACACCGCACATATTACCGATTTGAAACGGTAAAAACCCGGCATTTTACCCAGTAATAAGTGCGGTCTGAAAGGGGTATTATAATGATGTATTCAGGGACGTGGTTAGAGAGCTCACATTTAAATGTGCAAGGATTGGAAATACTGAAGAAAACAATGCGTCTGTTTCCATGGTAATTACAGAGGCTTGTTAATAAGATATACTATGATATATAACTACATTGCATTCAACACCTCAGTTTCAATATTCAGGGTTCCCTTTCACCTATTGCTTCTTGACTTTGTTATTGAATCACAGATAATGTGGAACCTTCCTTCTCCCTGAGACAGGGTCTCACCTTTATGCAATGAGCAATGTTTTAATAAGTTCTTGTTTGCAGCAAATGAGAAACCTCAGGATAAGAACCCGAAGTGTGTCTCAGGCTGGGTGAGAAGGTGCTGCAGGATGTCACAGCCTTGTGCCCAGGTGTTTCAATATTTTATTAATCAGACGCCAAGTGACTGCTTGATGGTGATATTAATCTAATTGTGAGGGATCCAACCTTCTGGCTCCCTCCTTCCTTCCTATGTACTCAGTGGCACAGGAGAGCACAATGACAGGAGACAGGGCAAAAGGAAGGATGATTCCTTAGTGGCTGACTGGATCAGTGGATAAAATTCAAACTAGCTTCCCATAGAAACAGGCTCACTGGCACACGAGATTCTCCACTCGCTGAGAAAAGCAGAGAGAGAAAGAGAGAGAGAAGGAGAGAGAGAGCGAGCGAGGCAGCGCAACACGGAGACAATGATGGGAGCATTTACATCGTAACACAAAGCTGTTGAGCAGCCCTCCTGTCTACACAAGACAATGGATTTAGGGAGCCTTCCGCAGAAGCACAGTAGGTAGCCTTTATTTCTATGACTTTCATTGTCTTTCCTTCTTCTCTGGATGTATCCCTCTCCCCCTACCACCTGTCTTGCCTGCTCTCTTACCTGTAACCAGATGCACGGCTGCATCTTCTTAAGATGTCCTCATTGCATTAACCTACTGATTGTAATGTGAATGATAGAATAGTATTTTAGTGTCTCAGTAACTGTATAGGCCAAAGTTACAAAAAAGTCAGTTATACCCAAACTGGGAAAGTCTCTCTCACACACACACACACACACACACACACACACACACACACACACACACACACAACCTTTGGCTTCTTTAGAAGAAATTTTGTAATGGTTAAATCGTAATAATGCAGCCTATTTATAAAGTTGTCGAAATATTGTTTGATTGGAGGATGTTTGACTTGAGATGTTGGCTATCTTTAGGTTAGACACTTTACTTCCCATGCATCTTCTAGAATTCAGGATGACGAATGATGTAGTCCAGGGGTTCTCAAACTGGGGCAGTTCACATTTTCCAGGTCACCCGGCAGGTGCACTCATTCCTCATTGACACATTTTAAAAGATCCACAGGTGGAGCTATTTATTTCACTTGTGATTCTGTGAGGAGACCGAGTTTGAGAACCTGCAATGTAGTCCAATACTAAACACCAAGATAATAAACTGTAGTCAGCACAATTCATCCTATTAGAGTCATTTCAGGAAGTGGTACAGACCGGTAGGATGCTTCTTTGTGGGAGAAGATTGTTGCCTATTGACAGGTAAACTTTCCTGCTTCAACATTTGTAGCAAAAATGAGCACAATGACCCACTAGGGGTGCCTGCTCCATTAATTTGCCAGTCGGCAACTCTCAACAGGTCATGTTTTCTGATTTCTTTAATCATGCAAAGGTAAGTTCATCTATTTTGCTGGATCATTAATTATCCCACCTGTTTCTACAGCGACAAATCCCCCAAAAAAACATGACCTGTTGAGGACTACGGCTGTAAATAAAAACACAGAGGCAAACATTTTAGCATGTTAGTATAGCAATGTGACACAAAGAGGTCTAGAAGACGCCCAAGCTGCCACCCACCCTCCCTGCGGTCTGCTCGCTAGATGCTCACTTTTTGTCAGTGTCAATTGGAGGACGCCGGGCTAAGTCTCCAGTTCTTGCTTCACACAGAGAGGATGCTGATTGCTTGTGACAGAGTTAAGCTCTGTGGATCTATGGTAAACGCTGGAAGCATCAAACCAGTGTTTCATAATGCACCCTCTTAATGGCTCCCCAGCACTACAGGCATCTGCAGCAGCTAATGAGTTAAATGCCTCTACTTTCATTACGCAGGAGCAGAGAAATAAATTGCCCTCTCCTGGGTACCACAAGCACTGCTAATAATGCAAGCTCTCCCAGGTAGAGGCAGAGGAAAGCAGCTGATGACCATTAGTGGTAGAGAGAAACTGTGTTTTCCTGATGGTTGTCATTTGTATTCCCCCACTCACAAAGTTGTCGATGAAAGCGGCTTTGTATGTATTTTGCACAGGTTGGCTTATGTAAGGATTGTTAGTTCACAGGCACCTTTCTGTCACAGGGAGCATTATTACAGACATTCCTGTTCACTAAACAGTTTGCAGAGTCAGAGTTAATCAGCGAAAGATGCACAGTACATTGTTATTCAGAGCTCTAGCACATGAGAAGTGTCACATTTAAGGCACAGGTAGCTGCCACCCATCTTCCAGACCAGGGTGTTAATTAAAATGTATTTCTTTGGTGTGTTAGGAAGTAGAACAGCAATATTGATGCGAAGCAACCCCTTAGACAACCTTATTAAAGTTAGTAACTAAATATGGATTCTGCTCATTAAAGGTAATACTGCAAGATGTACGCTGACAAAGGGTTACACAATCACCTGCTTACAGGTACACACGTAATAGCCTGCACATGTAAATAGTGATATAGGATTGTGTACTGTTATTTAGGAATGTGTGGCAGCGTAGAACCTTCATTCAGCCAGATGTGACATTGCAGCACAGGTGTAAGTGATATTATCCATGGTACCAAAAGGGGGATATTCAAAGGATAGTTTTCCAGCGGCTAGACGAGGACATAATAAAAAGAATAGTACTAAGGTGGCTTATATATCCAGTTGTGGTGTAATGGGTTTTCAAACTGTACACATTTTTAAGGACATGTTTTGAATGGGAGGGAGGGGGGGGGTCACATTTCAGGAATGATTTTGATTCTCCTTTCACAGGTAGGTTTAAGGCAAAGCGAAAACAACTGAGAGAGTTTGTTGTGTTATTATAAAGAATCCTGATGTGTATTAGAATCGTGCTCTGTTCCTTTGTTCACTGCGGTACATGTGGCTGACCAAGGTGGATCAGTGGGTATGTGCAACCTGGCTACTGTACCATGCAATATGTCCCCAGCTAATGCCAGATTGCCAGTCACTTGTTGAAGTATATGTCTAGATATGACAGTAAAAGCTGCTGTTGCCAATCTCTGGCAGGTGTGTCCTATCCTACAGGGAGAACATGCTCTGCTCCTGGACTTCCCTGGTAATGTAGGATTGCCATCACCTGTGGTGAGCCAGGTAATTGATAAGAAAGGCGTTTCACCACAGGTGCTGGCAATCCTACATTACCAGGGAAGTCCATGAACAGAGCATTGTGTCCCGCATGGAGAGCGTCAGGTAGGCAACCCTGGTCTTTTGGCATCTTACACGAGGGTATTTGTACATAGCACATACAGACCCTGCTGCTACAATTTCCACCAGGCTCACTGGGCTTAGCAGCTAACACTTCGGTTAAAGCAGTGGTTCTAAACATCACGTTTTCCCAACAGGTCATGTTTTGGGGATCTCTGTCTGTGGAAACAGGCAGAGCAATTAGGTATTCAGTCAGTGGCTAGACAATGTTTAAGTCAACCGTGAATCGGTCGACATACCTTAGGTGGACACTGCCAAAAGATCAACACAAGCTTATGGATTGTCATAGGCAATGTTCATAGTCAAAGGTGGTTTTTCATAGTTTACTATCCAAGTGGGCATAGAGAGGGAATACAATATTGTGCCGAGCGCAGCGAAGGACTGTGCCCAAAGCATGGCGGACAAAGCGAGCCATGCGAGGGGACGCGGTACATATACACAGTGTCCAGGGTGACGTATGATTACATACAGACACAAAAAAAAAGCAAATCTCATGTCGACTATAAGCTAGTGTTGACCTTTTGGCATACCTCCCATCATGACCCTCTCCAGGAAACGCCTTTCTTATCAATTAACCTCTTCAACACAGGTGCTGGAAATCATACATTACCAGGGAAGACCAGGAACAGATCACTGTGTCCCTCCTGAAGAGTCTCATGTTGGGAGGTATGCTTTCGGTAGTGTCATTGTCTATCATCTATACCGTAACCGAACAATTACTGACCCTGCATAATAGACAGGTGCAATACATGACCTGTTGGTGGTACTGGAGGACTGGAGCTGAGGAACCGGTGGGTTATAGTCTATTTCTGTGATGCACAAGACATTGTAGGGTGCCGTAGCACAGACCACAGCAGAGCAGCACCGGATCAGCAGCAGCAGCTCTCAGACAGACAGGTAATTAGCCAAGTGACGGCAGGTGCGGGAAGAACAGCCGAGCCAAACAAAAGCAGAGGCTATGCCCAGGGGGCGAGACAACTCTGTGCCATACATCCAGCAGAGAGGATAGGAAGCGAGTGGGGATGAGAGAACTTTCACAATATTACTTCCATGCTGCCGGCGAAGCCAAAGCAGCAAAGTGTTTAATCACCAGGGAAAGTAGGTTACAAGAATCCAATGGGGTGTTTTTTGTAGCTGACTTATGTATGTTGAAGTCGTCATGTATATGTCTGTGTAATAAAACACCAGCGTGGCAGCTAACTACTGTCTCTATTAAATTCTGCAATATATGAAATGATGGTCTGATTGTATAATTGTGTCTCTGCGTGTGCTCAGTGTACTGATATGGGGCTTGTAATGATTGCCGCGTAGGGTGACGTTACCAATGCTAGGTATTACTACAGTAATCTTAGGATGCATGATTAGTACATCACATACGGTTACAGCCAGAGGGGTGTCTGGAGCCGGCAGCAGGGGAGCATCGGTGCATGCAATGTGAACCATTACTTAGAACATCCACATTCTCAGTGGTGGTAATGTTTGTTTAGGAACATTTCTCAGCAGTGGTGGAATTTAAGGGTGGTGAGCCCAGGTACAAAATTATAATTTGCCCTCCCCCCATCTCTAGGCAATTTAAGTTCACAATATGCAACACAGCAGTGGGCGACAGGGGGAGGCAGATTGTGACTGTGGGAGGCAGAGTGTGACTGTGGGAGGCAGGGAGATAATGACAGTGACAGCAGTGGGCCCCTTAGTCTTCAGGGGCCCCGGTGCACTGCATCTACTGCACCAATGGTAGTTCTGCCTCTGTTTCTCAATATTAATGTACCTAGGTTTCTTAATTAAATACTCTATTATTGTCAGACAATCAGGGAAGTACACACTTTATTACAGCCCAACACTCAGGGGAGTGCTGGCAACCTTTATGCTTATAACTATAGCAAGCGGCAGGATGGATGGAGGGGGGCTGCTCTGTCAGGAGGCGGAGTTTGCCAGCAGTCAGACAGTGCCCCGCCTCCTGATTGCCGAGTCCAAGTACAGTCCGACAATCAACTACCACCATGCCGTTGCTGCTTCGCGCCCCAGTGTTGCTGAGTAGCGCTTCTTGATGATGAAGTGGCTGGAGCACCAGACGGCTGTGTGCTCTTTAGGGTCAAACAGCTGGGGGCGACCGATTCCATTGTCTCCGGTACTTCTGCCGCTGCACCTAGAATACCTGCTTTTTCCCACGGCCATCGCAGTGCTGAGCAATTCCTGGCTTACTCGCCGCTGCGAACAAAAGGGAAAAAAACATTCCACGGTGAGTGATTCCGAATGGTCTTCCACTCAGGTGCGCGGCTGCGGAAAAAAAAATGTTTTCTTTTAATTGAATTAATTAATTCAGCCCATGGAACTACAGTAGTAAAATGATTTAGAAGTTTGGGATCAGAGCAATTTGTATGAGGTGGAAGAAGTCATTTTAATCAGTGCGTTCTCTTGTGGGATACGTTGATCTTTCCTACGGGGCTTGGGATAAACACTTTGGCAGATTTATTAAGCTCGGTGAAGTGATAAACTGTCTGATTTTTATCACCGGCCAATCAGCTCCTACCTGTCATTCTTCAAACCAAAGCAGTAACTTCACAGGTAGGAGCTGATTGGTCGGTGATAAAAACCAGACCGTTTATCACTTCACCAAGCTTAATAAATCTGCCCCTCAGTTACTGTTAGTTAAAATTGAGAGTGATAAACAGCCAGCCAATCAGCTCCTGCCTGCCATGTCACAGACTGTGTTTGAAAAATGTCAGGCAGGAGCTGATTGGCTGGCTGTTTATCACTCTCTATTTTATCACCTTTGAAGCTTAGAGAATCTGGCCCATGATTTGTTAACCTAAGTCGTAGTCTGCATATGAGCTGTGTATTTATGTATAAGGGCCAGGTGCACTAAGCTTCAAAAAGTAATAAAATGGAGAGTGATAAACAACCAGCCAATCAGCTCCCGCCTGTCATATTTCAAACAAAGGGCGGGATTCTCTCAAGCAGAAATGCAGTACAAACCCCGTTATCTGGGTTTTTACCGCATTTCTGTATGCTCTAGCCCCCCTCCGCAGTGTCAGCGCTGCGGAGGGAATCCCCAGCAAAAGCTGGCGATTCCCTGCAGGAGCCTATGGGCTTCTTAACGCAGCGCTGTGTGAGGGATCCGTCACGGATCCCTCCCAGCATGCAGAGCCGCATCGCAAGGGACAGCTCATATCGCAAGAGCTGTCCCTTGCATTAATAATTGCATATTTTAGAGCATATGCGATTATTAAGAATGCGGTGGCCGATGAAGGGTGGTGATACAGGGCAGCGGATGTTAGAACATCCCACCCCCAGTCTGTAACAAGGCAAGTAGGATCTGATTGGCTGGTTGTTTATCGCTCTCCATTTTATCACTTTTTTGAAGCTTAGTGCATCTGGCCCCAACAGTGAACACAGGCACCACCACTAGGCAGGTCTAGGCATTTGCCTATGGCGCCGGCCACTGGAGGGCGGTACTGAGCCGCCAAGGGGAGGTACCATAGAGAGGTACCATAGAAAGCAGGGAGCGGGGAGCAGGTGAGACAGAGAGCTTCCCTCCCCCCCCCCATCCCGGGGGCTGCCCCCCCCCCCCCCCCCCTGGACACAGGGAGTGCGTGGGCCCACCACAGTACCGCCTGCACCCCCCGTGCTGCAGTATCGTCCGCGCACCCCCCCCACCGGAGTGCGTGTAGTGCCGCGCTGAAATCCCCCCACAGAGGGGAGCGTGGGGGGGGGGGTGTATTTGCCTCGGGCGGGGGCTTGCACCGGCCCTGCAGGCACCACGGTTGTAAGTAACATTACTTTACGATCTGTGCAGCTTTGTCTGTTAACACTGGAATACAGTACATCCAATTAAGTACACACAGTATATGAAACAAGATGCCGTGGTCAGTTTGACATTCAAAATGTCTTCAGCAAGAACAGGAATGCTGACATGTTAGTAATACAGTTTAAAGCATTTTTACAGTGTCAGATTTTACTTTGAACATGTTACTATTACCATCATATTTGACGCTGAAAAGCTGACACTTAAAATATGTTAAATCTTATTATTAACATGTCGGCAAATCAGGGTTGACCTTACACAGCATAACAGGCACAATTATTTGATATAACAGTATAGATGGCAACGTATTCTATTCAGTATGGAGGAGGAGTGATTCACTTTATAGCAACCTGTGGTAAAACGCGTCCCCATTAATATCTGACACCTCATTATCGATAACATAGTTAATGCCATTACGATAAATGACATACAAGCCATTAGAGAGAAATTGATGTGCTTGTTAGTCAACATGAAAAGCAAAAGGCCAATGATGTCGTTATGCAATGCAATTGTAAAACATAGAAATTGACTCATAAAATTTGCTTTAAAAACAAGAACATTTTAAAAACGTGTAAAAAATGTCTATGTACAGTGTAAGCAAACCCTGGGTGGGATTCTCTCATCGAAATATGCAGTAAAAAACCTCGTTATCTAGGCTTTACGGCGGGTTTTCGCTGTGGGGGGGGGGTATCGCCAGCAAGATCTGTCGATACCTCATTGAAGCCTATGGGCTTTTTAACGTGACTCACGCAACCCCGCACCGACCCACGCCACCTCGCGACGACACCCTCCCCTCACCTGTGTCCGGGCAGCACAGTGCTGTGCTACCTGGACCTCCTCATGTCGTGTACCAGGACCTGACCTGTACCCGGACCTCCTCCCTTCACCCGGAAGAGGATTTGCAGTGCAGGGAGGAGGAGCCTCCCTGCACTGCAAATCCTCTTCCGGGTGCAGGGAGGAGGAGAGCCCACCCACAGCAGCAGTAAGGGAGGGGGGAGCCGCCGGGACCCACTGCACATTGCTGGCTCACCGCAAAGGACAGCTCTTAACGCAAGAGATGTCCTTTGCCATTATCTCATATGTTAGTCATATGCGATAATTATGTCTGCGGTAGCCGGCGATGTGCGGCAGACGGGAGGCACGGGTATTAGAGCATCCCGCCCCCTATGATAACCAGAGCTATCTTAACAGCATTATGGGCCCCCAGGAAAAGAAGTGCAGTGGGGCCCCTGCCTATACAACCTCACCTCTATCGGCGCTTCTCATTGATAACATTGGGCGTGATCATGTCACACCTGATAGTCAATGCAACCACTGGAGGAGGAGGACATGGGGAGAAGGGATGCCGGCCATCACTAACCATAAGTAACATTTGCCCTGCCTTAGGCTGCTGTGGGGGCCCCTATGTTTGTGGGGCCCCCTGGACAGTAGCTCACCCAGCCCATTTTGTGATGATAACTTGCATTAAACAAACGTATTCATTCACAGTATACCCCCTGTTGTGTCCATAAGTGGGAAGTGGAGAGGAGGTTATAAAATAAATACTACAGAACCTTAACAGCTAGCCCCATGACCCCGGCAGGTATACATTCTAATTACCATATTCATTATTACTCAGTATGTTTCTCTACTTTATTAACTGTATTTGTATATAATACAAACATGTTTATGGTTTATTTTTTATTATAGACCTTATACACCGGTGGACTATACTGTACATACCTGCTTTGTTACACATTTCAGATTAAAGTGCTAGTCATAGTGATTACTGCTACAGTAATCAGTCACCTGCAGTCATCTACGTATCTCTGCAATGTTATGGTGCCTTTAAATCTTGTTGATATAAAGAAGCAGTGGATGAGGGCATCTCAGGAGAGGACTGTAATATACATATTTAAAGGGAACATTGCACAGAATCCAAAGCTGCATTGTCATTATTTATTTACTACAGTATATAAGTATGCTATAGGATTATAAGTGTCCTTGTCGCTTTCCCTACCATGAATCTAGCTTACTACATACTTGCCTAACTCATACTTGCCTACTTTTGAAAACTAGTTTCAGGGAGATTATAGTTGGTAGTAGAATTTTGCACAGCGCCCCATTGAGGGGGGCGTGTCATGCTCTACCCAAAGGGTGTGTCACTGCTACATCTGAGAGGAATCTTTAAAAATGATATCCAAATGTAGATGAGCCCCAAAGCAGTTAGTAAGAGATACTATACTTGGTAAAGTGCTGGGAAATGGTGCTGATGATTCAATGTAAACGTATCTATCTCTCATTCCTTTTTTCCCAAAAGTGTAATAGTGTAGTGGGCTAGGTGAAATGAGGGAGATTGCTAGACTAATCAGGGAGAGAGGGAGATTGCTGATATGTCAGGGAGTCTCCTGCAGAATGCAGGAGGGGAGGTAACTATGGACCTGACCCTCTCCATGCGGGAGAAAATGCTCTGTTCCTGGACTTCCCTGGTAATGTATGATTGCCTTCACCTGTGGGGAGCTAGGTAATTGATAAGAAAGGTGTTTCATATTGGAAGAAACCTGAAACTATAATTATCTTTGGAGCTGCAATAAACGTAGCTGTTGTTATATTAAGCTAACTAAATATACAACACAAGATTTTTCTGAAAGTTTAATTCATATGTAAATATTCCTATATACCACAACAGAAGGTACTTCAGTATTACCCCTTTCAGACATACGGCAAAATCCTGGGATTTTTTAACGTGCACGCGCACAATCCCGAGACTAGGGTATGTCTGAAAGGCTCTACCCAGGATTTTAGTCCTCTAAAATCCCGGGTCCTGCGCACCTGCAATGGACCCGGGATTTTAAAAAACCCGGGTTTGAACCGGGTCTAAAATCCCGGGTAGTATGTCTGAAAGGGGTATATGTTGGTGCACATTGCATTAGCTGTGTGATTGTTATTATCCTTGGTGTACTGTATGCTTGAACCAAGTCAGCTAAGGGACTTATGACGTCACAAGCAACGTCGCTGGGATAACAATTTCACTATCCACGCCAACATCTATCCCTGTAGTAGCCTGGTGGTGTTCAAAGCATGACGAGCAGAAAGGGTACATTAGTGGTTCCATGTTCTGACCTTGCCCCTCGCACTGGTGTCTTGTGCCACGTGGTTGTGACATCAGAGGTTCTGTAGCCTGGTAGAATTTAGTCTAGACAAGGGCCGGTGCAAGGCACCGGAGCGCCCCAGGCGAGTCGGGGTGGGGGCGCCCCGGTGCCGGGGGAGGGGGGGGGTACCTGTCCTGCGGCGCTGTGTATTTAAAGCTGGCGGCGGTGGCAGAGAGGGGTCCCTGCAGTCAACGAGCGCTATCCGCCGGGCTATGCGGAAGCGCTTCTGTTGTGAAAACACTGGGCGCACGCTGATTGGCTGAATCTCAGCCAATCAGCGTGCGGACAGTGTTTTCACAACAGAAGCGCTTCCGCATAGCCCAGTGGATAGCGCTCGTTATTTCTTATTGACTGCAGGGACCCCCCGCTGCCGCCGCCGCCAGCTTTAAATACACAGCGCCGTAGGACAGGTACCCCCGCGGCACGGGGGGCAAAACGCCGTCCTCCAGTGGCCGGCGCCCTAGGCAAATGCCTAGATTTGCCTAGTGGTGGCGCCGGCCCTGGTCTAGACCTTGGTATATTTCCATTACCAGCTCTTAGTGGATCTGCATTGATGATCCACTGAAACACCTTGCAAAATGCTTACCATCAGGAAGGTTTTTTTTTTTTTGCAGCATTTTGAAATGTGTGATCCTTTTAGTTATTGCAGTAGTTCTCAAACTGTGGATGCTGACCCCAAAGTAGGTCACAACCGTCTCACAAGTCTTCAGACCCCAGTGTTCTGCCCCACCCCAGTGCTCTGCCTCTCCTGCCGGGGCACAGGGAAAATCATTAATTAATCAACCACTGCCTCACCCTAGTCACCCACTGCCTCACTCTTCCTTCCCTGTCACCCTCTTCCATCCCCGTCACCCCTTGCCATTATCCATTACCCACTGCCTCTCTGTTACTCCCATGTTATCCACTGCCATTCCCCTATGCCTCTTCTGCCACTGTCTGCCATCCCCTTATCATTCTCTACCTTTGCCATCCCTCACTGCCCTCCTTGTAGCTCACTGCCTTTTCCTGCCATCCTCTGCATCTCCATGCAGCCACTGCCTCAACCTCTCTCCCACTGACACCCTCTGCATATTACATCCACCCACTGTCAATCTCTGTCAGCCTCATCACCCACTTTTTCCCCATGCCACACTCTGCCTTGACATCATCCTCTGCCTCTCCTAAATCACCCTTTGTCTCCCTTTGACATCACCGCTGTCACCCTCTGCCACCTCCATCACCCACTGCCTTTCCCTAGTCACCATTTGCCGCTTTATTTCTCTCTGCCATCCTGTCGCCCTGTGCGTCTCACTTGTCACCATCTGCCTCTCCCCAGTCACCCTCTGCCTCTCCCTAGTCACAGTCTTCCTTAACTTCTCTTCCACCCTCTGCCGCTCCCTGACAACCATCGCCTCTCCGTGTCATTTACTGCCTGTCCAGTCTCCCACTGCCTCTTGCCATCATCTGCATCCCTCTGTCATTATTAACAATAAAAAACCCCAGCTAAATCATGTCATTTGGACCTGTTTTGTTCCTATAGTATTACTTATATCAAAAACATTAATCTCCAGTCATCTCCAGCATCAAATACCTTAGACAAACAGGATCTGAGACTTGAATCAACTTGGAATCAAAAAGTGATCCGAGCCAGGCATTGATTCAACTCAAAACCCCAGTGTGTGTGATTCATGTTCAGCAAAACAGCGCCTTTTATACAAAAAGGGTTACTGATGGTATTAGCATTATTGTCGCCATTTTCGACCCTCCTGGGTGTACAAGTGCCAGTAGCTTTTATTTTATATTAGGATACCGGTAACAGATCAAAATAATAATAATAAAAAATGTCAGGGTTGGCTACCCTCCCGGTCCCATGGAAAGGTGGGTAATCACCCCCCTCTGACCGCGCCGTTTAAATAACCTCCTGATATTACGAACTGCCGATCTCCGGTGGTGGGGCTAAAGCATGGGTCCTCAAACTGCGGCCCTCCAGATGTTTTGAAACTACAAATCCCAGCATGCCTTGCCACAGTTTTGCTATAAGGGAGTGTTAAAACTGTGGCAAGGCATGCTGGCATTTGTAGTTTCACAACATCTGGAGGGCCGCAGTTTGAGGACCCATGGGCTAAAGTGTCATAATTGCATAATGTTAGCCCCGCCCCCTTGGCCGAGATCGGCAAATCGGGTAATTTTTTCCACCATGGGGGCGGGGCTAAATGATGACACACTCAAGACTCCCGGAGAGAAGATTAAAAAAGTCGGCAACCATAAAATATTTTTATACTACGTATGCGCAAGCCAGCAAATAACCGTGTGTCTATGCATAACTACAGAGACCGGCCTAGGGAGGGGGTGGCAGGAAGTTATATCTGGCCTGTATTGCTTAGCTGCCTTGGACTTTAAAATTCAGCTGATCCTGAACTATTCATTGTTGTTATCAGTGGTGATAGGAAAACTTACTTATTGCCACCAAGGAACACTTCAATATAGATAAACCAGTATGTCTGCGATCCCTGTTTGTAAAAACAATCTCACAAAGTAAATCTGAGCGTTTAATCCTCTTACTCACTTGTTTCATAATAAACCATAATTCCAGCATCATACTGCAGAATCCTGCTGTGATATCAGTGCCTAGAACATGTCTCAGAAGCTGGTACCTGCAGCACGGAAATGCCTCCTGATGACTCACAGATTGGTTTCTTCTCCTGTAGATTCATGCAATTCACTGATCAGTGCGCTTTAAACTTCCTTTGCCTCTGCTTCAGACTATACATTGGTGGTGAAAAATGGACTTAGCTTGAGAAGGATTTAAATGATCTGAAAAGTGAAATATGTTCTGTGCACACTTAGGTAAATCTGCAGTCAGAGGTGCCAGAACTTTGTCAGGATAAGAGGGGTAAAGATACATATTTATTTTGGTTTAAATGCACTATATAGAGAGAGAGAGAGAGAGATTAGTACCAATTCACATTAATAGTATCTGTTATTCACAATACACTGCACAGCAGTTACTTAAACATGCTACAATTGACAACACAGCAGTGTCTATTATTCATATTACACCACACACCAGACAGGTGAGTCCCTTATACACATTACACCACACAGTAATGTCTATTATTCACAATACACTGCACAGCAGACAACTAAACATGCTACAACTGACCACACAGCAGTGTCTGTTATTCATATTACATCACACACTAGGCCGATGAGCCCTTTATACATATTGCACAACAGTTACTCCTTGGAATACAAGTCTGCTCTTGACGTCAATCCCCAATAAAGTGGACTGATGTCAGAGTAAAACAAATGTGTATTAGTACAGTTAAGGCTGCTGGTAAGAGGAAGAGTGTGTTAAATACTCTGCTGGTGTGGTGGGCTTTTCGTTGGCATTGTTAAGGGGTCCTGTATGCCAACTTCAAGGTCCCAAAAGTCATATTGGTTTCTCACCATTTACATATCACTGTGGCTGGCTTTATCAAGGGATTGTAGGTTGAGGTGAGTTTGAGGTTTAAGGCTGTTAAGAAGAGTTCTCCTTGCAAAATGTTCTACTAAGGATATCCACCAATGCCCTGAGAGATGTCACTGCCTTACTTTGCTTGTCCTCAGTGCTGTATTACTGGTCTGTTAGTGTGTTTAGCATGTAATCCCAACAAGTCTACCAATGCTGCCTCTCCTACCAACTGATTACATCCTCACACTCCCAGATCCAAGATTTTGCCTGTGCTGTTCCCTACCTCTGGAACACTCTACCTCTCCTTAAACTCTCCACCTTGCTACAAAACTTCAAAGAGGCCCTCAAGACCCACTTATTCATCAAACCAAGTCATCTTTTGTCCTAACCCTCTGTCCCATGCTCATTCTCTACCCCATCTTTGCCACCCCTATCTGTCTATTCCTCCCCTCCTAGAATGTAAGCTCCTTCGATCAGGTCCCTCTCTCCTCATGTGCTTTGCTTGACTTACTTATACTATCAACTACTCCACCTTCCATTTAATGGCACCTAACCTACCCCTCTGCTTCTCATTTGAGTGTGTGCTACCACTGATGTATTTGTAAACGTGGACGTTTCTCTATCAAGTTCCCCTTTATAGGACCTGTTCCATACACACTGGGAGATGATTGGTTGGTTGCTTATCACTATCCATTTTATCACTTTTGAAGCTTAGTACATCTGGCCCACAGTGTCTCTAGGCTCTTGGAAAACCAAGAATCAGTCACTGACAATTATTTATAGAGTGCATACATATTCTGCAGGACTTTACACAGAAAAAGTTTATTCCCATAAGTTTACCATCTATATTTCCAACCACATATTCTTTGTCAGAAACCAAGTCATTTACCATTTCATATTTCGATTGGAAAAGGAAACCCATGCAAACAGTGGAAGAACATGCAACCTCTACACAGATGGGGTCATGGTGGGAATCAGACGCAAAACCACATTGTGCTGAGGCACTGGTTCAATACTCAGCATCCATGACTCCCGACTAGATCAAACTGTCTGCTGTAGTTTCCTCCAGCTGTTGTGAAACCACAAGTCCCATAATGCCTTGCCATAGTTTTGCTATAATGGAATGCTAAAACTATGGCAAGGCATGCTGGGATGTGTAGTTTCACAACAGCTGGAGGGCCACAGTTTGGACATGGCTGTACTAGAAAGTTGAGAAGATGGGACAGTGTAGGGAAAAAAAAGGGATGTTCTATCTTTAAAATCACTGTAACCCAGGATTAATTCCTAATGAAAACGTGTAGAACATAAAGAAAATTGTAGGTGACACTCTAATGGATGGTGCAAATATCCCAGAAATAGGCCTCGCTCAGATAGTGCGACCCAGGAGATGAAACCTCCCATGATGCATGCATAATGGGCACTGATTAAAGTCTAGGAAATACATTTCAAAGAGTTGCTTGTCCTTTGATGTTACAATAAGAAACCTGCATTGTTAAAAATCATTATTTTACATAATACATTCCAAATGTTCTAAGTAAAATTGAAAGTGATTTATTCCCCATGAACAAAAGCCCATATGGTGTTACACAGCCTTTTAGACCCACATCACATGTTCTCAACATATGCCATGGTGGCAAACATTACATTCTTTCCCCAACACATATGTTATATTCTGCAGTCCATGAGGGGTGTAATACAGACGCGAAGCAGGGGAGTTTGTTAGCTTTAGTTCTCAGTGTTAGTACAGTCATCCACAAAACGTGTGCTTCTCTCTATGGGCCTTATTTTGGTTCATTCTTTCTGACCAAATCCTTCTTAGATGGGCAAAACCATGTGCACTGCAGGTGGGGCAGATGTAACATGTGCAGAGAGAATTAGATTTGGGTGGGGTTTTACTTCAAAGTGAGATCTATATTGCAGTGTAAAAATAAAGCAGCCAGTATTTACCCTGCACAGAAACAAAAAAACTCACCCAAATCTAATTCTCTCTGCACATGTTACATCTGCCCCCCTGCAGTGCACATGGTTTTGTCCATCTAAGAAGGATTTTGTCAGAAATAATGAACTAAAATAAGGCCCTATGTGCGGGAGGTAGCTACTGCCTGTGTGATGAGGACTGTCCTTACATTCCCTTGCTTGGGACCTTTTTATATCTCTGCCAATGCAGAGGGAATACAGTTTGTGGCCTCACCACTGACCTAAAGCCTTTGCTGGTCTTACCCATGGTTGCATACCCTCCCGGAATGCTGGAAATCAGGTCCCGCAGAAAGGTAGGCAAGCCTCCCGGAATTTTGCCTATCCTCTGCGACCCCCTCGTCGGCTCATCATTGTAGCCCCACCCCCCACTGTGCAATGCCTGAAATACCAGCATTGCACAGGTAGGGAGGGAGCTTGGCTACAAGGGCCACGCCCCCAAACAAATCATACCTTTCTAGTACCGCAATAGCTCGATTTCGAGTTGGGTGGGGTTTTACTTCAAAGTGAGATCTACTGTATATTGCAGTGCAAAAATAAAGCAGCCAGTATTTACCCTGCACAGAAACAAAATAACTCACCCAAATCTACTGTAACTCTCTCTGCACATGTTACATCTGCCCCCCTGCAGTGCACATGGTTTTGTCCATTTGAGAAGGAGTTTGCCTTTGCGAGTGAACCAGAATAAGGGCCTAAACATGTACACAAAATATACTGTACTGATTAGAACCTGACACTTTTCTAGTACAGCTTACAAAATACAAGCGTACGGTTACTATGATTTAAAGCACCTTGTCTTTGAGTACCTGTGCACCAGTCTATCATCTCTTTATGTCATCCTCTCATATGCTTCTTATAAACGACAATAATAACGTACAATATAAAATGTTTATGAGGGCGACCTTCATGTGAAAAGCTGGGAAAATGGCAGACAAAGGAAAACTTGTTAGGAATAATAAGTAAGAAATATGAATCAGTAGAAGGCGGTATACACAGAGAGCCAGATGGCAGCCCGGTATTATTTGTGCCCGATCATTTTGTAGGGTCTTATTAAATGTTCTGGAATACCTTCTGCAAGTTAATGAAAGGCTTTGTGGTTTTCTTAATCAAGCGTCAGTATGCCTCCCCTCCTGCATTCTGCAGGAGACTCCCTGAAATAGCAGCCATCTCCCTCATGTCACCTAGCCCATATTACACTGTTACATCATAGTTACCTCCCCTACTGCATTCTGCAGGAGACTCCCTGAAATAGCAGCAATCTCCCTCTCTCCCTTATTAGTCTAGCAATCTCCCTCATTTCACCTAGCCCACATTACACTGTTACATCCTAGTTACCTCCCCTCCTGCATTTTGCAGGAGACGCCCTGACATAGCAGCAATCTCCCCCTCTCCCTCATTAGTCTCGCAATCTCCCTCATGTCACCTAGCCCACATTACACTGTTACATCCTAGTTACCTCCCCTCCTGCATTTTGCAGGAGACTCCCTGACATAACAGCAATCTCCCTCTCTCCCTCATTAGTCTAGCAATCTCCCTCATGTCACCTAGCCCACATTACACTGTTACATCATAGTTACCTCCCCTCCTGCATTCTGCAGGAGACTCCCTGAAATAGCACCAATCTCCCTCTCTCCCTCATTAGTCTAGCAATCTCCCTCATGTCACCTAGCCCACATTACACTGTTACATCATAGTTACCTACCCTCCTGCATTCTGCAGGAGACTCCCTGACATACCAGCAATCTCCCTCTCTCCCTCATTAGTCTAGCAATCTCCCTCATGTCACCTAGCCCACATTACACTGTTACATTTTTTGAGGAAAAAGCAATGAGAGATAGAAGCATCAACGCCATTTACCAGCACTTTACCAAGTACAGTAGCTCTTACTAACTGCTTTGGGGCTCATCTACTGTACATCAGGACATAAGTAATATTAAAGGATTCCTCTCAGATGTAGCAGTACACACCCACGCTTCTAGGTGCCACTTTCACAATCTCTTTTTCACAATCTCTCCATACAGATGGGGCAGGCCTCTTCCTTGCTGGCGAATCGCCAGAACGTCAGCGCTGGCGATCCGCCAGCAGCCTGCCTCACCATCTGACTGAGACGCGCGTGCGTCTTACAAGCATGCGCGTCTCAATCTCCGTCGGCGGGGCGACGGGAACCCTGTCCGTCTCCGTTACCGCCGACAAGCCGGCGGTGACCCGGGGGAGCGGCTGGAAGCGCTGTCAGAAGGGGACGCGCGCGCCTCTCGTGCGCGCACGTCCCCTTCTCGCTATGCAGATGGCGCTGGCGGGGGATGGCGGCTGGCGTCGCCATCGCCATCCCCTGCCAAGATGGGACCTGCCCCATCTGTTTATGGAACTAGACACGCCCTTTGGGTGGAGCATGACAATCCCTCTCAATGGGGCGCTGTGCACAATTCTATTACCAACTATAATCTCCCTGAAACTAGTTTTAAAAGTAGGCAAGTATGTGCAGATGCCATTGATGACCATTACACTGTGTAGTTTGCTGCAATACAGTAGTTCAGGGTTGCCGACTTGGGAGAAGCCAGGAGAGGAGACTTCCAGCTGCAGTTCGGGGGGTGGGGCTTAAGAGTTACATCATGAAGCCCCGCCCCCAGGATGTTAAAACCCCAATTCACGGATCTCAGTGGAGGGGGCGGGGCTAAAATGACACGATTGTGGACATTTTAGCTCCGCCCCCTCCTCTGAGACCCGCGGATTGCCACATTAAACACAGAGGTATGGGAAAAGATGCTGCAATCAGGGGGTGGCGTGGGGGTCCCCCAGAATCCGGGAGGGTTGCCCACTTTTCCGGGGGGGCGATTTTCAGGATCCTCCCGGCCATTCCGGGAGGGTAGGCAACACTGCAGTAGTTTCTATAAAGAGGTGATACATAGCGGGTGACCTTCCACCCTTACTTAGAATTAGCAGTTAAGCCGCACAGAGCAATGGTTGTTTGTACAAGTGAAGCTGCAGAACACAGAAGCTGTGCGCTAAGTAAATGTGATTCATATTTCAGAGAGCTTATCGAGAACCACAAGTGGGGGTGGTAAAGATAAATGATCGTTTGAAAAATGAAAGGGAAAAATAGAATTGTTCTTCTCCTCTTTAGATAACAGCATCACAGTAGGATGAAACAATATTTAGGCCATATTGCCTGCTGCCAGCAATACATCTGACTGTACTTTACAACAGCTTCCATGAACCTAACACCATGCATAGGGTCAGTACGTACTTTCTGATGCCCCCGGGGTAGCTTGCCATCTGCTGATGTAGAACGTATTGGTGTATAAGGAACATATTACGCCTATTTGCACATTGATATCGTTATTTTTGTGTATAGAAAAAAAGGGAAACGAGAAAACATTTATTATTTATGCTGTAATCATCTTTTCATTTGGGTAATGATGTTTTCTTTATCCGACGTGTGGGATGTAACAGGAGTACAAGGAAGTGTGTTTATTGTTCCCTGCAGGAAATTCATGTACAGGGTATACATTTATAAGCATCGGGAAACGTATGGCTCCGTGGCTGATAACAGGCACTTTTATGGTTGGAGTAATGATATGTATTTTGTTATTTGACTGTAAAGATATGCAGCACATTGCTCTGTTCTTTAACCTCTGGGGAAGATTCAATTAGCTTCAAGTTACAGATGACAGTCAGCGGGATGTGGTCCTTAGGTTGACCCTTAACATGCATTGGGTCGTGTCCTCAGGCCACTACCCCCTCCCCCCCCCTTCCCCCTCAGGACCAGGGCCGCCAAGAGAAATCCTGGGCCCTGGTACAACAACTTCCTGGGGCCCCCACGGATGCAGATCCCCGCACACTCTGCGGACCCGGTGTTACGCCACTGCTTCCAAGGTGGATACACGTACAAAAATTTACACTGTAATGTCTATTACACATGTCACACACCCATTACATATTATACCACATGCCATAATTCTCATTACACGTTATGCCACACACCGTAATGCTCATTGCATATTAAGAAGTTAACATGCTCTACCAGGGGTTAACATGCTCTGCCAGGGGTTAATATTCTGTGCCAGGGATTAACCTGTCTGTCCTGATTTACATGCTCTGCCAGGGGTTAACATACTCTGCCAGGGGTTACATGCTCCTTGCAAAGGATTTACACATACCCTCCAACATGGCCCATTTCATTAGATACAGGCCCTTATTCAGATCTGATCGCAGTACAAATTTGTTCTCAAAATGGGCAAAACCATGTGCACTGCAGGTGGGCAGATGTAACATGTGCAGAGAGGTAAATTTGGGTGGGGTGTGTTAAAACTGAAATCTAATTTGCAGTGTAAAAATAATGCAGCCAGTATTTACCCTGCACAGAAACAAAATACCTCACCCAAATCTAACTCTCTATGCACATGTTAAATCTGCCCCACCTGCAGTGCACATGGTTTTGCCCATTTTGAGAACAAATTTGTACTGCGATCAGATCTGAATAAGGGCCACAAAATGCTCTGTTCCTGGACTTCCCTGCCAGTGGCAATTACAGATGTGAGTCTTCAGCACAGTCTAATATTAAAAGGGGGGGGGGGGGGGTTACATATACTGCCACCCCAAGCATCACTGTCCTGGACTCACTGGCAGTTGATGTGACTGCCCCTCTTTGAATTTTGGACTGTGCTGGAGTCCAACCTCTGTAACTACCCCTGCCAGGGAAGTCCAGGAACAGAGCATTTTGTACCTAATGGAATGGGTCATGTTGGGGGTACTTGCCACCAAATAAAAAAAAACCTGTGTGTCCAGACTAGGGCCCCCCTGACAGGCCCGGGCCCGGGTAAATTGTACCTGCTCCCCCCCTCTCTCGGCACCCCTGCTCAGGACAGTTGGGAGGTATGCCTTAGGTCAGTGATGGCTAACCTTGACTCTCCAGCTGTTGTTGAACTACACATCCCAGCATGCCCTGCATCAGTTTTAGAATGGCCAAATAGTAAAACTGTAGCATGGCATGCTGGGATGTATAGTTCAACAACAGCTGGAGTGTCAAGGTTAGCCATGACTGCCTTAGGTCGACAACTGAAATAGGTCGACATGGCTAATGTCAACAGGTTTGGAAGATCAAAACAAGGATTAGTGGGGGGAGTGAAAAGGGGTGGGGGTGGAGCCACACAGCTGGCTACTTGCTTGTGGGTGTGACCAGAATGATTTGCCTCTTTTAGCCACGCCTTAAACTGCTGTGGGCGAGGCTAAAATGGCACGAGTTGCGTCATTTGACCCGTGGACCCCCCGCCGAGGGGGGTCGCGGGTGCCTGCGGGGGGATCGCGGGACCCGGGCGGCTTTGCGGGAGGGTTGCCCTTCTTTGCGGGGGGCCGGGAGAGGGACCCGATTTCCAGGACCCTCCCGTCCATTCCGGGAGGGTAGGCAACCCTGATGTAAGTACCCTGCATTGTTGTTTACGGACCATATTAGGCCCAAAGCTAAATCACATCTTGCTGTCTCAGAAACATCAACCTGTGTTCTTGCTATACGAGTAATATGTGTTTTAGCTTCAGTTTCTCTAGAAGAGAACAAGTGTGTCCTCTAAGGCTTATTCTACTCTTCGTTTTAGTATTGAGAGCTTGACTTGCTCAATGCGTCAACATATTAGGAGAATTAGGAGCATATCTACGTTAATAATTCATGCTCAGTGGTAACATTTACACTGTACAGCAGCAGAGACTCCATTTGTGAAAGTCAATATGTTCTCCCTAACTGTCACTCACGCTAAAATCTGTTCGGAAAAACATATGTAACTGAGTGAACGGGAAACGTAATTCCCTGAATATGAAACGTTGCTTCCCTCCGTGTAAATCTTCTTCATCTATGTAAAGAAAACTGATGTAATAAAACAGCTGTGCAGCCAAATTATTTAACACCCAAATCTGGGTCCTCCTTCCCCGCTTCCAACACAACGCCATAATTTTCTACAGTTATGATAGAATTTCTCCTCGACTCATTTCTTAACCACTTCGGTGGTTTGCCAGGAAATTTCTCGGGCTGAGTTGCGCTGCCTGCGCGGATTCGCCTGAGAAATTTCCAGGCATGCCACTGATTGATAGGTGTGCGCCAGTGGTGCCTCCAGCTGTGCACACCCCCTCTGTCACCCCCCTCCCAGGTTGTCACCTCCGGCCAGTGCCGACTCCCCCCACCCCTGCGATCGTACGGTGGTGCTCAGTGCTGCTGCTGCAGCCGCTGCCGCCATTCGCAGCAGTGAGCAGGCGGCAGGCCCTGATCGGCAAAGTTCAGGGCGGCTAGGGAGTTCGGGCGCTCTGAACATCCCCCGAGCCTGCCACCTGGTTACTGCTGTTCTGTCTGTGAATGGCAGTAGGAGAAACCAGCAATACGGGGTGGGACAGCCGGTGAGTAAAGGGGGGGGGGGGGGGGTGGTGGAGCTACCCCTAATTGCTGTGGTGGGTATTTCTGGGGCAGGACAAACCTGCACTGGTAGGTTTGTCCTGTTCCAGAAAAAGCCACCACTCAAGGGATTGACCCTGCTAGTTCCTGCAGCTGAAGCTGGTCAAACTCATTGGAGATTTGTAATAGTCAATATAGCCAATAAAAACCAAAGGTACCCAAACGCATTGTTGGTTTGGGTTACTTTATTATGTACTCCTACGTAGGGTTGTTCATCTTATACATTGTAGGTTTATTTTTAATGTAACTCTGTATCTCACATTGAAGGAGAACATTACACTGTTGCAAACAAAAGTCACTATATACACTCAGTGACGGAACTTGTTTGGGTCCAGGTGCAAAACTATAATTTGGGCCTCTCTTTCTACACCCCAACCCAACTTTACAATACGCAACATGGCTGGGAGAGGCAGAGGGTGACAGAGATAGGCAGAGGGTGACAGGGCCAGCAGTGGGACCCTTAGTCCTCCTACGTAGTTCCACCTCTGTATACACTAATTATTTAGGGCAGATGTACTAAGCCTCAGAGAGTAATACAATGGGGAGAGAGAGAAAGAGATAAAGAAAGAGAGAGAGAAAGAGAGAGAAAGAGAAACTACCAACCAATCTGCTACTAAAAGTAATTTTTCAAACACAGCTTGTAACATGGCAGTAAGGGTCTGATTGGCTGGTAATTTATTAAAATAGCCTCTACTGCTTCAGTACTGCAGGGCAGTATGGACGGTGTATTGGTTAGCATTACTGCCTCACAGCACTGAGGTAATGGGTTTGATTCCCGCCACTGTGTGTAGTTTGTATATTCTCCCCATGTTTGCGTGGGTTTCCTCCAGGTACTCCGGTTTCCTCGCACAATCCAAAAATATACTGGTAGGCTAATTGGCTCCCAATAAATTAACCCTAGAATGTCTGTGTGTGCGTGTACATGTGGTAGGGAATATAGATTGTTAGCTCCACTGGGGCAGGGACTGATGTGATTGTTCAAATATTCTCTGTACCGCCCTGCGGAATATGTGTGCACTATATCTTAATAAATAATACATAAATAATAAATACTGCTTATACCAACTGTTTCTAATTTCAAATGAAAATCTCAGGTTCTACATATAAAAAGCCACGTACACACCTGGCAATCTAGCGGGAAAGGAAGTGCAAGCATCGGGACCGCCCATGGCCCTTTGCTGCAGGCAATACACACGGAGCGATCAGTGCGCTATTTGTGAGCGATATCTAGTCAAATTGCTTAGAAATGGGTCTGTCATCGCCCTATTTGTATGCCCGATAATGGGACTTTCCCTCGACGTATCCTTGTTGTTCAGTATAAACAAATTGTATAGTAGATTTCAGCAGTCTGTGCCAGTCTATATCACTTCTGTTCACAATATAACAAACTCATAAATGATGAGCACTTGCCCCGTATATTACTAACAAATTTGGGAATTTAAATCTCAGAATATTAAAGTAATATTTCTCTCCTATTTCTGTGCGCAATGAAATTTATATGAATAGCTGATAGTTTATTCAGAGCATTTCTCTAAAGTGTATATCATTCTAAATAGGGATATGCTAAATATTTCATTGTTTGCCCGGGATTACCTCTACGATGTCAGTGCAGGGATTTAGCCAGACATTCCGACCCTCCTGCATTTTGCCTGAGTTCCTCTCTGCTGCACACATTAACTTGCAGGGGGCCCCACACCGCATACCCTGCACCCATTTTTTTTTCAAAACTTACCCTCTGTAAACCCACGTTGGCCTCAACTACACTGCAGATATCAACAGTAAAGTGGTACGGTGGCCATTTACCCATCATTTCATGCATGCGTAGTAAGAAAACTTTGCCTCCTCCTCTCCAGAAGCGCCTCGGGTGGTGGTACCCCTGCTGTGTAATGTAACTGTGATGTCAGTGTGAAGCCATGTAATGTAGCTGTGATCTGAGTACTAAACCATGTTGCATTATGTAGTTGTGATGTCAGCGTGTAGCCCTGCTGTGTAATGTAGCTGTGATGTCAGTGTGAAGCCATGTAATGTAGCTGTGATCTGAGTACGTAACCATGTTGCATTATGCAGTTGTGATGTCAGTGTGTAGCCCTGCTGTGTAATATAGCTATGATGTCCGTGTGTAGTCATGTAATCTAGTTGTCATGTAAGTATGTAGTCCTGCTGTTTAATGTAGCTGTGATGTCAGCGTGTAGCCATGCTAAAGTAGCTGTGATGTCAGCGTGTAGCCCTGCTGTGTAATGTAACTGTGATGTCAGTGTAAAGCCATGTAATGTAGCTGTGATCTGAGTATGTAACCATGTTGCATTATATAGCTGTGATGTCCATGTGTAGCCCTGCTGTGTAATGTAGTTGTTATGTCAGTATGTAGTCCTGCTGTTTAATGTAGCTGTGATGTTAGCATTTAGTCCTGCTGTGCAATGTAGCTGTGATGTCAGCGTGTAGCCCTGCTGTGTAATGTAGCTGTGATGTCAGTGTGTAGCCATGCTAATGTAGCTGTGATGTCAGCATGTAGCCATGCTGTGTAATGTAGCTGTGACGTCAGCATGTAGTCCTGCTGTGCAATGTAGCTGTGATGTCAGCATGTAGCCATGCTGAATAATGTAGCTGTGATGTCAGCATGTAGGTGCAATGTAGCTGTGATGTCAGCATGTAGCCATGGTGTGTAATGTAGCTGTGATGTCAGAGTGTAGCCATGCTGTGTAATGTAGCTGTGATGTCAGCATGTAGCCATGGTGTGTAATGTAGCTGTGATGTCAGCGTGTAGCCATTCTGTGTAATGTAACTGTGATGTCAGCATGTAGCTAGTATTGCGCTTTATACTTTAGTTTTTACTTGCCACTGCAGGACACACTCATGAGTAACAATAGATAAGCCCATTTGGTGGAGATAAACACACCTCTTGGGTGGAATATGACATGCCCCCTCAACTGCGCTCTGTGCACTGCGGTGCACATTGAGAGAAATCTGTATTCTACCTGAAACTACTGTTTAAAAGTAAGCAAGATGAATGTAGGCTCCTTACTAATCTTAGTGTGGTGGTTGTCGGCCCCAGGCCATCTCTGGGCTCTATGATGCTAGTGCAGGGATTTAGGACTCTTTACACTAGTATTGCATAGTATGTGGCGGCTCTGGGCCCCTGACCATCTCTGGACTAAAACACCCCAGCAACAGTCGTAATTCTGCTCAGGAGAAGCCCAAAAGGCAAAACGAAGGCTGCATAAGCCAGAGTGTAGTTAAGAGCCCGGGGATTTAGGGGTTAAACGCAGATACACATGCAGCATCAGAGCTGTGTGTAATTCTTAGACAGGTTAGCATGTGGTGCTTATGGGCCAATCAGCACCCAGAGGGGAGGTAGCTTAAGGGGGGGTATATAGGGTCCAGCTTGGGGGAGGAACTTCCTCTTGGAATCCGGATTCCCACCCTCCCATCCCTTCTTTTCTTTCCTCTCTCTGGTGCTCATTGCCTTCGGGCTGTCCAAACAATTCGGTTAAATTTAATTTAGTTTAAAAAATCGGCGAGAAGGCGCTCTCGACCAGCAGTCGGGTGAGGTGTCAGGTGGTCACCGTGCGGTATTACCCCCCCCTTGCCAGGACGGTGGGCGAGTCCCGAAATGAGCGGGGACGGTGGGCACTTCCTTGAGGTGTCCGCGCCTTACCTTAGAGGGGGCGGGGAGCCGTTACGGTGCAGGCTGTACCTTACGTAAGGGGTGTGTTTGTTAGATTGGAGCGAGGCAGTCGCTGCCATTGACATACACCTCTGACTGGTGCTGGTCTCAAGTGCTGTCTTGGCCATCCCTTTGATAGACTAACAAGGGTCATACCACCTAAATAAATAACTTGACCATTTTAAACTTATGCCATGGTTGTCTGAGTCTTATTTTTAGATAAGGTGTCCGCGTGAATTATTTCTAGGAGATTATTGTAAAGGTAACAACAAAGGGCAACCAATATAATCCCTTGGGCGCCTTAAGGAAAAACTTAGGCAAGTACGATGCAAAGTGATGGAATGACTGTTGGCTGAACTGTGGGCTATGCAGACAAAGCGGCATATTAATAATAAGGGGGCCCTATGTCACCTACTCTGCACACACCACCTCCTGCATACCAGAAGTATTTATGACCTACTGTATTTGTAAGTTTGATACAGATGTGACGGCGTTGTTATACTAATGCCACAGCCCCTGATTTATTAGTACATAGAGATATGTCAGTGCGTCCAAAGAAACCTAAATATGATTTATAGTGAAAAAAAATTTTTTTCATATACCGTGATCATTTTCCTTGAACATTGAATTGTTCACCTAACGGCATTGTTCCTAATTAAATGAAACCATCACAAAATTGACACAAACCACCCATTGTGCTGCTTAAATGACTGCTCGTTAATATAAAGCATTCGTCTGTCAGGTAATAATATATTCATCTGGGTTGCACATCACCTGAATCAATGCTCAAAGCATCTGAAGCCCTTTGGAACTTCTGCATAAATCTGGCATACTATATTTCAGCTTTTTTAATGGGTTTTTTTTTTGTATGATACCATCAAAGATCAGCATTGTGCTAAGCAGAGGAGCAGAGAAATAAGGCTATGTACAGGAGATAATCTGCAGGTCACACAGGGTCTCTGATGTTTTCTTCTCTCTGCGCTGGCGTCTGAGATGATTTCAATAGTGAAGCTTTGGGAAGGATTTTTTGAGCGCCCGTAAATCATGGCTGCGTTTTATCCCATTAGAAAGCGATTTCCTGTGAAATGTAAAACACAGAAGGGAAAGGGACTACCGCTATCTTCCTCCCTTGAAGAAGGTGTCAATGTAATCCAAAGAACAGGATATGAAATGGTGAATATAGCTGATTATTCATTTTTGGGGGTTCTGCATTAAATATGTCAATGGATTTTTATGGAATTTGTTTTGCGAGTGAAACGTGCAATTTCCTCCGCTGCCACTTGTACAAAAGAGTCTCCTGTGGCACATTCGATTGCTGCACATGTGGATTTGTAATTAAATTAAACAGATTTGATCTTTTCAAGGCCATTTTGTTAATGCAAATATATATAGGTTACATAAGCTACATCATATGTCTCCCACCAGGAGTTAATTATCCCAGAAAACTAACATATAAAATATGTTCCTATATAAATAATCTCTATTAATATATTGTCCTTATAATATATAATTATGTTTACCGTATAATGAGTTTCAACACATTTTTAAGAGATGATATAGGTTAGACTGTAAATACATCCTAAGCTGCTTGCCAGTGCTTTTTTTCAGCAGGAACCAGCAGGAACTCAGTTCCTGAACCTCTTATTAAATATGAAATCATCAGGAACTGGGTTCCTGAACCTGTTCTGGGCCAACATGTACTTTCCAAAGTCCCCTGTGAGTGCCTTCCTTTCTAAATACAATATATACACCTCTCTCTCTCTCTCTCTCTCTCTCTCTCTATTTTTCAAAACTTCCAAAAACTTTTAGTGGCAGCCACTCCATGTGGAGGCAACATGGTAGAATGATGAGTTACATAATGTAGTTTAACGGATGGATGTATCAAAAAGAGCGGTGAAGTGAACAATGGAGATGTTGCCTATACCAACCAATCAGCTTTGAGGTAGCATTTATCCAGTAAAATGATAGGTAGAAGCTGATTGGGAGCTATGGGAGACTCTTTGTACTGTTTAAGGCACCCCATAACCATTGTGGCTCCTTTCATCACCTGGGTTCATATCAGAACATTGGATGTTTGGGGTGGGCTGCTGGTTCGGCAAGGTTCGCTCACCTTGTGGGCTCCAAATATTTAGACAGGATGAACTGCGCTCGATACCCCAAGTGATAATGGAGAAATTATTTTATATGTAGTGCTTACCTTATATCTGTCCGAACTGTCCTATATGGAGGGAGACCACTCCTCGCTCTATCGGACATGCCATTTGATCCATAAATATTGAACGTTTAAACTTGAATGAAGCATATATTGGCTACCAAGTGGGAAATACTGGTCTAAAGGGTAGAAATACAATCTATATGGGGGTCAGTACACAGAATTATACCAAAAAAAGTATATACAACCAACATATTACAAAGAAGACAGAAAAAAAGGAACAGAAATGAATATTATTGCAGGCAGATGAAGTTTACGAAGTCCGGATGCATGTGTGTGCAAATGTAGTTCTGCTGCCAAGTTCTAATGGTGGAATAGTTGGAAAGATCGTTGGAAATGGTAGTGCAGTGCGGTATCCCACTACTTACACTGTTGTGCAGTTACAGAGGGTGATCATGGGCACTCCTCAAAGTCCAGGGTCCCCCATCTGCTGGCAGTACTTTACGGTTTTGGTGGTGGGGGGGTCTTGTTAGGTTGTGCAGTGTGGGCTTGCATGGGGCTTCCGATAGTCAGGCTGTCCGGACTTACCAGCAGCTTGCTGCGTATGATTGTGATCCGAGGGTTGTCCGGCAAACTTTTACTCTGTAGTGTCTGAGAGAATTGTGTGGTCTTCAATGCGTTTTGGGAGGGTTGTTTGAGTAAATTCTTCAGCAAGCTAATTAATGGAGGCGGAAATTGCATCCTTACAATTGCAAAACAAACTTTCGATACAGACTATTCATATTTTTTGGAAGAGTAGTATGTGGTTTCTTGACCACAGCTATGAAAAGGAACCTTCATACAGGGGATTTGTTTAACTATCTCATTTAAAATGAATTGTTTGTTTTTAGTTTCCAAGCTCCACAAAAGGAACCAACAGATTTAAAGGGTTCAGTCTGGTCGTATAAAGTGGATAAACTGCTATGCATCTCAAACGCCTTTACCAGATTAATCAGGAATAAATACAGCCTGGTGATAGAGAATATAAATTATCTCACAGGGTGCAATTTTACTGATGCCAAAGGTGTCATGCAGGGTATAGATATCAGCCAGGAGACGGGATAGCCTTGGGCTGAATTGGTACCAGTAATAGGGATTTGTGTTGCCTGGAGGCAGTAATGGCTGGACTGTGAGAGGACCCAGGTTTGAAGTTCTCATAAATTCTTCTTGGTCAGACGCACTCCCTGCATCGTTCATTCCATTGTGGAGAGTTTCTTGTATTATATAGTATGACATTAATAACATGTTTAAGTGTTCTATTTTCCTTCCTGTCCTGACTAAGTCTATTTGATCTCTATGGATTAACCAATTAACTGGCCATTTAAAAAAAATATATATATATTATAAAATATGGGTTTTTCAAACATTAGATCATCGCCATCTGAGCAATGGAAAACATTGCGTCCATCGTGACTTTTTATTTCTCCGTGCTTGTTTGAGCACTTGTTTGGAGTGTCTGCGGGAAGGGGGGAAATGTACAGCTGTTCTTCTGCGTAGCCACGGGATGGAGAGTCCTGTCATACTGACTTATCTGCAGTGATTGGCAGCATGGCAAACCCTGGGGGAGGGTGCAGCAAGGCAGCGTGGCGGCTGCTAGAAGATTATATGCCAGCAGCTGTACAATCTGTGTATCTGTTGGCATTATTTGCAACTAGATCATATAATGCACTGCCTGGTGTGGTTGCCCACCAGTGGTTAAGGACCTGATACAGGGTTGGATGCAGGGGCGGATTGGCCCACCGGGAAACTGGGCCATTTTCCGGTGGGCCGGCCCAAAAGTCATTAAAAAGGGGCCAGCCGTGCTCCCCCTGGGCTGGCTGGGCAGCGGCCGCAGCACTTTGCCCAAATCCATAATGGCCACGGGAGGGCTGCTGCGCATGCGCGCACAGCACGTCCCATGCTCCCAGCTCCCATTCCCACTCAGCCCGGCAGAAGAAAGAAACAGCAGCAGGTGAGCTGCCCCCCCCCCCCCCCGGCGTATGCCAATTCCAGAGGAGGTGTCTTGTGTAAATAGACGCCACTTGCCAGTTTGTAATTCGCTGCTGCATCCAAAGAGGCAGCATTGGGCGTGTCCATGGTTTGTAAAATGGTTGCCATTCTCCCCTTGCCCCTTTTCTTCTCGCCCCTTCCCTTCTTCTGTATGTCTTTGTTTCTGTCGGTTTATGCAAGTTTTTTGTGTGCCCTTTTCTTGTTATACTTGTGTGATTGGTACTGAAGATTGTGTGGATTTTGTCGATATGTTATGCACAATGCTTCATGATCCACTTCTAGTGCATTTTTTCCATATTTTGTTGTTTGCTGACTGCATTGCCATTTGTTGTATTCAATAAATATGCCATTTTCAAAATTCAATAAATATATATTGGGAAAAAAAATGGTTGCCATTGCTGCCCCCTTTTCATCCCTACACGGACTATGATTCATCTGGCATACAGATGGAGCGCCTCTCAGCCAGCGCCGGGGCTCGCCAGATTGCCCCCGCTGGTGAGATGGCGCTCCATCTGACTGAGACGCGCGGGCATCCCACACACACACGTGTCCCAGTTACCAGGTGGTGGGGGACGTGAACACTGCCCATCTCCGCTTCCGGGAGACGGGCAGGGTTAGGGGTTGAGCGGGGTGGTGGGGGTGAGCGTCAGGGACCGGCGGCGAGGCGGCGCACATCCCCTTTCCATCTGTATGCAGCCGCACTGTGTCTGACAAGGTTGCACCCATTCACCATCGGGATTCTGTACGTCTCTGAAATAGGCCCTAAGGGCGGGATGTATCAATATTCACTTTTCTGTAGTGAAGTGGACTCCGTTTTTTCGCGCTTTTTTCGCGATTGTTTTGCGATGATTTTCGCGTTATTTACGATGATTTTATGCATATCTTTGGTCCGCGCTAATGTGGACCTCTCCCGAAATCTTTTCGTTTTTTTTTTTTTTTGTGCGCATGCGCAGATGCGTCCTGCTGCTGGCTGGGTTTCCCCGGCTCGCAGCGCTCAGCTTGACTTGCTGACGAACTGCAGTTGTGACAGTTCAATTATTAAAGTATAATGTATTTTTACAGTGTGTTATTTACCTTATGAAAACAGGTTGTGCTGTGGGATGTATTTTACTTGTTGTATGGGAGGCAAGATTGATTCTTTTTTGGAAGGTGTGAGGCACAGATCATCAGGGCTAGGCAAGAGGCAGTGAGGTGTGAGGCACACTGCCTCTTGCCTAGCCCTGATGATCTGTGCCTCACACCTTCCAAAAAAGAACCAATCTTGCCTCCCATACAACAAGTAAAATACATCCCACAGCACAACCTGTTTTCATAAGGTAAATAACACACTGTAAAAATACATTATACTTTAATAATTGACCTGTCACAACTGCAGTTCGCCAGCAATATAAGGCGAATTATATAGAAGAGAAGCTGAGCGCTGCGAGTGTTAATACATCACACAGCGCTTCAGCTACAATGCTGTCCAATGGGAGGATGTTTCGCGCCGGAAACTCCGCGATACTTCAACCCGGCGGAGTTTTTTCAACAATAGAAAACGAAAACTTTATTAATACATGAAGCGAACAAGGGACCAACGCGAAAACGGGATGTCAACGCCACGGTAAGCGTTGATACATCCCGCCCTAAATGCTCTATTAACAGTTGTGGCATATTTATTATTAGCTTTATATACATTTTATTGCCCACGTTAAGGATCAGGAGATCAGTCTGGAGCTTGTGTCATTTCTTAGTGTAGGAATGGATGTAATTGATGTTGTGTGTGCATGTGGCTCAAGGTTGTTTAACATTATAAGCGTGTGCTGGGCATCAAGTGAGATAATGACTTGCCTGTAAAGCAATTTCAATTTCTGTTACATTTGGTTTTTTTTTTATTGCTGCACTGTCAGTTCCTATCAAAATAACTCTAACGATACATTTACAGCCTAATAAATAGCCGTCTCTGATGTACCAGGCCTATCATTTCTTTCAAACATTTTGGACAAGGTAGATTAAATATTTCTTCATTTAGGGGCACTGCCATAAAGGAAGCATTCAGACAACAGGAGCAATGTCTCCTCATCAGGGGAGGCTTTTCTAAGACCACCAGTTAGAAGACCACACGACAATTATTTATTTATTACCAGTTTCTTATATAGCGCATACACATTCCGCAGCGCTTTACAGAGAATAGATGAACATTCACATCAGTCCCTGCCCCAGTGGAGCTTACAATCTATATTCCCTACCACATGTACACGCGCACATAGACATTCTAGGATTCATTTGTTGGGTGCCAATTAGCCTACCAGTATATTTTTGGATTGCGGGAGGAAACCGGAGTACCCAGAGGAAACCCATGCAAGTACGGGGAGAATATACAAACTCCGCACAGTTAGAGCCATGGTGGGAATCGAACCCATGACCTCAGTGCTGTGAGGCAGTAATGCTAACCATTACACCATCCTTACTGCCCAGTATATATAACACATGGTGGGGATAGAACCCATGACCTCAGTGCTGTGAGGCAGTAATGCTAACCATTACACCATCCGTACTGCCCCGTATATATAACACGGGGTGTAATATGGTGTAATGCTAACCATTACACCATCCGTACTGCCCCGTATATATAACACATGGTGGGAATAGAACCCATGACCTCAGTGCTGTGAGGCAGTAATTCTAACCATTACACCATCCGTACTGCCCCGTATATATATAACACATGGTGGGGATAGAACCCATGACCTCAGCGCTGTGAGCAGTAATGTAACCATTACACCATCCGTACTGCCCCGTATATATAACACATGGTGGGGATAGAACCCATGACCTCAGCGCTGTGAGGCAGTAATGTAACCATTACACCATCCGTACTGCCCCGTATATATATAACACATGGTGGGAATAGAACCCATGACCTCAGTGCTGTGAGGCAGTAATGCTAACCATTACACCATCCGTACTGCCCCGTATATATAACACATGGTGAGGATAAAACCCATGACCTCAGCGCTGTGAGGCAGTAATGCTAACCATTACACCATCCGCACTGCCCCATATATATAACACATGGTGGGGATAGAACCCACGACCTCAGTGCTGTGAGGCAGTAATGCTAACCATTACACCATCCTTACTGCCCAGTATATATAACACATGGTGGGGATAGAACCCATGACCTCAGTGCTGTGAGGCAGTAATGCTAACCATTACACCATCCGTACTGCCCCGTATATATAACACGGGGTGTAATATGGTGTAATGCTAACCATTACACCATCCGTACTGCCCCGTATATATAACACATGGTGGGAATAGAACCCATGACCTCAGTGCTGTGAGGCAGTAATACTAACCATTACACCATCCGTACTGCCCCGTATATATATAACACATGGTGGGGATAGAACCCATGACCTCAGCGCTGTGAGCAGTAATGTAACCATTACACCATCCGTACTGCTCCGTATATATATAACACATGGTGGGAATAGAACCCATGACCTCAGTGCTGTGAGGCAGTAATGCTAACCATTACACCATCCGTACTGCCCCGTATATATAACACATGGTGAGGATAAAACCCATGACCTCAGCGCTGTGAGGCAGTAATGCTAACCATTACACCATCCGCACTGCCCCATATATATAACACATGGTGGGGATAGAACCCACGACCTCAGTGCTGTGAGGCAGTAATGCTAACCATTACACCATCCGTACTGCCCCATATATATAACACATGGTGGGGATAGAACCCATGACCTCAGCGCTGTGATGCAGTAATGTAACCATTACACCATCCGTACTGCCCAGTATATATAACACATGGTGGGGATGGAACCCATGACCTCAGCGCTGTGATGCAGTAATGTAACCATTACACCGTCCGTACTGCCCAGTATATATAACACATGGTGGGAATAGAACCCATGACCTCAGCGCTGTGAGGCAGTAATGCTAACCATTACACCGTCTGTACTGCCCGTATATATAACACATGGTGGGGATAGAACCCATGACCTCAGCGCTGTGATGCAGTAATGTAACCATTACACCGTCCGTACTGCCCCGTATATATAACACATGGTGGGGATAGAACCCATGACCTCAGCGCTGTGAGGCAGTAATGTAACCATTACACCGTCCGTACTGCCCCGTATATATAACACATGGTGGGGATAGAACCCATGACCTCAGCGCTGTGAGGCAGTAATGTAACCATTACACCGTCCGTACTGCCCCGTATATATAACACATGGTGGGGGTCGAACCCATGACCTCAGCGCTGTGAGGCAGTAATGTAACCATTACACCACCCATACTGGCCTCTTAAGACCACATGCCACATGCACACACCGGCACAGCTCCCACGCGACAAGTGGACGTGCGATGATGTAATTATGGTCATAGAAGCAACACTTCTGCCACAAGGGTTCTGCAGGGTCAAGCAAATAACGAATTACAGTACAAGCCTTGTACTTGGTAAGTAAAGCCAGTTGCATCAGGGGAAAGGACACTGAAGCAATTACTAGGGTGGCAGAGATATATAATGTAAGAAAAGCACATGAGGAGAAAGGACCCTGCTCGTGAGAGCTTACATTGTAAAGGGGAGGTACAGACGGACAGGGGTGACACAGAAGGGGTAGAAGTGGGCATAAACAAATGGTTAGGATGAGAGATGGTTGGGTTTTATGCGGGAGAGTGGGAAGGTGATCAGCTCAGTCCAGTGCAATCACATCTCCATGCCGCCAAACCACCTCCTTCATGTCCCCTCCTGTGTGGCCTGGATGCTCCATCACAGTGGGAGGAGCCACTGAGTTTCCAAGTATGTGCAGTAGTAGGGGCTCATGCCTAAGGGGTGTGGCCAGGTACCACAGGGAATGAGGCTTGGACAACCTGCAGACAACATAGATACTACAGTGCATGGTCTGGGCCCTTTTATAGTAACTACTGATCATTTATACACAATAGTCCTTTGAATGCTGTATAATGGGACACATGCATTCTATCTACATATACCTCAGTAAATGGGGGGGGGGGTACATGCCGGTGATCGCTACAAAGGGCGGTGGGGGTGCGATCACTCTCCCCACCTCCCACACATCACGCAGAGAGAGCGGACTGACTGCTTCTACCTCTCTCCCCAGTAAGCCCTGTGTGCTCTGCTGGGGAGAGAGGCTGATGCTGCCGTCAGTCTTCTTTCTGAACAGACGAGTGAGAGAACCCGGGCCCCTCCAGCCCTCCTAACAGGCCTGGGCCCCAGGTAAAAAGAACCCTCTCCCCGCTCTCGGCACCACTGTATATATAGTAAATACTGCTACTGCATGCGTTATTGTACCAGATGAATGCACCGTAGAAAATACACCATTGTCTCCTTGCTTGATCTCTTGTTCTCTTTCTCTCTGTCTTCCTATATTCCTATGGTAGTTTACGAACAATTACGTCCCCCAATCAAGCTGACAAGTAGGTTAATGGACATTTAACATCACATTAAGTTCTCCGCGAAGTATCTTTTTACTGAGTCTGATATCACCATCCACTGTGAAAAGGCAATAGGTCATCTGTCCCTAGCTTCACAACATAGGGTGACAAGAAAAATGGCATTACAGGTTAAGTATCCCTTATCCAAAATGCCTGGGACCAGGAGCATTTTGGATAACGGATTATTCAGTAGTTTGGAATATTTTTATATTGGAATGAGGTATTTCGAGGTATCTTGCATTTTTGTTGTATAAACACATGAAATACTGTACACACAAATATATTTTATTTGTTCATGAAACAAAGTTTGTGTCCTACAGCATCTCAGGCACTGAATTTGAATGCCAAGCAATCATTTTTTATTTAGTGCCAGGTACAGATGGGGCAGGTCTCATCATTGCAGGGGATGGCGATGGCGACGCCAGCCGCCATCCCCCCGCAACCCGCCATCTGTAAGCGAAAGGGGATGCGCGCACACGAGATGCTCGCTCGTCCCCTTCCGACGGCTTCCCCTGGGTGACCGCCGGCTTGTCGGCGGTCACCCGGGGTCCCCACCGCCTCCCCACACCCCCCCCCCCTAACCCTGTCCGTCTCCCTGAAGCGGAGACGGACAGGGTTCCCTTCGCCCCGCCCGACGGAAACTGAGACGCGCGTGCGTCTCAGTCAGATGGCGAGCCAGGCTGCTGGCAGATTGCCAGCAGTGACGTTCTGGCGATTCACTATATGGGTGAAATGTAATAGGATGAGAGAATCAGAAAGTGAGCGATCTGGTAAGAAATCTCCAGTATATTTTAAAGCGGCAATCATTTATACTGCAAAGCCAGTTTGATTTTGCAGTGTAAATGATTGCCGCTTTAAAAAAAAAAAAAACCTGGAGATTTCTTACCAAATCTCTCACTTTCTTGTGCTGTCACCCTATTACATTTCACCCAATGGTTTTTGGAATAATTTAGATAACGCATATTTGTATAAGGGTTACTCAACCAATATTATGTATTTAGCTAATAGATATCTTTGGTTATGAGTTTATCATTTTCATAGCAAATTTGATGGTACATTTGTAATGGCTTTGTCCTATGTATGATATGTGGTAATGCTATTTGGTATAATACATCCGCTAGTTTTTTCACTGCTTTTTGACCCGAGTGTCGACACAGTGGACATGGACACAGTTTTAAGTGCGCCGTGTCCCCTTTTAATGCTCGCTGCGCTTGCCATGCTTCGGGCTCGGTGCCTCACTGCGCTCAGCACACTATTATATTCTCCCACCACGCCCTAGTGGACGGTAGGACATGAAATACCGCCTGTCGGTACATGTTGGCTCAAAAAACAGTGAAAAACCCCATGTCAACCTTTTCACTGTCAACCTAACCCATGTCGACCTAATGACTGTCTAACTGTCTTGCTGGTGACCCAATGACCGTATCTCCCGGAAGGTTGCTTACCTGCATGGCTCATGAAGTGGGTGGGGACATATAATTATCATGCAAACATTTCCATGTGGTCTGCCATGCCCACTAGATGGTATGGGACAGTGGTAGCCAACTCCAGTCCCCGAGAGCTCCCAACAGTTCACGTTTTCCAGACAACCTAGCTGCTGCACAGGTGCACTCATTACTCACTGACACATTATAAATGATCCACAGGTGGAGATTATTGCTTCACTTGTGATTCTGTGAGGAGACCTGGAAAACGTGCACTGTTGGTAGCAGGGCCGTCTTTCCCATTGGGCTCGATGGGCAGTTGCCCGGGGGCCCTAGGACCTAGGGGCCCCCGGCCCAGCCCAATGGGAAAGATGGTGGCATACCCTCCAACTATACCGATTTAGCCGGTACAGTACCGTTTTTGTATGGTCTGTACCGGCTAAATAAAAGTCTACCGAATGTACCGGTTTTTGACGATCAGACCCCTGTTAGGACGCAGCTCCCCTGCGTGACAGCACCAATTGGTGCCAGAGAACGCATCCGCCAATCACGCAGTGGTCTCGGAGGTAAACAGACGAGTCTCGGAGGTAAGCGGAGGTGTCACTGAAGGCAGCGCCGGAAGAACAGGGGCTGGCTGCAGAGGCTTGCACCGCAACCAATCAGCGCAGCGGGCTGGGACGCGGCAGTTGGAATTTGAATCAAGCATCAGCGGCAGTACAGGCTCTCATGTAATGGAAACGGGGGCATCGGCAGCACAGGTAACCGTGGTATAATCGCCTGGGGAGGGCATAACGCACTGCTCGGACTTAGGCTGGGAACGCATGGTCCTCGTGCCGGAGTCCATAGTAAAGCTGGACTCCATGTGTTGGTGTTATCAGTAAATAGGTGTTATCAGTAGATGGCGCAGTGTGTGATGGGGTACTAAGTAGTCATGGGGTATATTATTGGTGCCGCAGAATCATGTGGGGGTAATATCAGCAGATGGGGTACATAATTGCTGCTGCAGAGCCATGTGGGGGTATTATAAATACAGGGAGGGCACAGGCAGTAGATCGGGATAAATAGCTATTGTAGGGTAGATTTGTTAAGTTAAATACATATATGGGAAAAAAATGGCTAGTACACATTCGGAAAGGGGGTGTGTCTACGCCTCCCTTTGCATGTGGCCACGCCCCCTTTCCGAATGTGTACCGGTTTCTTGGGGGGGGGGTCCAGAGAACTAGGTTGCCCAGGGGCCCTTCCTCATGTTAAGACGGCCCTGGTTGGTAGCTCTCGAGGACTGGAGTTGGCTACCCCAGGTGTGGGATTTACAAATAGGGTCAGGTCTATTGTATCTCTTCTCTACATACCTGGCGTCTGCATCTCACAGCAATATATAATTAGACTGACAAATGTAAATGACTTGTAGTACGTTATTTAGGAAAGACAATATGTACTTTTGATGAAATCCTATCACCTAGCTCTGGTGTATGTAACATCTCATACTCTCTCACACATCATTTACACCTGATTCTGAACACGTGATTATCAGGTGGAATCCTGCTTGGGCTAATTACAGAGCAATTAATGGTATCGCGGTAGAAGATATCCAGAGCACTGTGCACAAATCCGTATGATCTTTAATCTTGTTCAAAGAACATCTGGGTACACATGATTAGATGATATTGTCCATCAATATCGTTAACGATTTCCCTTGAACTGGCTGGAAATCCCTGCGCAAACAATACAGTGCTTACACATTAAACAATATGGTTAAGGATATCGTTCCTTGGTGACATTTAGGAGCGTGCAGTTGTTGTCCATATAGTCAGGATTTGACTGCATAGAGCACAGACGACAGAGGGGGTTGTCAATGACCCGCGGGAGCGCGCATCGTTAACGATATAATATATACACATTAATTTCATTAATTGATGCGCGCGCAAATATCATTAACGATATCATTATCATGCATATCGTTAATGATAATCGGTTGATGTGTACCCAGCTTAAGTTACCATTGGCATTATATCCTGTGGCATATTTCAATGCAGCCATACATCATAATTTATCTGACAGGAGAGCATGGGGTAGTTGGTCTGTTTGGCCAATGACATCCCATGTAATAAAAGGCTAATTCTGCTCCTTGCCTCTGTGGGGGTAATTCAAGTTGTTGTACGCCACTAGATTGTTGCTAATGGAGCAAGTGTTGCTCTGTACAGGTGTGCACTGTCATTACTGTTCCGTCGTTGCATGAATTTGACAGACTGGTAACTACTAGTTACCAATTACTGGCTTCCCATCAGCCGCCCATAACATAATTTGTGTTCAGAATCACCAAATTGATTGCCTAACGTACAGTGTGTAGGTAGATTTACATATTTTTAATCATATTTACCAACATCTCAAATGACATTGTTTTCCTCTGTTAATTGACATGTACACCCCGGCTCTAGATACGGAGAGCTAGGACTGGATTCTCCTCACGTTATAGTGTTTACTTTATAATTTGTATGTTAATAAGTAATTATTGACATAATTATAAACATGAAATCGGACTGAATCATATTAATTGCATTTATTTTGATGCAGGCAGTGTAATGCTTTACGTGTGTTATGGAACAATGCGCATTACCTGTTTTTTTTTTAATTTTTATTATTAATAGTGGAATACAGGTTGAGTATCCCATATCCGAAATACTCGGGACACAAGCATTTTGGATAAGGGAATTTTTTCGTATTTTGGAATACATTTTTTTTTCATACTTGCCTGGGGGGGGGGCATCGGGTGCCCCGATGGTCCCCTGAAGTCCACAGCGGCATCTCCGGACCCTGGGGTGCATTGTGTGAGTTTGCAGCGCGGCGCTCCTGCGCACTAGCGCAGTGCACCCCTGGGACCAGAGATGCCGCTGAAGAGGATACTGGAGGCCGCCTTGGACATCGGGGGACGAGATAAGTATGAAAAATACTGGAATACAAGGATCAGGGAGACCCGATATGTAAATATATGGTCTAGTATATGTTTGTGTGTCTCTGAAACACTGCCTTCTGTTGGCAGCGAGTGAAACTACATCTCGTTCTCTCTGACACATACACAAACACAGAGGCATCCAATTGGATGCAGACTAGCTTTCGAAGCATTAGCTTTGAGCGGGCTTACTAGTTTTATATATATATTTCAATTATTCCTTGATAATAGTGTATTAATTGGCTACATTAATATTGCTTATGATTAAATAACTCAGATCCTGTCTTTGTTGAGTACACCTCTTCATATGACTGATCGCAGCACATATGCAGTCATTTAATTTTGTATTGTTCTTTAAATAGCAAATCTAGCACCTTTTATGCCTGTCCTCCTACAATTCATTATCTCCTAATCAAAATCTATGTGGTGGGCAGAGAAGTATGGCTGTCAGTCACACAGTCAGGCTCTCAATATATCTTGTGAGGGGCGATCTAAGGCGTTTGTGCTCCGTACATCATGTGACTTGTAACAAAGGTTATTTCATTATTCTACACCGCTTACTGTTCGTGTGATTGTTGATTTAAGTAAATTGCAGGTAGTGAGCCCGACAAACTTCCCTGTAAGCTAGCCAGAAATGTAGGCAGCATGGTAGCATAGTGGTTAGCATTACTGCCTCACAGGATGAGTTCAATTTCTAATCAAGGTCCTATCTGAATTTTTTCTATGCAGGGTGCTGCATAATGGCCCTTAATCAGATCTGATCGCAGTACAAATTTGTTCTCAAAATGGGCAAAACCGTGTGCAGTGCTGGTGGGGCAGATGTAACATCACGCAATTATGCCCCTGTACGCATGCTACAGGACAGGGACAAACACTCACTGATTTGTGGCAGAGCCGGATGCATCCTGAGATGTGATACACTCTACACACAGGGCCACCGAGAGGTATGCCAGGGCACGCTGAAATTGGGGGTGTGGCCTAATCATGAGAAGCGTGGCCACCTCCCACGATTAGGCCACACCCCGATATTATTAGGGGGAAAGTATAAAAAACCTCTCTAAAGACGAGGGGGGGGGGGGGGTGTTATTATACCCCCACCCCTTCAGCAGCAACACACACCTACAGCATGTGCTGTGATGACAGCAGGCTCAGCATGAGCTCTCACGCTGTCAGTGAGACGCTCATGCTGAGCCTGCTGCCAACACACCACATGCTGTACATGTGCATACCCTCCAACATGACCCATCCCATTAGGTACAAAATGTTCTGTTCCTGGACTTCCCTGCCAGTGACAGTTACAGATGTGAGCCTACAGCACAGTCCAATATTCAAAGAGGGGGGGGTCACATCAACTCTCAGTGATGTTTGGGATGGCAGCTGGTGTGGCTCCCCTTTTTGAATATTGGACTGTGCTGCAGGCTCACATCTGTAACTGCCACTGACAGGGAAGTCCAGGAACAGAGCATTTTGTACCTAATGGAATGGGTCATGTTCGAGGTATGCATGTGTGCCGCTGCTGTCGCCCAGGAGGGACGAGGGGGTCGGACCAGGGCCCTTCCAGCAAGCCCGAGCCCAGGAAAATAGTACCTGCCCTACCCCCCCTCTCGGCGGCCCTGACTACACAGCTCCTGTATACCTAATTGCACTGATGTAGTGACACGCAGATGCATATTCTATATAGATTATTATTATTATTATTAGTCATTCCCACATGTTTGTTTCTTGTGCTTGTATTTGGCATAAACTTGGTAGGACACAACAAAATAAGATGCTTTGAATGGAGGCTGAATTATTATGTATGCCTCAATATTATGCAGTGTCACAGACTGCTCAATGTATCGTCTGAGTCTTGTATGGGTCAACTTCAAAGCTATATAGGCGAGCTCAGATCTTAGATACAAGACAACACATACTGTACTATAATAATGCCGGCATGGCTTGGGTACTCTGAAACGCCAACAAATAGTCTGTTCTCTACAAATACAAAGCAGCAATAGCACACTGCTGTACCGTTCTCTAGAATATATTATTACACAAACAAACTACAAGCTGTGGAGAACTTAACACTTTTGACCTGGAAAGAGGAGACAAGAAAATGATCCAGGCTGTTTATTTTAAAGAGCTATAATCAGACCCAATCTGACAAGTATTCAGTGCACGCTCCAGTCACCTCTGTACAATAAGGAGGACATTCTATTGACAGTGCACACAGAATTACAGGGACTGCTATACAACACAAGTGCTGTGTAGTGTCTAACATACACTAGACACATATTTCTTGTGCAAGGTTGCCTACCCTCCTGAAATGGCTGGGACTGTCCCGGAAATCGGGCCCCCCAGAAAGGGGGCAACCATCCCACATTGTCTTCCATCTCCAGCGAACCACCCCTCAGTGGGGGGGGGGTCTGTGGGGCAAATGATGTGGGTTGCATTATTCTAGCCCCACCCCCCGCAGTGCAATGCCTAAAATATCGGCATTGCATTGAGTGGGGCGTGGCTAAAATGATGAGATCACTCTAGCCACGCTCCCAAACAGACCAGCCTAGCCGTGGCTCAACCCCCACACCAGCTCTTTTTCCTCCCGGCAATGGCACCACCGCCTTCCTTACTGAGCTGGCTGCCCTCTCCCAGAGGGGGCAACCAGAAAGTCGGCAACCTTGTTCTAGAGACTTATGAAGAATATTATACTGTACAAAGTGGTGGATTTCCCACTAGGCACTTGCTGAGGGGTGGCACAGAGTGCCTAGGGATGGCCATCCACCATCTATGATTCAAAATCATCGATGGCCGATGTAGAATAGTTTATCTATCGATGGGGAAGAACCAGATGGTTTCTCACCATCAATATCAATCTTAAACCAATAGTTTATTTTCTCTTTTCTCTCCTCAAGGGGCTGGGCAAGGAGCATAGCTCCACCCCTACATATGTGAAGCCCCACCCCTGTGTTTTCATTGGCCCACAGGCCAATCAGTCAAAGAAAATGGATGACCATCAATGTTTAAAAACATCGCTGGTTAGTCATTGAATAGTATTACACTATCGATGACCAGTTCCACTATTGCCATCGATGACAACCATTGATGGCGATGGCAACGATGGCCATTCCTAAGAATGCCCATTTGTATGAGGGCCCTGCTAGGCCGATGGCTAGCTGAGGGCATGTGATTTTTTTTTTTTTCTTTGCTGTTGTTTGTTTTTGTCATTGGACTCCCATAAGCAAATGTCCAAGTATGTAAAACAATTTTCTTCTTTTCTAATAATGTTATTACAGTAGCTTAAGACATAATGTATTCTCACTTCCCTGCTGGAGAGACGCAAAACTCATTACACAGGAATATTTCTCTCTTACTGTATTAAAGCGCTCACAGTGTGAATGTGTCTGTGAATCTTGTTCCAATCAGTGGATCACAGAGCCAGAAGGAAGCAGGCCAGATCTATTGGCAGTGATAATGGGAGAAGTGAGTCCATATTGCAGAGATTTGTCTTGTGACTATTGATCTTTAAGGTCCATACACACTGGGCGACTATGCCCAGCAATGATCACTATCATCGCTTCGGGGAAAGCCGCTCAGTGCATACACACTTTCCCCCTCTCCGGCGCCGAAGGTGGGGGGAGGAAGGCGTTGCATAGCGCAGCACTATGCAAAGCCATCCTGAAAGCCGCTAATTTGCTGATATAACCAGCAGATGAATGGCTTTCCCGGTGATGATGTGGAAGCGCGCAGCAGCGCTCACCGTTCATCGCCGGGGCATACACACTGGGCGGCTTTGAGCTGAAAGCCGCTCAAACCTGCTGTTTTGAGCGACTTTCAGCTCAAAGTCGCCCAGTGTGTATGGGCCTTTAGGCAGAGTGAATCTGACAAGGAGTTGTGCATGTGCTTCCACATGCGTGGCAGAACATGCCTATGTGTGCCCATTGTCACAGAGTTGTACACATCTTGCAGTGCGCTATCTGGATCTACTAGACATCGTCGTCAGTGTGCCCTTACACTAGATGCACGCCTGTAAACACGAGAACTCCCCATTACAGCCCTTCAGTCGTAACTGTATCTACAATCAAAGAGCCTACAACTCTACATCGCCCGTACTTGCATGTGCATAGTTCTGAAACACGCGCCATGCGAAATCACCCAAGATACCCTCTACAAATGGGCATACTTTCCACCCCTCATCAGTCACTTATGTCACGTGGAGACGCTCTCTGTTGATAAATAATATTCAAGGACGCACGCTCATTGTGGTAAGAAGTTATGGCAAAGCCTATGGTTTTGTAGGGTATGGATCAGCTCACAGACAATGTCTAGATAGACGGTTAATATGTTGACATTGACAAAAGATTGAGGTTGACTCAAGGAAAGGCTTGGCATGGAAAAGGCAGACACATAAAAGGTCGACATGAGTTTTGACATTTTTTTTTTGCCAATATCGACACAAGTTACACATGTTGGCCTAGACGTTGTCCGTCAGACATCCGGATACTGGTTTTGTATATAGCGCTACGTGAGGCTTCCTGAACTTAGAGCATCTCTGGGCTGAGGCTGATATTTTCAGATGTATTCTTATCTTCAAACTATCCACAGATCAACCGTTCTATCAGGCACTTTCTATTGATGTGGACTCCTGTAGGACTGTATAGCTGCCCATCCCCCACCACCACTTCAACCCTTTCATCGCTTGAGAGTCTATCCCCCTATATACAATATACCCGTAGCGGGAGAAGAGTCATTTAACTCCCTTATTGCAGCAACAAACATGTTTTTATGTTCAAGCTGCCTATAGAAGAATAAGGCAGCATTCCTAGGCTGGGTTTCTTCTGTTCTCTGTAACTTTGGAGTTAGATACGTCCTGCAGACTGACTTCTTTATATACAACAAACCCTGCAGCCCCAGGCCGGTTTGCCAAAGAAATATTCTAGGTGCTGAGAATTCTTAATGTATTGATTGCTGAAAAATAGATGCGTACAAAAGTCAAGTACCAGCAGCTCTGTAACTGATAGATTTGATATTAAGTAAAGGGTTACAATAGCCCCATATTCCCAGCTGTGGCGGGGAGGTGCTGCGTAAGTGTGGGCACCGGGGGTCTGTGGGGGCTAGCGCCTGCCAGGACCTGCCTTACCCCTTTGCTTGCAGCTTACTGCCGCGTCTCTGGCCAGGACCTGCAGATCTACTTGTCTGTGGACCCAGGGCTCCTCCTGGCTCTGGCTGCTAATGGAAAATTCCACCCCCTTACAGCAGACAGTTTTTGAGGATGCTAGAGGAGATGGCGGCCTCCTCTAGCATTCTTAAAAATGGTCTGCTGTTAGGGGCAGCCATTTTGTGAGGGTAATTTTTCATTAGCAGGAGCCGGGACCGCTGACAAGTAGATCTGCGAGTCCTGGCCACAGACGGGGTGGCAGCAAGTGGAGGGGTAAGATAGGGTTGGGGGGGGGGTTAACTTTACTGCCAACATTTTCCAGCGGGGGCACAAATGCTACTATTCCTGGTACACTTACTGGTTTTACCTACTACAGAATACCGTTGGCATGTAATGGTGGAAAATAATAAGGACAACTAGAATCTTGTAGTACTCACAGATTTCACATCCAGTCCTAGGCCAAAATGTCTGTGGCTGTGCCAGACAGGCAAACAATTGGTATTGTTCTGTTAGCGGGGCTGTGATAGAGGTGCACAGTCACCCCATTTCCGTGCAGTATAAAGTTATATTTGAAATTAGAAGATCATTGATATTAAAGAGAAATAATTCTACTTAACTTACGTTATCAGACCCATAAAAACTATTCTTTAGATGACTGATTTAATTGAAAATGGAAACCTGTATTTTGTGTTTATTATGTGTTCCGTGTGCCCAGGGCTTGCCGCTTGTCGAGTCTTTTATGAAGATAGTAGTACCTTATTTACAGTATAATATAATTCATGGGTTGTGATCACTGCTTCCATGCTGTGGAGAAGGTGTAATCTGCCAAAAGCAGGATACGGAAAAAGATCTATCTATCTACAATATACTCGTAATATATGTATAATGAGAGCAGGGAAGACTAGTCCAACAGCGCTAGTATCCTGCCCGCTGCCTGCGTTGGGGAAGACAATATTATGACTTTTCTCCAAGCAGTGCCATCCTAACAGCATTTATGGGCCCCCAGGCAAAGTAGTGCAGTGGGGCCCCTACCTACACAACCACTGATAGGAACAAAAATAATTTATTCTCTTCTCGTCATCACGTCTGACATTCACTGCGACCACTGGAGGAGGAGGAAAGGGGGAGGAGGGATGCACTGTAGGCCAAAGCTGGCCAGTGCTAATTGGCCGCACGATTTACTGAGACGCACTTGCATATGAGACGCTCGTGCATCCCAGGAACTTGGAACGCCTCTCCGCCGGCACCCGCATGATCGCCTCTCCGTTGGCGTCCGCCAGCGCAGGTGATCTGGCTCGCTGGGACAGTATGGAGACTGCGCTGCCTGACGGGGACACTACTCTGACTACGCAGCGCTGCCGCAATGACACTACGCTAGGCAGCTGTTGGGCTACGCTGACAACGTAGCTTAGCGTGGCGCCATAAAACTACACAAGTAGTCAAGTTCCCAGTACACTGCTAGCAAATCGACAGTCACCAGTGTGAATACTGATAGTGCCGGTCCAATTTAATATGATAAGTGAAACCTTTGTACTCTTCCACCTAAACTGACCCCCTCGTCTACACGGGGAGCCTCTCGTGCACTTTAGTCTCTGCTGCATCCTCTCTGATCCCTCCTGTGTGTTTGTTTTATTCATGCAGTAAGATGAGAGCAGCAGCAGGTGACCCAGGAGGCAGACTGTAATCAATAATGTATCGGCTCATATACATACCTCCTCCTAGCAGGCTACGCGCACCAGTGTCTTTTCAATTCATTTCAACGCTGGACATAGAGCTATGCTGTGGGAAGCTATGAATAGAAATGTTGGGCACTCCAGCACATCGATACATATAGGAAATGTGTTTTCAGCCAATATAATAGTAATATATAGCTCTGTTTTAATTGACGTCACAAAACAAATTGTCAATAGAGCTCATTTATAAACGACACAACTTGTGGAATCACCTTGTGGCTGATGCAGAGGGACACAGCTTATGCCAGTCACATAACCATGAATGGATTCCAATACATCGGACGTGTATTTTACAAAAGTTATGCAAATTGCGTAAATGACATAAGGAACGCCCATAGCGTTGTGTAGATCTACGCAGTGTAGATTTGTATTTTTGGGGGAGTGGTTCTCACAAAAGAGCCTATTTAAAGGTGATGCCTATTTCCAGGTGTTTGGGACTATGCCCATAGACCAGGGGTGCATCTGTGCTGTACTCTTCTTGGATCACCTCACCAACCATCCAAGGTACAAACGTTTGCACCCTGCAAACGCTCCCATCTTATCCCACTAACCAGATGACAACAGGTTCGGGTGTGCATATTTAAGTGCTCCCCCACCCAGGGCTGGTGTAAGGCTGCTCAGCACCCTAGGCAAAACTTCAACCTACTGCACCCCCTCCCCCCCATACTGGCACCAGTAACCACTTTTTCAGAATTGTTCTATCAGAGCTGTCATCATTTGGTGTCCTACACCTGCTCTGTGTACGGTGACGGGATCCCCTGTACCAGGAGACGTGAACGGTTGTCTCTTGGGCTGGTCACCTATCCATTTGCCTTCTCCCCTCTCCTGCCTCCCCCTCCACCACTCTTGTTCTAATCGATGACAACATTGAATATTGCTGTTATTTTTGTTTTAGTTATTGTTTCCTTTTGTGTTATAATTTTGTTTGAGGATTGTCTTGTATTTTATTCTCGTCATTGTGTTTACTGCAGTATACGACACTACCAGGACAATGTTTTGCCATATACAGTATTGGGATATTGTGCACAACAGTGGATCAGTTTTTCCTTTAATATAAAGTGCGGCTGTTGTCGCATTAACTCACACCCGCGAAAATATTGCTGGTAATCGGATTGACCACATAGTTTGCAGACATTGGATATTTCCTAAAGACCAGTAAGGAGAGTCAGATTTCCCATTTCATTCTATTGATGATGCATTCCAATGGGCACAGAATAGAAATTCACTAGCTATAGAAATGAATGCTCTGTTTAGTAAATACAGAAATATGTTTTATTTTATTAATGATGACATATTACTGTCCAACAATGTGCTGGAACAATTACACGATGAAATTGCATTGCTATGCCACCAACACATCATGTTCACACAGTCGCAAATAACCTTAATGATATTGGCTCATTTTTCTTTATTCATTCCTTTGAGCAATACAGTTACAGGTCGAGCCGCTTCCTTGTTGCCCAGCGCTCGCCAGATTTCATTAGCTAAAGAGCGCCGGCGCAGGATGAGTGGGCGGGCTGGAGGACGCTTGAGCGTCTCATACACCTGCGCATCCCATTGCCAAGAATGAGACGCATGAGCGTCTTATGCCCCATTCTCGGCGGACGGCGGCTGGCAGACATTGTGCCGGGAGCCGCTCTAATGAGAGCGTCTTCATCTGTCAATGGGCAACTTCGTGGCCTATTCAAGTGAATGGGAAATAAGGGATATTGCTCAAATTTTTTGTAAATTTAAAATTGTAAAATTGTACAAAATTACCTAAAAGTAAAATGAAATACATTTAATATGGGACGTTTTGTAATGTAATGATGGCCCTATAAGACAGTTTTAGCTTATAACTATGTAAATGCATATAATTTCACATTCCATATCCTGCGTATGTACATGTACCACATTACATCATCAAATGCCAAAACTATTGGCCTGATTCTGGTTTGAGTGGAGGGATACGGTCACTAGGTTGACATTGGAAAGGTTGACATGCATTAAGTCAACCACAGGCCTTAGGTCGACACACTCAAAAGGTCAACATAGCTTAAGGTCGACAGGGTCATTAGGTCGACACAAGCATTATGTCAACGTAAGGAAGGTTGACAGTCAAAAGGTCGGCATGGGTTTTTGTCATGGGTTATTTTGAGCCAACGTGCCAACAGGCCGTATTTCAAGCCCTCATGGAGGGAGAATAGAATAGTGTTGACATTTTGACTGTTGACCTTCCCCGTGTTGACCCAATGCTTGTGTCGACCTAATGTCAACCTTCAGTGGTCAACCTAATGCAGTTCGACCTTCCTGTGGACGACCTAATGATCTACACCCTGATCGGAAGAGACCAAATTAAACCCCGTTCCGATGGTGGGGGGGGGGGGGGGTCCGCTCATGCGTGTATTTGCGCATGGACAGACTTGCTGTGCAAAAGTCTTTGGCAAGTATCATGCTTGCCACGGCGTTCCCACGGGTAGGGAAGGGAGAGGAGCATGTCGGGTGCGGCGTCAGGGGAACGGACAGTGTTTTATGGGCGTTCCCCTGGGACGGCAGGTGTTTTATGGGCGTTCCCCTGGGACGGCAGGTGTGGCGTTCCTTGATTGGGGCGGGCGGCTGATGTCACATGATGTCAGCGCCTGCCTCTTCTACGACGATCAGCGGCGGAAATAAACTCAGTTTAGACCGACTTTTATTTCCAAAAGGGGAGAGAAATCATTCGACGATCGTTGACCATCGAACGCCTCCACTCGCATGGTAGAGGTGAGATGTGGGTGGCACTGGGTGGCGGGGGCTGCTGGGCGTTCGTTGGTATGGTGGTCAACGCTTACCAGCTGGCTAGGCAGCAAGTGTACTCTACCTAGCACACAGGTCTGAATCGGGCCCTACGTCACATTAAATGTAAACGTTTCAGAAGATAATTGCTACAGAGTGCAGCTATCAAGCCCATGCAGGTGGACATAATTCCTCAAATCAAAGTCCAACTCATCATCTATGATGTATAAATACCTTATGTCTGCTCTGATTACTGTCCGCCCTACCAGTTGGCTGTGTGGCCTGGAACCGTAGCACTCGGTGATTGATATTATGGCTGTAAAGCGGTCATGCTCTGTCGCACTTTAAACTTCATTACAGGTTTTTACCGTTCGGCTGATGACCGTTTAACAACTCGTAGGGCGTAAAGATGGTGCAGATTATGGCATTATAAATTAATAAGCAATTGTCTCATCCACCTTGGATGGGAGATGAATGCTCCTGCGTTGTATATTATACTGTCAGCATTCTTATATTGTCTCAGTAACACGTCTGACTGGTAATATGCATCTGCAGAAATCCCAGATTCAATGTGTTTTCTCACAAAAAAAAATAGGACAAATTTTGCCCGAATAAATGGTCAAAAAATTGCAGTGAAGCCCATTTTTGTTTGTGTGAAAGTTTTTCAGGCTTCATTTAAATCCCCCCATTGTGTGTGAGGCATATACTGTATAATGTTATTTCGTATACAATTATAGAGTCTGAGCACTAGAGGGCATTCTACTGACCATGCATGTGCAGTGGGGGTTATTCTGATTGATTCGCAAGGCTGTGAGTCCACCAGATGCCACCCTGTGAATGTCGATCCGCCTGCCCCCCCCCCCCAATCTCGCACGCCGTGTTCGTACGCACTGGCTGCGAATTAATGTTTAACATAAACATCCATTCGCAGGCCAGGGGAAAACTCCCACATCATTTGATGGTCAGCAACCATTGAATGATGTGGTGCGTGCAGGCATATCTAATGGGACTCTCAGGTCTCCTAGATGTAAGTGTACACTCAAGAGGAGGTGATGTCAGCTGCCCGCCCACGTCACTGGGTGATTTCCATGGGAGCACCCACAATTTTCATGGGAAAGTACATGAAACGCTGGGCATTCTTATGGGTGCAACTATCCGCTGCCACCCCCGCCCGCTGTCCTGAGTGCGTGCACCTGGGCAACAGTCTGTTTGCCATGGGCACCCGCAGCCGGCGTATGCACGCGCAAAAATGCAGCTGCCCATGCGCATACGCCGAACATCGGTCCCCGTGCGAACAAATGGTCTGTGCGAACAGACCAGAATAACCCCCAGTATCCTCACCCGGGGAGAGTATATATATATATATATATATATATATATATATATATATATATATTAAATACATAATATCATAACATCAGAGACAACTACATACATTCAACAGAAGCAATTACATGTAAAGGTGGTCATACATCAGAAAGACCGGTCTTACAATCACGATTGTGTCCAACTTTCTCTTCAACTCCCCGAATGTCGTTGGTGGTTTTTGGACACACAATGTGCTCACAATCAGTCATACAACCAGTTGAGATTGTACGATTGGGTACAATATCTTTCTGATGTATGGGGGTCTTTAGTCTGTAGACCCAGGTGATCGCTCAGCCCCTTCGGACTCAAGGTACCCAAACGATATATCCAACACGATTCACATTGCAGCAGTTTGAGGGAGCGATCACCACCCATTTAACTCAAGGGGATAGGATCAATGAACATCCCTTTGAATGTAGCCAAACTGTGGCCGGCCACCGCAAAGTGGCAAGCTACAGGCGGAACGCTCCTCCCACTGCTAATAGTGGACCACCTAATGGCATGTCTATGTACAGCCATCCTTTCTCCCATGGTGCAATCCATCTTGCTCACATAGTTGAGGCCAAACCTAGTTGTATAAGTAATGTTATGTCGTATAAAGGACTTTTGCCACTAAAGGGACATTACCTGTTAGCATATGGCAACACATCAAGCATTCCAGGTATTTAAAGCATCCATTTTCCAGAAGTAACAGGTGCCTTCTTCATAGCAGTAACATCAGCCATGATATTTTTGCCTCTGGTGTAGCATGGTATAATATATCTACCCCTTCTAGGCTAAGGTCATTTTCAGTCTGCACAATGGGCCAAATATGTTTACAAGACCGCCTGATATTGTTATTCTCAACAACAAACTGGGTCGCCCAAGGGATTTTCTTCAAAGGGGTCTGTGCACTTTTATTGACCAGCAAACTTTCTCTAGGTTCCGATAACACCCGTTTCCCGTTCACAATATGGAGGAGGCAGCGCTTGGAGCAGCACCGGCTCTAACACTGCCTCCTCCCCTGCCCCCCGATGACGCTCCGCCACTCTACCGCGCTCCTGGATGACGTCAGTGAACCGGCAATATTGCGATGTGAACAGACCGCAAATGCAGGGTCTCACCGGGACTGAACCGTTTCAAAGTTCCGATACGACCATGCATTTGTGGTCTGATAACGGTATAATACTGTTATACTCTACGTACAACATGCTTTGAGCTTACATTTTCCAGTAATGTAGAGAAAACAAAATGGACATTATTCGTTAGACTACTGTATAATTATATTATTATTATCATCATCATTTGGTTTACTTATGTAGTTCCAGTACGACAATTAGGACACAACAGTGATTAAACAAGACTGGGCAAAAACATAGAGGCCAGAGGGTCCTGCTTGTTTTTCATTTATTTTACATACAACACAGAAATGACTAATAGAAAATTGTATCCATTATAAGACTTAAACCTCTATTTATTCATCATGTCACATTATAAAGCAGAGAAGAGTTCTTGTACAGCGGGATTGATCTGCTTATTCCAGGGAATGAATGCCGAAAGAAGAATCTCATTTGTCAGTGTTTAGAAATGTCAGGGGCTTCGCAAATATCCTACAAATCCGCCAGAAATGTGGTTGATTTATTTTAATTTTGCCGAGAAAGAAAAACATCTGAAAGGGAACTGTCATGTGTTGCTCCATTTAGTGAGCTGCGGAAATGACCCATGTTACCTCTGCGAGCGGTTTTAAACAACAGGGACACTGCGCGCTGCAACTAATGTCCATCATAGGCTCATTTTATGGCAGCTCCTCTCTGGCAGAGAAGAAAACAAATAAGTCTTAGGTTAGATATGTCACCGCTGAACTGCCCAAGCAAAGGAGTGTTGTGTAAACCTATCCGTCAGCCAAGAGGTCACCTAAAAGTGTATTAAATTGCAAGACTCCAGCAGATAACATAAGGAAGGGAAAGTTTTCCAAGTGTTGACAGATAAACAGACAAACAAATGAGGTCTTGCAGCATGCCCTTGCTTTTAGCATTTGGCTTTCAGGTGCTGGACCTGGATGCACCATATCACAGAGAATAGAAGAACCAATGCAATTTTAGTATTATGGATGTTACGTTCTAGGCAGCCATCAGAAATTGTGACAAAATAGGCAGCCTCCCCCCCCCCCCCAACACCCACACAAGGCTCCATAACAGGGTTTCCTACCCTCCCGAAATGGGCAGGAGGGTCCCGAAAATCGGGTCCTCCTCCCGGCCCCCCCGGGAAAGGTGGGCAACCCTCCCAGAATCCTGGGCACCCCCGCTCAGCCCCCTGATTGCGGCCTCCTCCACACTGACCTTGGCGTTTAAATAACCCAATCTGCCGATCTCCGCGGAGGGGCGGGGCTAAAGTGTCATAATTGCGTCATTATAGCCCCGTCCCCTCCACGGAGAAAAGGCAAAACGGGTTATTTCTCATCCCGGGGGCAGGGCTTACTGACATCACGCTCAAGCCTCGCCCCCGAAGTCTCGCGGAGAGGACTGTTGAAAAGATAATGGGAAACACTTTGGCACCTCAGTTAAGGCAGCTGCCTCACTAAACTGTGGGTAGCATCCCCAACCCGTAGATATAGATATAGAAAAAAAGTAGTATAGTGTGCTGGCGCTATGCCTATATCAACCAGATGTATCTGTGAAGAATACTTAGCTCTGGAGTTTCTTTCGAAGATCTGGTAATTTCTTATGGTGCTCTTTCTTATCGTTCCTCCCGTTCCCAATTTATTTGTTATGTGAAAAAAAGATTTGATGTGTATGTCTCAACAATTCGGAATAATAATGCTTTGCGAGATATATTTATCAAAATCTGGGATTTAAGGTATAGTATTTCTGTAGCACACCTAACTTACACCGGGTTAGGTGTTTCCAGACATATCAAGATTTCTTTCTGGATATATTCAAATATTGGCGTACCAGTACTCACTGTTGTTCGTGTTAGGCTCCTCCCATCAAGGTATCTTTGGTGTGGATAATGGAATCCAATACTTTTTTAAAGTTTTTTTTATTATTAAAACACAATTTTACATTGTTCGGAAGGGGCTGGTAACCACAAACCCGGTCAGTCCGGCTGTGAAATGTACCAAGGTTTTCTAATAGTGTGTTACCTTTTCCTTCAGGGCACTGTGATGACAAAAATAACCTCTCTGCTCCAATGTGGTCCCCTCTAGTCAACGCGTTTCGTGGATCACAGTTCCCTTTATCAAGGCATCTTGATAAAGGGCTTCCACTGAAGCACTTGATTGTTCCAAGCCCTTGATATGCATATAGGATGGTAATATTTCAAGCATACAGAGGGAATGGCTAAATGTATGTTACCTGTAAAAAATAAATGGTAAAAAAAAAAAAAACAATGAAAGAAGAGTGCCATACACAGGTATCCTTTCTACAAATCCCAGCTTGTTCAGTGGATGACAATTTTAAGCGTTTTAATTAGATTTCAGGATTTCCATTAAAAGTCTAAGTTTACACAGAGACAGCATAGAAATTTAGTCTGTTTGCTTTTTGGAAATGAAGGTCATACAACGAAGTTTGCACGCCTTTGAAAATCAGTATTTATTTACAACCGTTTTTAATCTCAGTTTACTGTTAGTCATAACACTTGTATTAATATGCGGCTATTTGTTATTATTGATTGCAATCATTTTTCAGTTTGTTTTTTATATCATGTTTCTAACCCCCCCCCCCCTCCTGTATGCCATGTCTATAATCCATTCTATAAGGCTACTGTATAAAATGCTTTATATGAAAATTTAAATTGTTATTGATCCGTCTGGCAGAAATGCTTGTCCTCCATCGCACACTCCTCCAATGTCATCTAATAAAACCGTAATAGAATAATTAAACATCAAAACTATGAGAACAAATAAGATTATCTGGAAAAGAAAATTTTAGAAATGAAATATCAGAAGCTAAGCTGCTTTCAAAGAACTATACAAAATCAATCAGAAAACTGTGACCAGTTATTTTAAACCGTCTGTATTTCTATAAAGTTATTGTTTGTTTTTATTTTAAACCTCATTATTGGGATTTTTGGAGATATCATTGCGATATTAGAATCAAACAATATCGGCACAAAATACACATTGTGTGATAAATAAAATACTTAACTGTGTATATGTAGTATTGCGCCGTAAGCCATAAATCCTGCAAAAAATTACATATATATCAAAATAACATATAACAGGTATTATTTATTGTTACAGTGCCATAGATATCACAGATCTCTCTGCATTTATTACCTAGTAGGTGATTCATTGCACCCTACGGGGGCTCTTCACACCATCATAAGAGGCTCCGCTCCCTTAACCTGTAAACGCCTTTATTGCGTGAAATATGGTTTAAGAAACGTACTGTGTTAAAATGTCAATGACCATCAGGTCCAAACTGGGCATGTGTATGCACCGCAATGCGCACGCGCGTTGTACCCGCACAAAGCGATTCGCTGCTGGGCGAGGGGTCTGTGCGAAGAAAGCGTTCACACAGTCCTTCACTAGGACAGTGACAGCAAGAGGGCAGATATGGGCTGTAGAAGCTGACTGTTTATCACATTAACGCACTCCCTCACCCCATGTCCTGCGCCCTATAACACTGATGCACTTCCTCACCCTGAAGCCAAATTGCTATCACACTCACGCTCACCCTCACACCACGTCCTACATTCTATCACACTGACACACTACCTCACCCTGGAGCCAAATTACTACCACACTCATGCACTCCCTCACCTCACGTCCTGTGCTGTATCACACTGACGCACTCACTGACTCCGCGGCCTAGGCTATATCACTTTGACGCGCTCGCTCACCCTACGGCCTGCGCTCTATCACACTGACGCACTACCTCACCCTATGGCCTGCGCTCTATCACAGTGACACATTCCCTCACCCTGGTGCCTGTGTTTTATCACACTGATGCACTACCTCACACTACGGCCTGCGCTCCATCACACTGACACACTCTCTTATCCTGCAGCCTGCGCTCTATCACACTGACACACTCCCTCACCCTGTGCTCTATCACACTGATGCAATTCCTCACCCTGGGGCCTGCACTCTCTCACCCTGTGTTCTATCACAATGATACACTCCCTCACCCTGGGGCCTGCGCTATATCACACTGATGCACTACTGTACCTCACCCCAGGGCCTGCGCTCTATCACACTGACGCACTCTCTCACCCTGCAGGCTGCATTTTATCACACTGATGCACTCCTTCACCCTGGGGCCTGCACTCTATAACAGTGATGCACTACCTAACCCTCCATCCAGACCCCCCCCCCCCGCAGGCTAGTTCTGCACCTCCCTGCTGTACCCTGCAGCCTAATCCCCCCCCCAGCCTTACACTAACCACCCCACATATATGCACACATACAGCACTCAATCTACCTACAGTATCTGCAGAGTGCAGGGCAGGCTGGCTGGGCAGGCCTGGAATACGGCGGCCTCTCCTCTCCCTCATGCTGAAAAAGAAGCAGCAGCAGCCACCTGTAGCTCCGCCCTGGCCGAATCCCCTCTAGCCCCACCCCCATCTGGTCCCTGTAGCTCCGCCCACCCGCCGAGCTGGGCAGCCTGGCTTCTGGCTAGCCAACTCAGGTGGGGAGAGCCATAGGTGGGACAGTAACAGTGGCACACATACAGCACTCGGTCTACCTACAGTATCTGCAGAGTGCAGGGCAGGCTGGCTGAGCGGGCCTCGAATACAGCAGCTTCTCCTCTCCCTCATGCTGAGAAAGAAGCAGCAGCAGCCACCTGTAGCTCCGCCCCTGGCCGAATCCCCTCTACCCCCGCCCCCATCGGGTCCCATGTAGCCCCGCCCACTTATCAAGCAGGGCAGCCTGGTTGTTGGCTAGCCATCTCAGGGGGGGAGAGCCATAGGTGGGACAGTAACAGTGACAGACAGACAGGGAGGGAGGCCAGTGCTGTGCTAATAGGCTATTAGCCCCATCTGTCACTCTAATACTCCACCCAGCGTTATACACACACTCACAGTGTGTGACAGATCTGGGCAAATATATAGGAGATGGGGACCACAAAACAATCCAGTTTTACCTACTGTATGCATAATGCACAATAGAAGAGAATTGTACATGTTAAATGATTTAGTCAGGGAAGAACCCAGAAAATAAATTATATTAATCATAGAATTTTACCAAAGTCTCTTTGCATGGACACCCTCATGGTACCCAATCGATGTCAAGTACGGCTGGTAAATTATCATCAGCCAATTTACTATCAGCTGACATCGGCTTATTAGCCATCTTTATATACGACAAGCATAGACGAATTCTGGTGTACGAATGAATACACATCGATAGAACTTGGGCGTATATAGCTATGAGTTCTATAGTGGTGTGCTCCTTTGCTAACATTCGTACTGTTGAATTCAGCCAGTAATTCAGAAAAAAATATGAATGGAGAATACGCGGGGAGGCGGAACCCCATGCTATTACACAGAGAAGCAACACACGGATATGGCTGATCCTGATGTTTCAAGCCCTCGTCCGTATTTAGCTGCTGGATGTCGGTGAATGATATTGAAATCAGAAAACACGAATCCAGAGAATACGTCGTTTTAGTAAATTGCCGCATTCTCTGGTTGTATTTTCATCAGATTATCCGATTCATACACGAGATCGGCCGTAATCAGCCTTCTTAGTGAATTTCTAATGATCCTGAAAATCGGATGGCACTCAAGTCCTGGCCACCTGGAAAAGAAGGAAAGTCTCCTGAAACTGACCCACCCGTCCTTTCCAGGTCCCTATTCACCAGCTTACTGTGCAAAAGTGGTCAGGGTGAAGCCAAACATCATAGCCCTACGATGATCTAGTCAGATCGCTTAGAAATGGTATGAAAATCGTCCCGTGTATATGCCCCTTTAGGCAGTTCTGCGATCTTTGCTCAATTTGACATATATAACAAATCTCCAGCACATAGAAAGTAACACACAGCAACTTAATGTCCTTATGAAAAACGTCAGAAATCATTTCTTTTGTCATTTTTATCGTTTCCTCGCACCATAGAGTTTTTTTTAAATATGCAATTAATTTTAATATTTCAGACTATTCAAAGTTGATCTAATTAGAGATACAAGATAGCAGATTCTCCATTTTATCCTTAACTACTGTATGTTGCGCCATTCACTGCATGGTATTCTGCTACCCTAGACAGACAGTGGGGCAGATGTATGAAGCCTTAACAAGAGATAAATGCAAGGGTGATAAAGAGAGATAAACGTCCAGCCAATCAGCTCCTAACTGCCATGTTACAGGCTGTGTTGGAAAAAAGTCAGTAAGGAGCTGATTGGCTGGACGTTTATCTCTCTTTACCGCCCTTGCATTTATCTCTTGTTAAGGCTTAATACATCTGCATCAGTGATATTTAGATGTCTCTGGTAACTTTCTCATTCTTCCATCACTGCAGGGAGTATTCCGTTATGCTAGTGCTGCTCTGTACAAAGTGTGTGACAGGAATAGAGTCATCAAAAATGTGCTTTTGTTGAAAAGGCAATATTGATTATATGGTATCTTTTATAACATTTGACTAAATCACATCATGAAAACCTCAGACATTTCCCTGTTCTGCCAAAAGTTTGGGAGTACTCCCTGAAAATTCGAAGCCTCCTCAACAGTCTGTTAAGATCCATACACACTGGGGGATTTTGCCCCGCGTGTATGCTGATCAATGATGGGGAAAATCACTGGGCTGATAAACGATCAGTGCATACACAATGAGTGTTTTTTATTCCCGTTTAAGTGTTTTTTGGACAACTTTTCATAGCAGGACACTATGGAAACCTGTCCATCCTGTCACTCATCTGCTGGTAATACACAGCCAGAAATGGGAATTACTGTGCAGCACTTCTGTAAAATGATACAGGGCAGGAATACAGGATGACACGGCGAGGGATGTTAATAATGGTGTAGGACTTCTGACAGATGGTGCAGGACAGGAATCCAGGATTGCACGGCCAAGGATGATAATAACCATGCAGGGCTTCTGACAGATTATGCGGGTCAGGAATACAGGATTGCACGGGCAGAGATTATAATAACCATGCAGGGCTTCTGACGGATTAACACAGAGGGTGGATTGTGCTAATGAGGTACAGGTGTGCAAATGATAAGTTTAAAAAGACATTTAATAAGATCATGCAATAAAAATAGACTTTTTTATAAATAAAAATAGTCATCAGACTGTATGGGTGACTATAGATACGTTGTGGATTACACACAGCGATATCCTCATGCCATATTTTAAGCCCATATTGCTATTTTAGCCTATTTTTATTGCATGATTTTATTAAATATCTTTTTAAATGTATCATTTGCTCACCTGTACCTAATTAGCACACCCCAACCCTTGTGATAATTTGTGTCAGTTAAGGGGAGTGACGTCCCTTTTTCTTTGGGTTGCTGCTTGGCAAACCAGCTCAGAATAAGGGCCCTTTTTAGATAACTTAGGGCCTTATTTTGGTTCATTCTTTCTGACAAAATCCTTCTTAGATGGGCAAAACCATGTGCACTGCAGGTGGGGCAGGTGTTACTTGTGCAGAGAGAATTAGATTTGGGTGGGGTTTTACTTCAAAGTGAGATCTATATTGCAGTGTAAAAATAAAGCAGTCAGTATTTTGCCTGCACAGAAACAAAATTACTCACCCAAATCTAATTCTCTCTGCACATGTTACATCTGCCCCACCTGCAGTGCACATGGTTTTGTCCATCTAAGAAGGATTTTGTAAGAAAGAATGAACCAAAATAAGGCCCTTAGTTATCTTCTTGTCTACACTTCTGACGGATTATGCAGGTCAGGAATACAGGATTGCACAGCCAGAGGTGATAATCACCATGCAGGGCTTCTGGCGTATAATGCAGGTTAGGAATGCCGGATTGCTGGACAGGACGAACAAGGCTATAAAAGGCATACTCTCTGTATACAGGACAGAAGCCAGGACTATGCAACCAGACAGAAGATATAACCGTCAAGTTCTAGTAAGGCAGAGAGCAATATAAAGGTAGCAGCGGTCAATTAGACAAGAGCATGTCCAGCCCTTTTATTGAAATAATGTGCAGGTGCTGCACTGCACATCCCGTAAGCCATGGTCACCTAGCAATGACCGGGGCTTTAGATGAAGGCAAGCTGGTGTGGCTTGTAACCCCCCGGTCAACTAGCATGGCCGCAGTCGCTTGTTACAGTGCTGCAGCCAGTCATGTACCTATAATGGGTGAACGTAGGCTAATGAGTCAGGGGGTACAGGCCTCATGTCCGACACCCAGTACAGACTCTCCTACTGTGATACCCCCTTTTACACCGAAAGTCCTGTCTCCGACCCGGCATGTGGAACACGGATCCAAGCTAGGTCGTATCCGAGATTTGCACCGTTTACACTGTGGTGGCGACCCGCTGACATAATCTCCAAGCGCCGGGACCACCTTCGCCCCCGGTCGGGACCGCCGATAGCTGCTCTGGGGGCAAGCCCAGCACCAAGGTAAGCTACTAGGCTACCCCGAGCCCCCGTCCGTGAAGTGAATGGATGCCGCACATAGGCATCCATTCACCTCCTCCCTGCCACTGCTGCTGTCTGCAGAGTACAGCAGTGGAGGCTGTGTGCCCCCCACCCAACCTCCATGTTGACTGCAGGACGCTGCTGTCCAGAGGTTGGGCTTCCCCAGTGATGTAAATGGGAGCCGGGTCGGAAGACCCAGCGCAGCCGATTACACTGCCCTCTACCCAGGTCATAAGGACCTGGGTAGAAGTCCCGAGTAAATGGACATGGGTTGACCCATTTACACCGCCGCTGACCCGGGTCTGATCCGCCGCTGACTTGGGTTTTGCGGCGGTGTAAAAGGTGTATTATTGGGCTACCGGCACTGATACAGGAGTTAACAAAGACACAAGCACTGTGACAGAGTCTTTGCAAAGTGTTGCACTTCGCTATGTTCTGTACATGGCTATAATCTTTGCATACCCTCAGACTGGCCACATGTAACTAAATTTAGCATCAGAAGTTCTGTGTCAGGGCAACAATGCACCCTGTGCTTCCATGGCCCACAGCCCCTCCCCCCCAAATGCAGCACCATCGTTGCCCGGTGCCCCAGACGTGGAACCGGGAGGAGGCCATTGCGTGAGTATAGCAGGTTCTGCTCCCAGGGCATCACACTCAATGTGGCAGCACTGGCCACACCGCCATTCCTACTGCACTAATCAATCAGATCCATTGCTTCCTTCAGCTCTATCATTTATTACTCTAAAATATATTATTACAAAAAATATATATTTTCATTTTACAAAAGGTTAACCTGGGATTTAAATCCAGGTCAAAGAGTTGTTAATATAATACAGTGTATATTTATTGTATTCATTTAAAAGCAAACAGCAAAATGACCTCTAACATCCCTTACACGCTGTAATACACTCTGGAATTACGGATTCTTCCACAGGTCAAAGGTGAAATCTAAGCAGCAAGCAGGCCTGATACTGGAGAAGCAGTAATTGGCAAATGCTAAATTTCTTCTTTTCATGTTGTCATTCAGGAAAGATCTTCCCTCTGTATACAAATCATTGAATTAACGGTTTCTTTATCTGTGCTCTGAACACTGTCTCTGATCTCAAGTCTCAGTAGCTGAGAGATGTAATTGACATATTCAATAACAAGACAGTTGAGCGGTATTGTTAGTCACCTCTTGAATTGTGTTTGTTTAGTAATGATTCTAGTTGGTCCATAAGGTAAATATAGAACCTCATACATATTTATCATCTGCGATTGATTTGTCTGGTATGCATCTGTTCAGACACTGTTGGATAAAACCAATGTGAGTTGGCTTGGTTGGGTCCAGACTAGGTTTACAGACACTAAGACCCAGAATTCTGAACCTATGGGGGGGGGGTGGTCTACACAAAGTCCAGCCTCTACACAAAGTCGGTCAGGAAAGCAAGATATGGCAAAGTTGCATAGTATAGAGGGGTAGAGGATATGGGGTTAATACAAAAAATGCGGTGAGATCCAGGAGCTGATCACAGAGAGGTGTGAGAGGAGCATGTTCAGGGCCTTCCGCTGGGCAGATTTGGATGAGAACTTTAGAGAGGGATAGCAACTCATCTGGGATGCCTATTGGAGTGGCCAGGACCTCTGTCTCATGCCAAGTTGGTGTACACCGGGTAGACCTTTCACCCGGAGAGCGTAATCTGGGCCTTCCACTAGTTGCATTTCGATAGAAATGTCACAGACGGATGACAAAATGGTCTGGGTGAGACTTCCTGTTGGTGGGAGCCATGGGTAAAATTGACCAAGGGAGCCTGTTCTGGGTCTTTCATGCAGCAGTTTTAGATGAAAACTTCACAGTGTTGTAATTGGTTTGGGAAGAAAAATTAGGATAATTGTTGGTTCAGGTGAGCTACAATATCTCCTAAACTAAATCAATCTCTGGGAAGAGTATACTCTGATGCTAAAAGAAAGACAGCAGCAAGAGCAGCTAGAACTCACCAAAATACCCCAAAAATTACAAATTCTAAAAATAATTGTAAAACATTTCAAACATACCAAACAAAATTTACAAAAATGCTAGAGATACAGAAAAAAAGGTATTGTTCCCAAAAATAAATGGAAGAAAAAAAAAAAAGCTTGCTTCTCAGAGAATGTCTGGGGATAATGGCTAAAAGCGAAACCCTATCAACAAAAATGCCACTAGGAAGCCACCTCCTGGGTCTGTTAAGCCTAAATCAAGGAAGCAAATAATGCCAATTGCACAACCAAACCCGAGCAACGCCGGGTTCCTCAGCGATTTCCTGGAGAGTGGCCTGGTAATTAAATCTACATGAAATGTAATCTGTATGATTGTAACATGAGAACCTCATCATGTTTACCTGATAACACATCAGAAAAGCAGAAATGTTAATATGACTAAACCCAAAGAAGAAAACTGCTCGTTGTTCTACTGGCTCCCAATGACTGTTATCATTATCGTTATATATAAAATCAGGGTACCCCAAACGCTGCGGATCAGGACAACAATTGATATAAGAACTCTTACAAAAAAAAGTAATCAGACATGAAAGTAATGTGACCACTCTTTAGAAACAATTGTATAGTGCCTTTGACCTGGTAAGGCATCCTAACAGTGCATGTTTTCCAGGTTTCCCCAAAGAATTACAAGTGATGTAATTAGCACCACCTGTGGATCTTATAAAATGTGTGAGTTAGTAATTAATGAGTACACCTGAGGTCCAGTAAGCAGGTCTGTAAAACATGCACTTAGTGTGCCTTGAGGACTGGTTTACAGGACATCTCCAATTAGGCGTAGGAAAAAATATCTGGGATTATCACCAGGGGTTATTCAATTATTAGCAATTTCCCTAAAGCTGCAAAACGAGGGAATGGCCGAAGGGAAGAGAAATCATTCGAATATCAACTACCAGCTAATTATTTCTCTCTCCTTTGGAAATAAAAGTCAGTGGAAACCGATTTTTATTTCTGATATGACCAAAAAGGGGGCGTGCACTTACGTCATGTGATGGCAGGCATCGGCCCACCTTCGTTCCCAGGGTAACGGCCAATAGTTTCATGCCCATAAAATGCTGCCCGATCCCTGCCCACCCTTTCTGGTGCGAGTGGCTTGGTTAGTGTGAAACTCACCAAAGCCACTTGCCCCTGCGGTTTGCACATGCACATAAACAAGCAGGCGCAAACTCCAGACATCGGGGGAATTCGGCCCGCTGTAAGCGTGTCTGAACTGCCCCATCATTACATATCCTATTTTGTGTTTATTTGTGTTGATGTCTGTCAATGTTTAATTTGTTTTATTTTTATTATTATTATTATTATTATTCAAATAATGGTTGTGGGGTCATTTCTATGCTACTCTCAGAAAACTGTCTAACACAGCCAGGAAATAATTGTCAATAAATCCATACATGTGGTTTAATGATGAAAAGTAGAAAACAAAATTCTATTACGCTTTCTTAGCACATAGGCGGCCGCGTACTAAACTGCAGTAAGGTGGAAGAATGTCAACAGCACAGAAAGAAATATTTATGCCTCTTTCTAAAAATAGCCGGATGCTCCGTAGTGATAATGACTGTGCGATTACACCACAGCACCCAGAAAAATCAATCCTGACACTCTCCAGGTAGGGAGATGATTTCACCGCGATGGCTCTACACTCACCCGGCCATGAGGGGCAATGTGTGCGGCAGCACAGTAATGGCTTCCACAGTCATCTTAGTATAAAGACACAGTATTTAGACAATCGGATTAGGATGATTCTTCCTCTTCAATAAACAAGATTCCCTTTTTTTTCCATTTCCCAACTGTAAAATTTTGTAATTTCCCGAATAACAATTAGAACTTGAGACGATTGGATCTGAACCAGGTCCCTAGTGTATGTCCCATTATGGTAACCCCAGAGTAGTGGACTTTGCAGCCCCATAGAGCAGTGTCCTTGTCTGTGTTTCCACACACTTGTCCCCACTCATCCCTAATAGAATTGACCCATTTGTATCTTCTGAATAGGACTTTCTTTAGTGACATAATTTAATAAAAAAAAAAATATTGATTTTACCTTTGGAAAGAATATACTGTCTGCATATCTAAAGTTCTTCCACTGTTACTAACAAAAATATTCTAAAGGCAAACCAAATAAGCAGCAAGAAGCAAATGGCGTAGCCGCTCGTCACAGATTGTGTCATACTTGCCTACTTTTGAAAACTAGTTTCAGGGATTATGGTTGGTAGTAAAAATTTGCACGGCGACCCAATGAGGGGGCGTGTCATGCTCCACCTAAAGGGCATGTCTAGTTCCATATATGGAGAGATTGTGAAAAGAGATTGTGAACGTGGCACCAAGAAGCGTGGGTGTGTACTGCTACATCTGAGAGGAATCTTCTAAAATGACTTATATCCAAGTGTAGATGAGCCTCAAAGCAGTTAGTAAGAGCTACTATACTTGGTAAAGTGCTGGGAAATGGTGCATATGATTCAATGTAAATGTATCTGTCTCTCATTCCTTTTTCACCTAAATGTAATGTGGGATAGGTGACATGAGGGAGATTGCTAGACTAATGAGGGAGAGAGGGAGATTGCTGCTATGTCAGGGAGTCTCCTGCAGAATGCAGAAGGGGAGGTAACTATGATGTAACAGTGTAATGTGGGCTAGGGGACATAAGGGAGATTGCTAGACTAATGAGGGAGAGAGGGAGATTGATGCTATGTATGGGAGTCTCCTGCAGAATGTGGGAGGGTAGGCAACTATGAATTGTGTGGCTAAGTCACCGTGGACGAAGGTGATATAACGGAGTGTGGTCATGCTCTCACATGCTTGCTGCCCACACACCTAAAGGTACCAATGTCAAGAAGTGCAATTTGTGGCATTATGCAGTATTCTTCATCAGGCCCCCAGATTTACCCAGAATGCTACTCTACTCTCTTGGGACTCAAAAAGAGCTTTCTAAAATCCCAGGATCTCACAGCTCACAGATATTCCAAAATTTTAACTCTCAAATATACTAATAAAATAAATGTCTTTTATACGTGAACTACAGTACATTATTTAAATAAGGCAGTCTCATTGGCAGAAATTGTCATGTGCCCAGTTGCAGCCAATAAACTGAAAGCTGGCAGGTTGACGGTGTAGCAGGATTGATATTCTGCCCAGAAGATAACCTTACAGAGAATGCTGACATCTAATGAGGTTATTGTAGCAGAAAGCTGTACCGCATAGTGGATGTGATGTTGTCATGCTGAAATGGTGACTGTTTAGTGAAGCACAAGGTGTATAGGGGATTACATTGTGTATTGTCTGTCCTGTCTAGTACTGTAACATTAATGCCATATACTGTATATGTTTCATTTCTCTATTTTATTTTTTTGTGTGTGAGTGGCATATCTTTATTAGAAACAGAGTTGTAATGCGTGTGTGTGATAGAACGGGATACGGTCATTTGGTCTACATTTGATGGTCGACAGTCATTAGGTCAACACCATTAGGTCAACACGGGAAAAGGTTGACGTGTGTCTAGGTCGACATAGGGAAAGGTTAACATGGTTCCAGGTCGAAAGGTGATTAGTTTGACAGGTCGTTAGTTCGACAGGTCATTAGTTCGAAAATATTTAGGTCGACAGTCAAAAGGCCGACATGGGGTTTTTCATAGTTTTTTTGAGCCGATATGTGCCGACAGCCGGTATTTCATGCCCTACTATCCACTAGGGCGTGGGTCTTCAAACTGTGGCCCTCCAGATGTTGTGAAACTACATGTCCCAGCATGCATTGCCACATTTTTTCCTATAAGAGCATGCCAAAACTGTCAGGGAATGCTGGGACATGTAGTTCCACAACATCTGGAGGGCCACAGTTTGAAGATCCATGCACTAGGGCGTGGAGGGAGAATAAAATAGTGTGCCGAGCGCAGCGAGGCACCGTGCCCGACACATAGCGAGCGCAGCGAGGGAATGCGGTGCACTTGAATCTGTGTCCAAGTCGACTGTGTTGACATTCAGGTAAAAAAAAGTGGGGAAAAAACCCCATGTCGACAATTTGACTGTCGACCTACACATTGTCGAACTAATGACCTGTCGAACTAACGACCTGACGAACTAATGACCTTTCGACCTAGAACCACGTCGACCTTTTCCCATGTCGACCTAGACCCATGTCAACCTTTTCCCATGGTGTCGACCTAATGACTGTCGACCATCATGCTGTAGACCCAACCCGATAGAACACTGCAGATAGAACAACATAGAACAAGCAGAGGAATCAGTGGGAGTTTAGTATATATCTTGTACGCACAAACAAGTAGGGATTTTAAATCCCATCTGCTAAGTATATGCAGTGGCGTATTTATAATGAGTGCAGAGTAGGCCCCCCTGGACGCTGAACCCATTTCTTCAACCCTTACCCCTCTGAAGTCCCACAATGACAGCAGCAGCACTGCGGAAATCGCTGGCGCGCATATTTCCAGGGAGATTGGCGAATGCCGTCAGAGAAGAGGGCGTCTGGACAGAGGAGGCTGCACCCTGGCCTCCTCATCTCTTCACGGCTCTGAGAATGTTTTTTCTGTAACAGAATGAGGGAAATGTTAACATAGTTGTGAGGACTCCGTTACAGATTCACCAAGAGGAATGCAATCTAGCACCGTGGTAAAATCATGTTACACCGCAGGGGACTAATATAAATATGGCAACACTTTTACAGTTGGGAGAGGGAATCATCTACATTGAAAATGTGAAGGAGGCAGACGGACCCACAAATGCACACTGCTTCACACTCCACACACTCTTTTGATCGGTGATAATATTAACACTGTGCGTGCCAAGTGAATTTGTCAAACTAGGTGTGAAAATCGCCAAGCAAACCTTTTTATTCACCATAATGTTTACCTTATATAGCAAAAATAATCTTTTCTCACCCAACATTTTTTTATTTGAATTTATATAACAAATGTGAGCGCCGCTGGCATTTATAATGGATATTTTGCACATCCCTCACAGAAATGATGTCACTAAAAGGGTTAATGGCATCTGAAGCTGGCGTTAAGGTGGCCATACATCTACAGATCTATTGTCAGATTGGGCTGGTTGGAAAACAAACCTGGTAATATCTGAATGACAGTTTTTGGCAGTTTTCCAGCATTTTAAAGCAAATGGTCAACTGTCATTTCCTCTCATCCATTACCAGGATTTTGTTCCAACCGGCCCAATCTGACAATCGATCTGTAGATGTATGTCCGGCTTCAGCAGGCAGATTTGTGCTTCCAACACGGTTTTGTTTTTGAGCTTGATAAATCGCGCAGCCCTATACATTGGATGGGGACTGTGGTGTGCTCCCATGCTTACAATAACGCAGGATGATGGGTAAACTTGATGAAAGTGTAATTATTTTCAGTCATACTTAATAACTGTGTAACTCACTTGAGAGCATGTATTTTACTGTAGAATCTGTTACTTTGGTGGTATTACTTATTGTTTACACTTTATCTTGGAGAATAACATTGTGTCTTTGTGTTTCTGCCCTTTACAAAACCTTCACTGCTTTGGGTTTTTACTTCTTCTTTGTACTTTTATAAGGTCATGGAACTCCCATATGAGGTATAATATGTTTCACGGAACAGCTCATCGACGTCTAATATTAATAGAACTTACAGCAGGGGTTGCATTATCCCATAAACATAATATATAATATTCTAGGGTGACATGTCATTATCACTAGCATCCGGAAGTTATAGATGCCCCATCACTTATTACTGGAGGCAGTTTTACTAATTGTATTTTTCAGTGTGAACTAATATCATTTTTCTCATTTCTTTTCCGATCGCCTAAGTGCCACTACTAGTTGATGATTACCTTATTGGCCAAAGCCATGACCTACTGGAATAGAGGATCATGGGAGCTTGGGAGGTATCTCTTCAACTGGGACCCACATGGTTGTAAAACTTAGAGGATGATGGGAATCTTGCAAAGAGTAAGACTCCCATCATATACAGTACACACACATATATAATTTGTAAATCTCAGCGGAATATGCTGCGCTATATAAGAAACTGTATATAAATATATATATATATATATATATATATATATTTGTATATGTACTGTATATATAACTTTATTTCACACAATGCGCATAAAAACAGCCAAAACGTGTTACAGTACACAGGTGCTAAGTGTGTTTTTATGAACTGTGAACGAAAAGTCACTGCGAGGGCTAAGCATTAACCCTTTACTGCAACAGCTTCTGCTGAGCTGTCAGTAGCTAAGGCAGACAGTCTGTGATTACCTGGTTGCTGTGAAATAGAAGCCCCAGCATACCTTTGGCTGGCAAGATGTCATACTGAGACTTGTAGTGTTCCAAGTATTGATTAGTTAATCTTAATACAATTTAACGCCTATAGCTAAGGCATTGTTGCCTACCCTCCTGCATTCTGCAGGAGACTTCCTGACGTAGCAGCAATCTCCCTCTGTCCCTCATTAGTCTAGCAATCTCCCTCATGTCCCATAGCCCACATTACACTGTTACATCATAGTTATCTCCCCTCCTGCATTCTACAGGAGACTTCCTGACATAGCAGAAATCTCCCTCTGTCCCTCATTAGTGAAGCAATCTCCCTCATGCCACCTAGCCCACATTTCACTGTTACATCATAGTTGCCTCCCCTCCTGCATTCTGCAGGAGACTCCCTGACAGAGCAGCAATCTCCCCCTCTCCCTCATTAATCTAGCACAGGGGCGTAACTATGCCTCCGCAGCCCCCGCCGTGGCAGGGAGGCGCAGAGTAACTATGGGCGCCAGGGGGGGTGCAGCTGCGGGGCTATAGTTACCTGCTGCGCTGCTGTCTACTCTGCCCGGCCGCATCTGCGGTCACTGTCCCGTCACTCGCTCCCGGTGCCGGCTCCTGCTGATAATAAAAACTGACACTTAGAAAATGGCTGCCCCCAAATTGCAGACAGTTTTGGCAGCCATTTTCTAAGAGTCACTTTTCATTATCAGCAGGTGCCGGCGCCGGGAGAGAATGGACGGGACAGTGACCGCAGATGCAGCCGGGCACTCTGTCAGGTATGGGCAGGGGAGGGGAGGGAGAGGGGGAGGGGGGCGCCGAAAAAAGTGCGGCGGGGGGGCGCAAATTATATAGTTACGCCACTGATCTAGCAATCTTCCTCACGTCACCTAGCCCACATTACACTGTTACATCATAGTTACCTCCCCTCCTGCATTCTGCAGAAGACTCCCTGAAATAGCAGCAATCTCCCTCTCTCCCTCATTAGTCTAGCAATCTCCCTCATGTCACCTAGCCCAAATTACACTGTTACATCATAGTTACCTCCCCTACTGCATTCTGCAGGAGACTCCCTGACATAGCAGCAATCTCCCTCTGTCCCTCATTAGTCTAGCAATCTCTCTCATGTCACCTAGCCCACATTACACTGTTACATCATAGTTACCTCCCCTCCTGCATTCTGCAGGAGACTTCCTGACATAGCAGCAATCTCCCTCTGTCCCTCATTAGTCTAGCAATCTCCCTCATGCCGGATTCAGTATGAAATCCCGGGGTTCAAAATCCCGACGCCGGAATCCCGACCGTTGAAATCCCGACAACGGGGAGACGTGGATCGCCCCCCCCCCCCCCCCCCCCCCCCTTGCGGGCTCGCTGCACTCGCCACGCAGCGGGCCCGGTGCCTCGCTACGCTCTGCACGCTAATTTATTCTCCCTCCAGGGGTGTCGTGGACACCCACGGAGAAAGAAACTGTCGGGATTTCGGCGGTCGGGATTTCGGCGGTCGGGATTCCGGCGTCGGGATTTTGAACGCCGGGATCCCGACCGCCGGGATTTAAACTGCATCCCCTCCCTCATGCCACCTAGCCCACATTACACTGTTACATCATAGTTACCTTCCCTCCGGCATTCTGAAAGAGACTTCCTGACATAGCAGCAATCTCCCTCTGTCCCTCATTAGTCTAGCAATCTCCCTCATGTCACCTAGCCCACATTACACTGTTACATCATAGTTACCTCCCATCCTGCATTCTGCAGGAGACTCCCTGACATAGCAGCAAACTCCCTCTCTCCCTCATTTGTCTAGCAATCTCCCTCATGTCACCTAGCCCACATTACACTGTTACATCATAGTTACCTCCCCTCCTGCATTCTGCAGGAGACTCCCTGACATAGCAGCAATCTCCCCCTCTCCCTCATTAGTCTAGCAATCTCCCTCATGTTACCTAGCCCACATCACACTGTTTCATCATAGTTACCTACCCTCCGGCATTCTGCAAGAGACTTCCTGACATAGCAGCAATCTCCCTCTGTCCCTCATTAGTCTAGCAATCTCCCTCATGTCACCTAGCCCACATTACACTGTTACATCATAGTTACCTCCCATCCTGCATTCTGTAGGAGACTCCCTGACATAGCAGCAATCTCCCTCTCTCCCTCATTTGTCTAGCAATCTCCCCCATGTCACCTATCCCACATTACACTGTTACATCATAGTTACCTCCCCTCCTGCATTCTGCAGGAGACTCCCTGACATAGCAGCAATTTCCCTCTCTCCCTCATTAGTCTAGCAATCTCCCTCATGTCACCTAGCCCACATTACACTGTTACATCATAGTTACCTCCCATCCTGCATTCTGCAGGAGACTCCCTGACATAGCAGCAATCTCCCTCTCTCCCTCATTTGTCTAGCAATCTCCCCATGTCACCTAGCCCACATTACACTGTTACAAAGTTAGCTGGAAAGTGTTGTCACCAATTACATGAAGCAGTGATTTATCATTATGATTATACGAATCAGTGACAGATGTGTGGCACATGGCCAGCAGATTATCTGCCAGTAGTTACTAAGTGGCATGGAATGGAGGATTCCCTGAGCACTTCTCCTCTTTGGTGAGAGGATCTGTCAAAGAACATTTTTGCATCATTTTAATAATTGTAATCATTCTGAGCCAGTACTGAGTCATTTCCAGTGACAGGAAATGCCAGACGCTGCCACTCTGACTGTAATGTGAGAGCACTGGAAGAAGTAACCACACATAGCATTGTTTGGTATTGTACTGGTGCTGGTTTTAAAAATCCTAGGGATCCCCTATGTTTTTTGACCCCTGAATTTCTTAAACCAGGACCGGTTGTTTTAGCCCGGGGGCTGGTTATGCTCAGGAGGGGGGACCATACTTGCCTACTTTGGAAAACTAGTTTCAGGGAGATTATAGTTGGTTGTAAAATTTTCCACAGCATCCCATTGAGTAGTTGTGTCATCCTCCACCCAAAGGGCGTGTCTAGTTCCATATATGGAGAGATTGTGAAAAGAGATTGTGAACGTGGCACCTAGAAGCGTGGGTGTGTACTGCTACATCTGAGAGGAATCTTTTATAATGACTTATATCCAAATGTAGATGATCCCCAAAGCAGTTAGTAAGAGCTACTATACTTGGTAAAGTGCTGGGAAATGGTGCTGATGATTCAAAGTAAATGTATCTGTCTCTCATTCCTTTTTTCCCCAAAATATGTAACAGTGTAATGTGGGCTAGGTGACATGAGGGAGATTGCTAGACTAATGAGGGAGAGAGGGAGTTTGCTGCTATTTCAGGGAGTCTCCTGCAGGATGCAGGGGGGAGGTAACTATGATGTAACAGTGTAATGTGGGCTAGGTGACATGAGGGAGATTACTAGACTAATGAGGGAGAGAGGGAGATTGCTGCTATTTCAGGGAGTCTCCTGCAGAATGCAGGAGGGTAGGCAACTATGGGGGGGACCCCATGCTGTTTAAAAAAAATAAAAATAACGTTACACAACTTTTTTAACATAACCATGCACAGATCGTACTGGTATGTGCACGGTATGTCAAACTCGCCATGTTGAAATGGGTGTATTTGTTTTGCGATTTCTGTTAACGTTTTCCAAAATTCACATCCCATTAAATTTGCGAGTTGTATACTTTTAAATGGGAAAACATCTGGATGCGAATTGAAGTGTGACAAAAAAAATCAACAGCTCAGAATGTGCAATTTTCGCGGTTAAAAGTGTGATTTTTACCGCAATTCGCATCTTATTGAGTTGGCGAAAACCGAAATATCTTATCCCATTAAATGTCACCCATTGTGTTCATTTTCTTAAGTATACACAATCCAGTAAATCCATGTGCGGTGATCAGCTCAGTAATACCCAGCCTCTCATACTGTATATATTATTTTCAAACAGTCTGTACAGTACATGCTCATCACATGTTTCTGCCATGACAAATGCAGTACACATTGAGCATTGTTCCATTTATGCCCCTTTCAGACCGCACTTTTTACCCGTTATTTTGCCGTTTTTTTTACCGTTTTAAAATGGTAATTTGTGCAGTCTGAAAGGTGCAGAGTGAATTTACCGGTTCTATTGAACTGGTATTTCTAAACGGTAATAAAGCAGGGTCCTACCCGTTCAGACCCGTTTTTTTTTTTCATCCACTCTTTTCTATGGGTTAAAACAAGTTCAGTGTTGTGAAGGAACAAAAACTGCACTGAAATACCGTTTAAAGACAAAAACTGCACTGAAATACCGTTTAAGGACAAAAACTGCACTGAAATACCGTTTAAGGACAAAAACTGCACTGAAATACCGTTTAAGGACAAAAACTGCACTGAAATACCGTTTAAAGACAAAAACTGCACTGAAATACCGTTTAAGGACAAAAACTGCACTGAAATACCGTTTAAGGACAAAAACTGCACTGAAATACCGTTTAAGGACAAAAACTGCACTGAAATACCGTTTAAGGACATGCAGTGTGAAAGGGGTTTTAGCTGGCAGACCCATTTTTAGAAACGTTTTAAAATACCAGCCAGTTTTGCAGTCTGAAAGCAGCATTAGAGAGAAGCGCCTAAAACCCAGTAGCATACAGAAACACAATTGCCGAGGTGCTGCTCGGATAAAATGATCTCATATATTTTCCCATTCATGTACTGTAAAACGTGCACTAAAACTGGGATAAATGGATCAAACGTAGTCAGTGGTCTATGAATATAACATGCCCCTTTCAGACCGCACTTTTTACCCGTTATTTTGCCATTTTTTTACCGTTTTAAATCGGTAATTTGTGCAGTCTGAAAGGTGCAGTGTGAATTTACCGGTTCTATAGAACTGGTATTTCTAAACGGTAATAAAGCAGGGTCCTACCCGTTTCAGACCCGTTTTTTTTTCATCCACTGTTTTCTATGGGTTAAAACGGGTTCAGTGTTGTGAAGGAACAAAAACTGCACTGAAATACCGTTTAAGGACATGCGGTGTGAAAGGGGTTTTAGCTGGCAGACCCGTTTTTAGAAACATTTTAAAATACCAGCCAGTTTTGCGGTCTGAAAGCAGCATTAGAGAGAAGCGCCTAAAACCCAGTAGCATTCAGAAACACAATTGCTGATTCGCTGCTCAGATAAAATGATCTCATATATTTTCCAATTCATGTACTGTAAAACGTGCGCTAAAAGTGGGATAAATGGATTAAACGTAGCCAGAGGTCTATGAATATAACAAGGTGTAATTAATCCTTTGGTTTTGTTTTTGGGAATATGTTGAGTTTAATTTTTCAAAACAACCACAGTTGTTTTGAGCATAAACAAAAGATATATTCACAGCAACTGAATGCCTGTTACAGAATATGTTAACGTCCTCTGTATTATTTTATCGCTTTTGAGCATATTCATCATGACGTGAATAAGCCTCTTTGTGAGAACATAACAGTGTAATTGCCAATTTTCCCCCATTCTCAGGACAAGCCTGACCTAAATGTATCACCTGCATCCAGCTGCTAGTGGACATCACCCCATCCATTGTATTTAGTCATAGACCTAGAGAAAGCTTTAGGGACTATGCAAAAACCGAACCCGGACTAGACCCCAGACCGCCGGACCGGACATCAAAATCTGCAGTCCGGAGCTTGTAGTGTCCGGTCCGGCGGGTGTCCCGTCTGGGGGGTGTCTTCTCCGGGGGCGGTCTCTGCGATAGCTATCACCAGGGACATGGCGAAGGGTTCCTACAGCATTCCCGTGTGGTCCAGACCGTCCGGTTTTTGCTACATGCCCGGACCATACAGGGAGTCTTATTCTCCCCCTCCTCCACTCCCTGGTGACAGGTGTCACAGACAGCCCACCCGGACATTACACCCCTGGACAAGACACCCCCCGGACCGGACGCTACAAGCTCCGGACTGCAGATTTTGATGTCCAGTCCTGCGGTCCGGGGATCTTGTCCTGGTCCGGTTTTTACCCCTTACCCAAAGCTTCATGTCTGGTCTTTGATTCTTATTTCGGCTAACACCTTTAGGAAATCCAGATACATGAAAAGGCTGCTGGTATATACAGCATGCTAGTCTCTGCGGAGAACATATCAGGTGCATGCGATTTCTGCTACAAGAATGTTATATTTCCCACACGTTACGTGTATGTGATTTATATGGATTCGCTGCCTACAGGATTATTTTTTTTGCAGTGAAGGGTAATGTGGGGGCAGATCCCTGAACATATAAGGTAATAAATCACAGCGCTGGCTTTGTAAGCTGGATCATAGGACACCCAGCGGGCACCGGTGCAAATACGTGTAATGTTAACGTAAAATTATGGAAATGCGTATTTACAATTTCCCATGTTTACAGTAAGTAAGAACGATGTCGTTTGCATGATAAAGGATCATTACATTTTCCATTATAAAGCCACTTTCTGCAGTGGGTGATGTATCAAGATTAATGTGGTACGTGGGGAATTGATTTGGGCTGATGATTTGATGGTGCTTGTAAGTGCCATTCAGATTACTGGTGCATATAAAGCATATCGGGTGAGTGGCTCAATGGAGATTTCGTACAGTTTACTTGTATTATTATTCGTCAGGTGTAAACCATACATCCATAACAAAGGTACAGTAGTACTGTGATAACTGTTATTAACACCTTCTTTAATGGACAAAACTATGGCGCGAACACGGGGGCGACTGATAGTTGGGACTTGTGCATGCGCATAATTAGTTATGGGCAGCGATTCGGCGGGGTGGGCCCTCTGGGACTCAGTAAGCTGCAAACTGCGCTTCGCAGCTTACCGAGTTGACCAGAATGAGGGCCAATGTGCACTGCAGGTGGGGCTGATGTAACTGATGTAACATGTGCAGAGAGAGTTAGATTTGGTTAGAGTGTGTGCAAACTGAAATCTAAGATAAAGCAGTCAGTATTTACTCTCTCTCTGCACAGGTTACATCTGCCCCACCTGCAGTTCGCATGTTTTAATCCATTAAAGAAGGAGTTTACTTTTGAAAACCAACCTGAATCACCCCATAGTTGCTGTGGGAGCATTGTTCGTACATGGGCATGTGCGTATATTTGCACTCCACCAAGCGCTGGCTTCCTGTCACTTTAGGACAAAAGTCTGCCGGGGACTATTCACAGAGCGTGCGCACTGAGGCTCATACACATGCACAGTGTGAAAACATCCATCATTATGCATACAATAGTTGCACCTGAATGACCCCGACAATACCCATAAATGACCAGTAAACATTGCCTTTTAATGACCAGCATACATTGCCTATTAATGACCAGCATACATTGCCTATTAATGACCAGCATTCATTGCCTATTGCTAAAACACATATGAATGAAAAGCATGCATTGCCTATTAATGACCAGCATACAATGTCTATTAATGACATGCATGCATTACTTACTAAGGACGTGCTACATTGCCTATTAATGTCCAGCATAAAGTACCTATGAATAAAATAATACATTGCCTATTAATAAAACACATATGAATGAAAAGCATGCATTGCCTATTAATGACCAGCATACAATGTCTATTATCACCTACTAATAACCAGCCTACATTGCTTTTTAATGAACAGCATAAAAATCTTATCAATACATATGAATAGCCAGGATACACTATCTATTATGTCTAGTATGCCTTAACCAGCACACAAATAGTTACTGCCATTGTGTACAGGCAACTCGTGCCTTCCATTTATTTGTCTAATGCCACCATAGACCAGGACGGATTAAGGGCCTCGTGTCAATGCCATGTAGGAATGTAGAACCCGTAAACTATAACCCCAATATCTTCCGATATTTAAATAAATAAATAGATCCGACTGGATATATAAAAATTACTAAATATAGGAAAAAACATTCTTATGAACAATTTTTTAAAAAAGACGTAAAAACTTCAAGTAATAAGAGTAGGACAAATGTAGCTAAAGTCTTATCTTTTGTGGTAGGCAGGAGGCTGTAGGTTTCCCAACGCGTTTCGTCTGTCTGACTTCTTCAAGGGGTCCAAGTGGAGTGTTACCTGGCTTGTACTTATACCTTGGAGCCTACTTAGTTCATGGTGACATCACTTCCTGTCAGCGTTTAATTAATTATTGTTAACATCACTTTTAACAATAATTAATTAACGCTGACAGGAAGTAATGTCACCATGAATTAAGTAGGTACCCAGGTATAAATACAAGCCAAGTCACACTCCACTTGCACTAGGAGCTGCTGGTGATACACTGACTATTCCCACTCTGGTACTTACCTATTTTCTACATCGAAATTTGTGTCCGGTGTGATACTTCTCAAAATTGGACCAGTTTCGATTTATCGTATATTTTCAGAATCCTACATATAGGACCGACATACCGCACACCTGTTTGCCCCTGATGAAGTCTTTCGAGACGAAACGAGTAGGGTTTGGAGTTTAATCCATGTTGTTTATCATCATGTGAACTGCAATTAAACGGATGTCATGAAGATTTTTTATGCACTTTTAATAAAACTATTGTATTGATATTTGATCTGAATTGTATCTTACCTGATTGAGAAATATTTGATCTTATGCTGATCTGATTTCTTGAAGGTGGTGGGATTTGTTAGTGCCCTCTATTATCGTTTATATATATATATATATATATATATATATATATATATATATATATAGATAGATATAGATATAGATATATACACCCCTGAATATGAATGTAAAAGTTCCTGGCCACACTGGTCTACAGTATCTTCCTATTAACCATTATCCTTGTTAAAAAGTAAATGAGCAGGAGACATCACATTGTCTATGTACAAAAGGTCCCTGTCCTCGGCCGCCGAGCAGCTTCTTGAAGAATTCTGTCAGTAATAAGAAGGCCGGGGTGATAACATAGAAAAACCTTCTGAATATCGAACGGGGCTTTACACATCTTAAGGTTGGCACACCTTTGTGGAAAATCAATTTGGATTTGAAGCCTTCAAAATGATGTTTTTAGGACTAGCAGCTACTCGTCTTTTTTTCTGTCTGACAAGAAATAGACTTCAGATGATTTAAAGAAATCTGTTCTGCTTGAATCTCTGATTTACATTCCACATATCGTACACATCAGAGAGAGGTTTTCATCCATGATATGAGAAATATAATCAATATCTTTGCTCCGGCTACCATCTTTTAGTATCAACTATAAATCAATAGCTATTCTGTGGTCAGGGGGGACTCTTAATTTGTTTTCGATCCCTAACTCGTGTTAGGGATCGCTTTACAATATGTTCTGTTCTGTCATCCAATCAGATTTCATCTTTTAGAAATGTAATATAATCAAATACAATTAAAAGCTGATGTTTCATTGGATATCCAAATAGATGTAGCTGCTATGTCTATTTGGATTTAATGGTCTATGCAAAGGTTCATTGAGGACCGAAACATGAACATACATTTGATATGATTACTAAAAAAGAAACTGGGTTTATCTTATTGGTGAGTACCCTATTCTCGGCTTAGACTTAGATGTGTAGACCGGCACTCAGTGGCGTAACAATTGCATTGCAGCCCAAGCGGCGGCTTGGGGAAGCAAGTACATGGTCTCTGCAGATCCCAATGGGTCTGGATGTCCGTATAGAATCTTCAGAAAATGTCCCTCCAAAAATGTAAGCCACCTTGAAGGAGACAAATTCTAGCGGTCCTACTGGACAGAGGTATAGCTGCTAGAGGTGCTATTGAGTAGCGTAGATGACTACATGGAAGTTACAGATTCCGGGTAGATACAGATGTAGCAGGCCTCATCTTTGCAGCCCCCGCCAGCTCCCACCAGGGGGCACACGAGCCCGAGACGCTCGCGTTCCCAGTGGCAACGGAGCTCCCCACCGATGTCCGCTGCCTCCCCTGTCGCCACCGACGTTCCCCCTCGCCGCCCCGACCCCCCCTAACCCTGCCCATCTCCCTGAAGTGAAGACAGGCAAGATGCTGCTGCCCAGCCGCCAAGAGGCTGGGACACACGTGCAGTATAAAGTGGGCACTCCTGGTCCTTCCTTAATGTAGCAGCCGGGGTGCTCACTCGATGAGATGAATGTACAGGCAGAACAGAGGTGCACTCCCACGGACTTCACAAAAAAACAGGCAGACACAAATATAGTGCTAACGTTTCGGGGTGTAACCCCCTTTATCAAAGCAAAAATACGTGATAACAAGAAGAGGAAAACAATCTTAACCGGGGGCTGATAGTGTCAAGTCTGTATATCCATTTGGTCTCCGCTTGTTACAGTTTCTTGCCTCTGTCCACACCTCGAATGTCCCAAGGGATTTGGTCAATGATCATATATCTGAGGGATGCGAGGCTGTGTTTAGCGATTGCGAAATGCTTCGCTACAGGTTGTTCGTGGTCATTTTGGGCGATGGCCGTCCTAATCGCATATCGGTGGGCGGCCATTCTTTCTTTAAAAGTTCGAATGGTCTTGCCCACGTAACACAGTCCGCAAGGACATTTAATAAGATAAATGACATGCCCAGGGGGCTTAATGACATGCCCAGGGGGCTTAATGAACAATTGACATTTAATATGTTTAATTAACACTACAGGTCCATTACAGTATTCATGTGCTCCCTCATATATAGTCTGTGACCGATCGATATACCCAGCATTGAAAGAGATTATAGATCCATGTTCACTATTGTATTCTTTAACGGCTCCTTGTTATGTACCATATGTCTGCCACATTTTTTTCGATTTACACTACACTTGTTTACAGATGCACGCATTGATTTGCCGTTTGCTTGTTTGGTTCCCATGACAACAGGCAACGCTGGATGAGCTGGACCTATCCCAGCACGAGCCAGCCGGAGGACGCGTCGAGGCGGAAGTGACGTGACGCTGTCAGGTCCGAACTTCCGGGAGTCTCCCGTGCGGCGGTGGCTGTGGATTGTCAGCACACAGCGGCACCTATGATTGGGACACCTCCTACCTTCACTATATATATATATATATATATATATTTCCCCTGGCAATGAGCATGAAACTCCTAGCAAAGAGCATGTAACACCTGGCAATGGGCATGTAACCCATGGCAATGAGCATGTAACTCTTGTCAATGAGCAGTAAACCCCTGTCAACAAGCATTTAGGTAAAAAATTATAATAAATGTATGACAGTGGTGGGGGGTGCGTGTGAATATTTTTGGCGGGGAGGGGGCGCAACATTTCTAGTTATGCCACTGATGGCACTGCTATTGTTTCAAATTCAATACCTGCCCTTGTGCCTTCCCGGCGATAGTGGTGAAGTAAATATGCAAAATATACAGATTCACCATTGCAATTGTGAATATAAATCTTGCATAATGTTCCAATGGACTGTACAGAGCATCAATATGAAGCAAAAGGCACTAGCTATAGAATGCTAAGGCTCTGCTGCTGCGTCATCCCCCTCTGTATTTTAATGAAGCTTTGGCAACAGGGACCTGTATTAAGAAGACACTGTTGACTGAATTGCCCTCTCTGTCACACTTTTATCCAGTTTGTTATACTTGACAAGCAAAGCAATGCAATATAAATCATTCACAGCAGAGCTGTGGTTACTGGAGCAGAGTAAACAGTCCGATTTCCTTGGGCTACGAAACAGTAACCCAGACACATTTACCATTTTCTTTTGAATGAAGTTTTGCAAACACCATAAAAAATAAGTTTTCACTTTTTATTCATTTCCCTTTTTTTTTTTTTTAGCTGAAGTTATAGATTGATTGCAGCATTTTCTGAAAGTCCCTGTGTAGGGGGACTGAGCATTCTCTGCTCACTACTTTGTGCATTCACTTCTATATGTACCAAGAAGCTATCATTCAAAATACCACACTGGCATCTCCCTAAGGGTGCTACATTTTCCTTCAGCGCTTCCTAAAAACAGATGCTGTCCTAGCGGAAAGAAAAGGTTCACCTAGGGCAGGCATGTCCAAAGTGCGGCCCGGGGGCAAATTGCGGCCCGTGCCATCATTTCAAGTGGCCCGCAGCCTCCAGCCGGAAGCAGGCGGAACATCAGATGCAGGATGCACAGCACACGACAATAAAGGTGGGGTCCCGGCAAGCGCGCTTTTGCATTGCTGTCTGCAGCAGTGAGGAGGTGCCAGCCGCCACAGTGAGATGAGTTTGGCGTCTTTCGGGTGAGTGTGCGTCCAACCCCTGCTGCTGCAATCGTATATCACCCTCTTCCGCAATCACTGTGACGGGAGTTTGCAGGGAGGGGGCAGCAAGGGGGAAGCTTGCTCCCGTAACATGCAGAGCGGAGGAGGGCGGCAGCGGGAGCCCAAGCATCTTCTGTCCTTGCAGTGCTTGCTTTGCCTCTCCATCCTCTGGCTTACACAAGGGGCTGGGAAACATACAGAGAAGGGAGGGGACAGGCAGGTGGAGATAAAGTGAATGGGGGCAAAGTGGGGCACATAGAGTGAAGGAGTGTCATTCTGGGGGACATACAGTGAATGGAGGCAGTGATGATCATTCAGAGAAGGGGGGGAGCTGGGGGACATAGAGTGAATGGGGGAAGAGTGGGGGACATAGTTAATGGGAATCATACAGTGAAGGAGGGTTAGTCTTGGGGACATACAGTGAATGGAGGCTGTGATGGACATTCAGAGAATGGGGCAAGCTAGGGGACAGATTGATTTGATGCAGAGTGGGGGACATACAGTGAATGGGGGCAGGCTGGGGGACATACAGAGAGAAGGATGGTCAGGCAGGGGAATATACAGTGAAGGGGCAGGCTGGGGGGCATAAAGTGAATCGGGGCAGAGTGGGGGACCATTCTGATGTGATTAATGATTCAAAGAATGTCAGGCTGAATGGTCGGCCCCCACACATTTTCACCTCACCAAATCTGGCCCTCGTCGCAAAAAGTTTGGACACCCCTGACCTAGGGGGTGTCATACACAGCAGAATGCTGATAAAAAGCTGCAAGCGGTGTTGAGGTGAATAAGGTTCTTCGTGGAAGTTTGTTATTTTTTCTTAAACCTGTCACAGGAGGAATTAAATAGACGATGCCTACCTGCTTGGATAACATGAGCTTCCTATGAAGCTTTTTTACCTGCCAGCATGGAAAATGCTCTGAAATATTGAAGAGTTTCGTATCCTTGCTGTCCTGCTGCATAAAAGCTCTTCTGGGAAACCTGGCTAACATTTCTGTATAAGGAAAACACTGTCTGTTTGTTTTTGTCACTACTAGAGACAAAGGGGCATGTATCAAAACTTGGAGAGAGATAAAGTGGAGAGATAACGTACCAAACTATCCGCTTCTAACTGCTATGTTAAAGGCTGCGAGCCAGGTGCACTAAGCTTCAAAAGTGATACAATGGAGAGTGATAAACAGCCAACCAATCAGTCCCTGCCTGACATATTTCAAGCACAGCCTGTGACATGGCAGGTAGGAGCTGATTGGTTGGCTGTTTATCTGAATTTTATCCCTTTTGAAGCTTAGTGCATCTGGCCCTGTGTTTGAAAAGTTACAGATAAGGAATCAGATGCTCTAAGGAAGCACTAAGTTGCAGTATAAAGGGGGCATGTATCAAACCTTCTAAAAACGGCAAGTGGAGGTATTGCAGATTATAGCTATCTGGTTGGTTGCTATGGGTAACCATTCTGCTTCACCTGTCTAGAAGGTTTCCTACATCTCCCCCCCGAAGTCTGATTCTAATATTCTTTCTGTGATATTAATGTGAATGGATTGCAGTGTTTACTCATTCGTCTCCTTAGCCAATGCTTCCCTTTAGTAAGGATGCTGTATGGGGTAACATGACTGCAGAATTGTGACATTTCTCTGTTCCTCAGAGAAGATTTTCTTACTATTACACAAAGATACCACAGGTTTCTTGTGGCTTGGAATTAGCTGCAAGATGTGAAAAGCAGCACATAGCTGTTTCAGCTGACTGCTTGCTGGACAGCAACCGTTCTCATCGCACCAGGAACCAAGGGGCTGCAGAGAATTCAGACTCCCTCCTCTGCCAGAATCCTACTTCCACATATCCATCCTCGGCGATGGGGGGAGGTGGACAGCAGCAGTATTTATTGTGAGACAGAAGAAACATTGGAACCTGATGCGTGTTAGTCATTATGAATTGTTTTCTTGTGTACATTATTACCTCCTGAAGGTAGATCTGGCCAGATAGGGGCGCTGTTCTTTGCTGGGAATATGTAACATGATTCATTTAGCTACATATCTGTATACTTATACCGCATTTAGATCCCAAAATGCAGGTTTGTACCAGGACTTTGAAACGGTTCAGTCCCGAAGTGACCCTGCATTTTGCTCTCTTTGGCGCCTTCACGGACCCGGCAATATTGCCGTTCCGCTGACGTCATGCGGGGGGGCAGGGCGGAGTGGCAGAGAATCAATGAGGGTAAGCGAGGAGGCAGCTCTTGGAGCTGGTGCTGCTCCAAGCTCTGCCTCCTGCATCAGTGTGAATGGGAGCCGGGTTGCTCAACTCGATTAACCTGTTCACACTGCACAGCAACCCGACAAGGAACCAGTAAGAACCCTGCTTTTCTGGTTGCTGCTGGGGTATCTGGACCTGGTAAGTCCTTTCAGATCGCACCTATTCACTGGCAACAAACCAACATAAACCTGGTAATTAGGTGCGATCTGAAAGAGGTTTAAATAACATTTTGGTTTGTGCAGTAAGATTTACAATAACTTGAGCTGGGTTACACATTTGACATTGTTTTGAACAATTTTGTTCCCAAAAAATCCCCCGGTGTGTGTGTCATCGGCGACATCCTCCATTGGCGCTGCATGCAGCTCAGTCACAGCGAGTGGACGCCAAGCTGACAAATGCAGTACGACCCCCATCTTGATTCCGTCACTGCCATCTTTGGCAAGTGTGTATGCATGGGTCCCATCACCACCAATGTCAGTGTCTAATGTGTACCCAGCTTTAGCGAGATCAAGCATATGAAAGCGTAGTTCTCGAAAACTATCTTGAAGATGTGAGAAGGAAGGAGTTTTCAATCAAGCTTTTAAGCTAGCCCCCCACCTCTACGCAGGTGCACATTTACCAAAAAGATAGATCCATATTTGCACAAGTACCCCAATGCATTTACACAGTAACATCAATTAAATACATGCTACTCAGTTCTTGAAACAAAGGAAATCTCATTATCCCCTTATTGTCAGAGATTATAGAAAAGAAGAATGATCATCAACCAGAATATTAAAAGAAAATGGGAACATTTAAATTAATGATGTGTTGGAACAGATGTGACAGTAGATTGTGCTTAATGGTGATGTTAGTGCAGACGTTGCCTATTCAGGTTGGCTGAGCCTTCACTCACAGCCTGGTTCAGCCACAGATTCTAGGCGCATGGCTTACAGGCTCCTTCCCTAGTGTACATCTGTGTGGCCGAATGTGTAAGAACTGAGACACCCACTTTTAGCACTGGAGCAGGCTGTAACATCGGTGCGTGATTATTTACCATTATCAGATACAACATTGAAACTTGGATTAAGCCTACAGGAGATGCAGTTTCTCCTTCTGATCACAGGCCCCTGTGCTTGCGGCTTTGCGGCTGTGAAGGACAGTCCCATAACATGGCCGCTGATCTAACCTCGTGCGCATTTGTAACGAACAGCACATTACTGATACTGTCTGAATTGATTGCAACAGGACCATTGTGTGTAATAGCATTGCAAATAATCGCCCAACTATGTGAGCACTGACATTATGTATGTATTGTGTGCTCTGCCCTCATGTGATGAATTGGATGTCTGGTTGGTCTGCTGAGGCATCTGACAATTGGTCAGGGCAAGCCTGATGTCACAACTGGACTTACAGTGGCTCTGCTGCAGTGCCAACATGATATCTCTGCAAGGCCACCGACAGGGGGGTGCGGTGGGTACAGCTGTCTTGGGCCCCGGCATCTGGAAGAGCCCGGGCAGCTCATTTTGCCCACTGAAACCCTCCGCTGTGCTGTCACTCAGCAGGTCCTGAAGCACAAGCTTCTTCGATGCAGGATGCCGACGGCCAATTAAAATTCTGCACCGGCTTTTCAGCCAATCAGAGCTCATGTACCGTTAGCTAATCAGAGCAACTGCTGGTATAAGAGCTCTGATTGGCTCACTAGCCGGTGCTGCATTTTAATTGGCCACCGGCATCCTGCATTGAAGAAGCAATAGCATGTGCTTTGGGGCCTGCTGAGTAGGGCAGTAAGTGAAGGGAGGGGGGGGGGGGGAGATGGGAGCGCACTGGCAACTCATATGCCCGGCGGGAGGGGGATAATCAGCCCCGGGCACAAAAATTCCTAGTGGCAGCCCTGTATGTCTGTGAACGATGTTGATGTTACAACAATATATCAGCCCCTGGAATTTCCCCAAAAATGGCCGTAGCAACACTTTTTCATGGTTCTGCGCATGCGCAGTAGGTGACACATGGGCTTCCAACTTTTTTTAAAGTGCCTCTGGCTGTTTCTCTTCAGATATGACCCTTAAAGCCCCCATACACTATGCAATTTGGGCCTGATTTCACCCGATTCTGGTGAATCGGGCTGAAAAATTGGGTAAAATCACAGTATACAGTATGGCATCTGTTCTTATGCGCAAAGATTGGAGGTCGGACTGGCTGCATGTAAGATAAGTCGTATGTGCATTCAGTCAGTGGCACATCGCTTTTTAGCGCCCATGATGTATCACATCCTATCTACAGAGCGGGAGGGCAAGTATTTAAAAAAAAAAAACATAAAAAAAAAATGGGCAGCCACTGATTGGCTGAGACCTCTCTCTGCCAATCAGCAGCCTCCCATTCTATGGAATGGGTATTTTTAAATACTCCTGCCCCCCCTCGTTGCAGCTCCCCAGGAGTTGCGAATATCATGAACATATCTCATGTAAAAATGGCACACCAAGTCCAAAATCGCGTTTAGCCTCCAGGGAAGCTGCCGGGTGGCTTGCGGGGAGATTCGGATGTGAATTCTGCCCTTGGAGAAGTCGCCTAGTATATGGGGGCCTTAAGGGTGTTCTCTCTCTGTAATTCTATACACATGAATACCCATTCCTATAAAACACAGATAGTATTTGGTTAAAACAACACAGCATGGGACATTTATTTTACCAAGCATCTAACATTGTACTTTCTAAGAAACTGTCAACTTCCACGTCCCTTTTAGCAAGAGACTGGTATTGAACTACTGCAGCCGGGCATTAAAATGACTGGATCAGTGCCACAGATCAGAATCTATTATTGGACCATGCTTCAAATAGGGGGTAAAGGCAAATGAGGCTAGAGGCGGTGCACATGACATTGAGGCATTCTTGTCCTAGAAGTGTGCGATACATTATAGCTTAGGACGGACAGGCAGGTAAAACACAGAATGCTGACAGTCTACTGTACATAGCATTCAGACCTATAGACAGTGTCTTTGTAATATTTAAAGGTCGCTTGCCTCCTGGCACGAGACAGAAGCAAGGGTACGATGGCAATCGTAAAACTATACTTAATGCAATACACAGAACGAACACGTGTTTTTATAATGCTAGGCGTACAGCTTGGAAGGTCATAGCCGTAAAGTTTGAGTGTTCCCTTAATGTAGACATCATAGACAGCCAGTCAGATTTAAATGCCTCTGGAAGGATAATCAAGGATGGCTCAGGGTGATTTGGAGCATCCATTATTATCTTTGTCACCGATGATCAACAACTATTAAAATGCCAGAGGCATGTCCACTATAAGCAAATGTTCCTCCCTGGGTTCTTAACTAATGGATAGAGCCCATCTGTTCGCAAAAAGCGCAGTTTCTGGAAAATCTCCCATCGGTAACAATGGCTTGGAGAGGATTCGCAGAGTCTTCAGCAGGTGCTGCCGTAATGAGTATGAAACGTTCCTTCGTACAATAATTAAGTCTGATTTCCTTCATTTGTTATGCTACCGAGTCTACTCTAAAAAGCCGATAAGATTATTATAGCAAATAAAAAGATTGTAAAATTTCCCCAATCTTATATTAAACCTAAACACAATTTACATTCATTTTAATTATTCTAAATTTCATTGTAGGTATCAAATATAATAAAATTAGCAGCACATATAATTGTATTGATTTAGAGGCTGATAGCGGTAATGGATGAAGGCAAGGCGAGTAATAGTTCTCAGTGTAATCTCTTGTTACACAGTTGTTCTTATTTGATATATGATTAAGTAACATTTAGAAATATCTGTCCTGAGGCTAATATAATGCAGCCTGACATAACGTTATCTGTCCAAGGCTAATTTATTGTATTTTAACATTTACATTGTATGAATCTCGCATAATGATCTGCTTTCCGTAAGACATACAAGAGAATCCCATTTCACGGTTTATAAGGTTAGTTGTGGAATGGTGTAATAAGAGGATAGTCATACAGGTTCCGCTTCTTATTGGCAGATGTAATAAAGCTGGGTACACATTAGACCGCAACCGATATGCATGATAACGATATCGTTAACAATATTACCGTGCATATCGGCTAATGCAAATGCACTATATCAAGGGTTCTCAAAGTCGGTCCTCAGGACCCAACACAGTTCACGTTCCATACAGTTAAGGGGAAATCGTTAACAATATCATTTATAGATGATATTGTCTAATGCAGTCATTCCCAAGCTCGGTTCTCAAGCACCCAGTTCAGGTTTTCCAAGTCACCCAGAAGGAGCACAGTGTATCACCAACTGTCTCATTTTAAAAGTCAACAGGGGACATGGAAAATGTGAACTGTTTGGGATATGTAAGGATCGGAGTTGTTAACCACTGGTCTAATTTATATCCACTGGTCTAATGTGTATCCAGCTTAAGCTTTGAAAAGGGATAAAGTGGAAAAAGATAAAGTACAACTAACCAGCTCCTGCCATTTCTTTCATAATACAGTTATACAATACAAGTCATGTCATTCTCCTATAAATGCTATTTGTTTTGCTGCTGAGTCATTCTAGTCATCTATTCCGGCACTTACAGCAGGGGACATTGTCAGGGTGACTCAATTCACAGTTAACACAGCCTTCACCCTTACCCATATCTACCAGGTAACTCAGGCTTGCCGACTTTTGTAGTCATCTCTCCGAGAGAAGCCCGGAGAGGAGACTTTCAGTAGGACTTCGGGGGGCGGGAGCTTGAGTGTGATGTCATTAAGCCCCACCCCCATGATGGCAAACAGCCTGATTTGCTGATCTCTGTGGAGGGGGTGGGGCTAAAATGGCACGTTATGGCACTTTAGCCCCACCCCCTCATCGGAGATCAGCAGGGGGCAGAGCGGGGGTCCCTCCTGGGCATTCCGGGAGGGTAGGCAACCCTGCGGTAACTCAGGGTGCTCTCTGGAATTTGGGAGTCTCATGGATATTCCAGGAACGAAATTGAAATTGAGTCAACAAATTCTCCACACCTTTAACAGTTAATAGTATTTCCCAAGGTTTTAGTCTACTTTGAGAGATCATTAAATGAAGTCAACATGTCTAAGAAAAGCCAATCTGAGAAAAAATAATTAATTTGGGAAAGTACAGACAATTTTTTTTCTCTATGAATTCAAAATGTAGCCAGCAGTGACTAATTTGAAAATGTCTTATAATTGGCTTCTACAAGACACATCTTACAGTGTTTTATATTAATTTACTTACTTTTGATCGCATGACAGTGGTTGTTTTAGTTTGCAGAAGCATAGTCCATGTGTGGTTAAGTTCTGGTTACCGTTAATCAATTAAAAAGACACATTACTTCTTGGTGGTAATAAACGGGTGTGACCCCTGACCTAAACCCCACAGCGATATGGGGGAATAGGATGGTTTTATCTATGAGACAAAAAGTAAAGTTAGGAAATTGCTTTGCTGGGAGCAGCATGTGCTCCCTGCTCTGTAATAGTAGCTGAACAGTATGTTATTTGCTGAAAGGAAAATGTATTCTTGTTAAAAGCAGGGTTTATTTCCCTCTAATTAGGAAAAGACATATGGACATCATTTATCTTGTACAAGGCGAGCATTATATTAGCATTTTTACATATTAATGTCTTCGTGTAAAATGTCAAGATGGATACAGAGAGCCATGTCTGGGTCCCCCGCAATACCCAAAGCTCGGTGCTTTTATTGGGACATATTTTTCTCCTAAAGTACCTCATTTTTTCATATGTGGACTTAAATCTATTGTTCTTCATTATGATGCAGAACTTGCTGTTGGGCCAACTCTATATGTGCTAGATTCATATATTATTTATCAGCACTTTTGTTTATACACCAAGATGGTTTGCAAAGGCACATCTGGAGTACACATAGCATACCATTGGCCAGAGAGCAAAACTGAGTAGACAGTATCTGTCGCTACCCTAGTAGTTCCTGTTTTTGGCAGACAGAGTGCTTGACTGGAATCCTGCAGCTCGGAGAGCTGCCCGTGAGCTTGTGTGGTGGAGTGGCAGGGGGTGCCCCAGAGTACTTTAGTACCCTGATTATCTATAATGAGTACATAGTGTGCAGTGCACATGGGAGTCTGTGTACAGGGGCCCACACTGCACACCCATGCTCTTCAATATAGAGTCAGAACAGGTAAGTCTATCGCTGGCTGCAGACTGATAGACTTATCTGTTCTGACTCTATCTGAGGCTTTTTGGGGGAAAATCCCTTCCAGACCAGTTGATTTTAAAAGAACGTTTATGGAAATTAATGCCGTTTAATTATGCATCAATATTAGGATCCTTATGAGATCCACCTATTCTTACCTTTATCAGAAGGTGACAAACCTACAGTGAATTCTTATACCCACTGTACAACATGTTACGGAAAGTTACCCCTGAAGAAGTCGTTATGACAAAACGCGTTGGGTGTTTTCCTTGTCATATTGAACTGAATTATTGACTTCAAACAGATGAAAAAGTATTTTAATTGTTTTATACGAATTTATATAAAATTGTCGAATTGTCATTTGTCTGTAATTATTAGTTTTTTTTATATCTGGTGGTGGAGCTATACAAAAGGGGTGCACCCTGTTTCTGCTTTCTATCCATTTCTATTCTTCCCCTACTAACAGGGCGGACAAATTGAGTTGCTGCCCAAACCTCATCCAGCGCATTGAAAGGGTACCCCATTTTTGTCCTATAGATATATATATATATATATATATATATATATATATATATATATATGTATTAAAGAATATTGCCTATTATTTACCAGTGTCCTCCCTACATTTGAACACCTAGTATAGTAAATAAAGTAGTTTTATTTATGGGTGTGTATTATATTAATGTTTTTTTTTAATCTGCAAAGCCTACATTTTCTAAGAAACAGCAATATTTGTGCTGAATTTGGGAATATTTGGAGGTACAGGATAAGACCGCACTGAATATAAAGCCAGGTTGTATCTCTGTAATTCAAACCAATTTCTTATATCTAGAAAATTCAATTTCACTTAAACGTCACGGCACAGCCACAGAGAATTGTTTGTGGAAATGCATATTTTAATCTTCCTTCTTTGAAGTTTTTTTCTTATTAGAAGTTTTTTTCCCTGTTATTACAGAGTATATAGTCATTGTACTGCTTGTATCACAGTCCGTTGCATCCCTAAGAGGCTTTTATTCTGTGCGCCAAACTCCTGTCTCCATCACAATGAAACGTTAAGTATATTTTAGTTATTGCCTCGCAAATACTGTGCATCTAATCTCTGACGGATCTTTTGGGTCCTCGGATTTCTGTTTTGCTTCCACTCTTTTTTGAAAGCATAAAATATTCCAACGTATCACATTTTATTAGACAGAAGATTGAAAAACAATTGAATTTAGATTTCCTGCTGTGGTTATTATAATGTTTAAGGTTCTGTAGGAATAATACACATTCAGTTCTACAATATGAGCGTAAATATAGGTTCCTAAGGAATATTTGTTTCTCCGCATGCCTAATTTGAATCTGTTTATGGATGCCAAGGGAAAATTGACCTTGTTTATGAGTTGGGTTTATACGAAATTTATTTTCCAATAAACATCAACTAAAGTGCAAAAATATAGATCATTCTGTCAGGAGGATTTTTCTCTGTGGTGCAATATTGTATAATAACTTTTGTACTAAAAATTTCTAAAGGCCCCCATAGACTTATGCGACTTTTCGGAGGGAGAAGTCGCATAAGAATTCCCGTGAACCAACCGGGAGCTTCCCGAGCGGCAGGATCGCATGCAATATAGTGCATGCGGTCTTGCAGTTCTTTTCATGCGATATATCAAATGCGATCCCATTCTCCGCTCCCGGGAGGCTGTCCGTGTTGGAGGTCAGCCTCCGCCCCCGTCCCTCCCTCCCCGCTGCAGATAGCCCAGCTAATGAGTAATTCGCCTCCGCCACTCAATTTCAGAGTACGTAACTATTGATTTCTGTATAGTCTGTAATACAGATAAAAAGGGGACAACGTGTCTCAAACAGCTGATCTCATACAATGTAATAGCCATTTCCCAAATGGTCAATAAATATTATATAACATTATGTGAATTAATTTTATTTATACTATAAACCTCTTCATCTATTCAGAGTGATCAACCTTGACATAATCATTGATTCAAAAACATAAATTACCAATGGATATCCACTTGCAGTACAGTGTGCGAGGATGACATCACCATAACAGAGCTTCTCATTGCAGTGATAAATGTGCACTTTGTACTGACTTTGACTCTGACCAAGGATAGAGGACATTACATGTATGAGTAGGAATACATATTAAAGATATTTTCATTGGTAGTATTGCTGCTGCGATGCCCTTCCCGTAGCTCTTAGGTCATACCACTGATGCTATGCAAAGCTCATTATTCTGATTGAACACAAATTTTATAGATTGAATGACCTAGAAATCCATGAAAAGATAAACACATTGGGAAAACATTACATATTAATGACATTACCAATATATCTAAACTCATCAGCTTCTTCTTCCACATTTACTGTATGTGTGGATCTGAGCCCTCAAACATTGCAATGGACCAGAGAGCAGCTGCCAGGAGGAAGAGACAGGAGCCTTTGCATAAAGTGGCAGATTGTGAGCCTAGAAAGTGCAGTACAGGTTCTATTGTGTTTGTATATTTATTTATTATATGTTTAACTTTTTCCTGACCACTTATCTTATTTAAATTTTTGAAAACGCCTATACTATAGACCATCTGTACTGTTACATATTAATATTGTAGTCCATACATTGACCAGTGTATAAAAAGACCAGTTTACAGGGCTGTTACCACGCCCCCAGACTCTCATGCATACTCCAATGCGCTGCCGAGTGGGAGATTTTGGATTATATTTGGAAACCCCCCTCTAAAAGTCCTGCATTTGCCACTGCTGCTCCGTGCAGAATGCGGCCACCAGATGCCAATGACATTCCCAGAGAAATGTTCCATGAGATCGCATGGTCACTGCCCAAAAATTGTCAATTCATGGATAGTGCGGTCCGCCAGCGGGAGGATGAGTCCATATACACTAGTAATGCCTCTCCATGTGCAAATACCTCATTCGGCATATACACACGTGTCCAGAATGCTTAAATCATTGAGATCCATGCATATAGGTCCTGATTCTGGTCTGACCGGTCCCCCACGTGTTCGCACACGTGCAGGCGACTTCGGAGACTTGCCTAGTCTCCGTGGCACTCGCACTGGAGGGAAGGGGGGGCATGAAGGATGCGGGCAGGGGGTGTTCGCAAATAACTTCACTAAATCTAACTCTCTCTGCACATGTTACATCTGCCCCAACTGAACTGCAGTGCACCATGGATCAGACCCAAAGTCCAATCCACCATACATTGATAGGCCTATATATTTTACTGAACGTACATTTCATTAAATTAAAATAAACAAATGTACCAAGTCATTTTGGTTTTATAAGTTGCAAAAGAAAAAGTAACAAAAACAAAAACAAACTTTGAAGATTACAACCATGATAAAATATGTGTGTTAAGAACGATAAACCACGTGTAAAATATATCTAGAATTATCCAGAGCTAACCACAAGTTCCAAGATAGTCTATTTCATTTTGGTCATGCTGCCATATACCATCTGATCGTAAATGCTGAGTCTTTTTTTTAATTCTAAACAAGTTGCTTTTTAGATACCACCAATCGTCCGGCCCCAATACAAGCAGCACTTATGTTCCGCATCATAACTTAATGCATGAAACATTGTCGTCATGACCTAAAAGGTGCTGTTAAACCCGTGTTGACAGGGAAAAAAAATACAATAAATCTCCTGTTCTTATAATGTACTGTAACCTTTACAGGTGGGTGCTGTGTGCTGCACTTTTTGTCCTTAATGAGCAATAAAAAAAAGATATTTATTGCTGTGTTATTTAATATGAAGTGAGAGGTGTGGTGCTAGTGCATTGATATTCACTTCCACTGACCTTACAAAGTAGTGCACATTGCCATTAATCTAATGCTTATCAATGTAAAATAATATATTTGATCATAGAAAGAGACACCTATGTGTGATAACGTATCAGCAGGCATATGAAACAAGTGTTACAGTCGATAGTAAACAGATCTAACAATAAGGTAGGCAGTAGTACAGGGCCACAGATAAATGCTGGCAGCCACCTGTTGCTCTTCATTGTGTTAAAGGTATTATAAAACTTAGGGCCTTATTCTGGTCGGTGCGGATGGAGCCGAATATGCGGGCAGGACCGTGCGTCCTAAACCCCGCCTTTCGTACGGATCGCTCACTCCGTCCGAATGCGGTAAGAAGCTGTCCGCACAGACCGCAAGTGTATTTCTCATGAATACACCTCCTCCATCTCTTGGAACATCCCCCATCATTCAATGGTCGCAGTGGTCCGCCAGCTCCCGCAACCTCAGACCACACGGGCATTTCTCCGTGCAAAAGCAGGGATCTGGGCGGGCAGCTGACATCCGGCAATGTCATATGTCCGCCCCCTACACGTGCGTCACAGCCGCATTACCATACGTACGCCCAGCGTTTTCATGGGAACGCCCATGAAACGCGGGGTGTAAACATATGGTAATGAGCCCAAACAGCCCTTCACGCTCTCTCCACCCCCTGTTCGTAGTGTACACATTTCATGCGGAATTTGGACGTGCGTTCTGTTCGCACATGCGCAGAGACGCCTCTGCACATGCGCAGACACAAAACATCGGCGGCACGAACGCACGCGGACATTACCGCACCCACCAGAATAAGGGCCTTAGTGTGGTATCACAAAATAATGTATAATGTAACAGGACAGATTATGGTATCACAGTATCACACTTTATGCTTCCTCATTACAGCACAGACACATACATTGGGCACACTGTTATACAGTATGTACCCCCTTATCTTCCAGCATAGTGCATAGTGCATAATGTTATACACTGCAAACCAATGGCTTGCAAACTAATGACATGACATTGGCTGGAAAATGAGAATGACTTAAGGTTAGAAGAAGGTGAATGTTTCCAAATGCCGCCACAAATTGCAATTAAAAAAAATGTATTTTGCTATTCATTGGCGCAATACCTTTAAATTAGTTGAAGGAATATTTTTTCATTATTCCAGAGAAAGAGGGGGTTATTCATTCGCTCAGATGCGAATTTGCATCCTTGCGAGTGAACCAGATCCCACCTTGAGAATGGTGGTATGCCGGCCCTCCAATTGCAAGGCGCATATGTTCCCAATGGCTGAAAATGGATGTTTTACATAAACACCCATTCCCATGCCACCGGGACCCTCCCACATCTTTCGATGGTCGCCGACCATCGAAAGATATGGAAGGTGCACACATATGTAAGGTTGCTCCGATGATGTCAGCCGCTGGCCCCCCACATGTCCGTCATGGCCGCATTAGCGGTCCCATATGCTAATGGGCCAGCCTAGCACCCCACGACCCCCCCCCCCCCCGCACTCTGCCCACAGAGATGGGTGGGTGCACGCATACACGCAAACATAGGGCCCATGCGAATGCACGCGGGCCGATGAACAGACCTGAATAAGGCCAGACTGTACTATCATATATAATAAAAGGCTATCACTGTATAGGGGCAATTCAAGTGATGTGTTCACCGGCGGCCTCAATTCAAGTGTTGCCCCGTTGGGGAGCACACAGCCACCAACACTGACATTGCTATTACGTTGTTCTGTCATTGTGAGGGGTTGGTAACTAGGACAACATAAAGTGCATGCTGACTATACTCCCGCAACCTATTTGTTATAATAACTGTTCATGCTCTAGACAAAATGTTTTAGTATTGAGTGCAAACATGACGGACAAACACAAAAACAGGCACAATATGCAATAAATTCCCATTACAATAAATCATTCTCTAAAAAATTCTGCAAAAGTTTTGAAAGCCAGAAGTCACGTCAACCAGTGCTCGTTCTTATTCTTCTATTAAATATCTATATTCAGTTTAAAGTATTTCTCGCTGGAAAAAACACACATCATTAAAAAGAAAAAATACTGTATGCTTTATGCTTTTTAGCCCTTGAAGATGCATTTTTTCCTATCCTCTTATGGATTTTGTTTGTTCCATTTTGCTTTCTTGTTATTTGCCTGCTTTATGAGATGGCCTTTACCGTTTGTTTATCTGTAGGGGACTTTTTTTTCATGTTCGTCTAAGAATAATGATAACATGGAAATGGCTGCCTAGATTTGTTACATGTTCTCAAATAAGATTTTGTTCTTCACATCTCTTATATAATAGCCCAGAACTGTCAATCTGTGAGTGTGTGTATAATACTGGGCGGAGTCCTAGAGTGAACTCCGCCCCCCCCGCCCAGCGTTAGACACACAGATCTCCATTGCTATATATGAAGGGACCCAGAGGTACAGTAGCACCTGGATCCCTGGCCTGGGATCGTGAGTAATATTGTGCTTCCTCCTAGCGGTGCTTGAGGACAGGTGGCTGGACTTCTGCTCCAGCTTTCTGGCATTACCGGGAGGCGTCCATCTTGGATGGGGCAGTGTGTACAGCTGCGGACTATGCCATCTGCGATTTTACCGCTGTTCCTGTCGCCTGTGCGCCTGCCTGTGGAGGTGCCCCCCCACCCTTGTGAGTACTATTGTGCTTCCTCCTAGCGGTGCTCGGGGATGGGCTGGCGGCCGGACTTCAGATCCGGCTTGCTATCATTCCCGGAAGGTGGCCATCTTGGATTGGGCAGTGTGTACAGCTGCGGCCCCCACACCTGCAATTCCACCACCTGCAGTATCCCTACACTCACCACCCCCAATCAACCTCACCCTCCAACGGTACCAGAACCACACCCACCCGCCACACCACCGCACCCGCAACTCCAGCACCTGCAGCACCCCCACATCTGCCTGTGAAAACACCAAACTGCAATATTTCCCAACTCACCCCTCCCGCACAAACCATATTTCACGCAATAAAGACGTTCACCCCTAATGACGGTGTGAAGAGCTCCCGTAGGGCGCAATGAATCACCGAGTTTTATCATAAAAGGTGAATGATATTGTATAGACAGTTTTCAGTTTGTAACAATCCTTCCTGATCACAGCATGTCTCTGCACCCAACTCAAGTCACTGACATAAGGGCCCATGTACAGTCTCTGTCCAGACTCCCTCCCCCTCTAACGAGCAACAATAGACTTTGGGCCCAAGCACTGGCCTCACAGTGATGTCCAAGACTCTAGTGGGCATGCACAGGTCACTGGGAAAATGGCAAGATTCCCATGTTGCCAGGGATTTCCTACTGGGCACCGGTTTCTGCAATGCTGCTGATTCCTGACTGAAGTATTGATAAAATGGGTGTAGGGCAGGCATGTCCAAACTGTAGCCCTCCAGCTATGAAACTACAAGTCCCATCATGCCTTGGAACAGTTTTGCTACTAGGGAATTCGAAAACTATGACAATGCATGCTGGGATGTGTAGTTTAACAATAGCTTGAGTGCCACAGTTTGGACATGGGTGTGTGGTGTGGGTCTCCTTGCCTCCTACCTCCAAGATACACCAGTGCCTCTCTTAGTACGCCTTTGTTACTTATATACATCATCATCAGTGAGAGTTGAGGCTGTGTGGCGCACCACGCCTTATCGATCTGTCTGTCAGCCACACACCTATTGCAGATATGCTTACGGACTTCCAAGATAATGATGTCGTCATCATCATCAGCGCATCTTTCTCTACAACAACGGTCACACATTGAGGGTAACTTGGTATGGTCTTGGTGACATGACTATCCTAAGCCATTTACTATTGTGAAGCCACACCCCCTGTTTTGTGACTGGACTCCTCCCACCCAGAGGGAACAGAGATACAGAAGGTAAGTATGAAATGAATCATTTCCAGTTTGAAACAATTACACAAAACATGAAAAGTGCCTGTTCAACTCCACACTAATCCTAAATCTCTTTCATTTCTTCTTTTAAAAGTAATCTCATTAGCAAAGGAATTAAGTTTAAATTGCTCTCCGTGCATCTGAAAGGTTTATTTGTACACTTGTTTTGTAAATTAGTTTGAAAGTGAGATTTGTAATTAAATGTATTGGGACTAATACACAGCTTGGAATTGTCGCATTTCAATAATGGGTCTAGGTGAGATGACAAGTTTTAATAGCAAACGGCATTCAGTAAGGTTATTAGGAGCAAATAGCACCGGGCTTCGTCATTTAGTTCCATTGTTAAAATGTCCTAATTGCAAAAAGTTCCAATAATGTCTGCTCCGTCTTTTGTGTACAATAGCCCTTTATTTAGTATCGGTACACAGTATTTTCTGTCTTCAAACGTACATCCAGTTCACAGTCCTCATTAGCAGTTACAAGTGAATTATATATAAATATCTCATTATGGACATTTCATTGTCTCTTGGCACAGTGGGTACATTTATTGAATAATTGCAATACAGTTTTTTTTATTTTTTTTATTTCAGAACTATTGTATTGGAGCTTAAAATAAATAAGCAAAATTGTTACAACAAAGTTAGTACATGTGCATATTAAGGTAGACACTGTAAATTATAAGTCAAACATTTACAGTATCCAATAGTCCCGGCTGACTTAATATAATGTCCACTACCACCACTGGAAGGGTGCATTAATTATGTGCTAGCCCCAAGGAACCAGCCCATACAGTAGGTGTACACATAAACAGGGGTGGATCTAGACATTTATTTTGGGGTAGGGAGGGTTGTTTAAGAACTGGCCCTGACTCCGCCCCTCTCTACTTAATACGCCTCCCATTTCCAGTCCTGCCCAATCTCATTTGTAGTTCTAAATCTTGTGGGCCCTTTAGTTCAAATTTTGGAAACCCCAATCAATGACCCCAAGACACTCTAGCGAAAGCCGATGACATGAAATGATCAAAGCAGTAAATAATACAAATCATGTTACAGGACCCCGGGCCTACAGCACAAGGTGCTCAGAAGAAGTCCCTGCACAACCACCCTTTGGTTCTGATTCAGAGTTGATCAGTGATCGGCAAAGTTGCAGGAGACTGCGAGTAATTGGCCACCGCTCAGACAGAAAGAAAACCCACCTTGTGTAAATCTGCAAGTGAATTGCGAAATTATCGCAGATCGCTATTCACCCGCAAATCCAAAGGCAATTCACAAACCATTGGGTTTTTCCATTTCTCTGCAACAGAGACAGGCTGATCAAGGCCGGCGCTGACAAAGACCCCTTAAAACACTTGGGTACGCCGGCATTTTTTGGACACTCCCTAAAACTGGCCAGCATCCTCCCCTAATGCCAACTTCCTGTCAGTTGACCTCCGGCCACATTGCACAGTATGGTCCATATGCATTCGCAGTCAATTGATAATCGTTCGATCTGTGAATTCGCTGATGAGGGATAAACTCTGAATCAGGCCTTTAAGATGGCTGTTATGGCGGCAAGGGGAACTGGGTCCAGAAAATGGACCGTATTCTGGTCCATGCGCAGTGCTGCGAATTTCACCGCATTGCATGTGGACTAAACACCGTCCGCCGCTCACAGGTCCGCCTGCCCCCTCCTCGCGGTTGCCCGCACAGCTGCGAATGGATGTTTTGGCAAAACATCTATTCGCAGCCTATGGGGCGTCACCACATCATCCGATGGTCGCCGACCACTGAATGATGTGGAAGGTACATGCATGTCTACGTGACTCTCAGGTCACTTAGAGTTGCGTGTACACTCAACAGGAACTGGATTGGCAGCTGACCTCCGGTGATGTCAGCTGCCTGCCTCCTGCACCCACGTCACAGGGTGATTTCCATAGGAACACACAGCACTGAAATATGTCATTGTACACATTGTAGACTACATCTTCCATGTAAGGCGGGAAAAAATTATTTAAGGGAGCAAAAGTGAAGATTGTGACCTTATCAGGAATGGTGGTCAGCCGGCTCCGCACGGTGCATTGCTCAGCATGAGCTGGCTGACAAGTCTGTAAGTTGCCGCAGCTCAGGTCCTACCTGGAGCTGCAGCTTCAGTATAAGCTGTCTGGATGTGGTCATGTGTTAGTGGGTACAATTTGCCCTCTTAGCTACTGTACCTCTGCCCTTCACAGTCCCCATAACACATTATACCCCTTTCACACCAGAAAATACAGGGACCGACCCGGGAATATGGCCCAGGAATCATGCCGGGCCATTCCCGGGTTGGCCCCTTTCACACCAGAATAGTCCCTGCATTTTCTGGTGTGTGAAGGAGGCGGGGAGGAGGCCGGCAGGAGGTGGGGTGGAGGCGGGCAGTCGGCCGGATGGCGGTGGAGGCGGGCAGGAGCGGTGTTGAATACTCACCCCTGTTGCTGGTCCTCCGTGCAAGCCAGGGATCCACACGGGCGCAAATGACAGGACAGCCGGCGGATGAAGATGACGCAGCTCTCTGCTGCGTCATCTTCATCTGCCGCCTGTCCCATCATTTGCGGCCGTTGCCTGTGTGGATCCCAGGCCGGACAGCACACAGAGGACCGGCAACCCGGGTAAGCATCCCCTACCCCATTCACACCGGCCAGGTCCCCGGGTTAAACCCGGGAACAACCCTGCAATTTTTGACAGGATTTTGGCCCAGGAACCTTTAACACCTGCGCTAATCGCTGGTTGTTCCCAGGACCAACCCGGGAAATTATGCTGGTGTGAATGGGATATTACAGGGATGTGGCCAACTCTGCATTTTAAGGTAAATCTACGATTTGTGTCATTTGGTTAATTAGATTATAAGATCTTTTTGCCATAGAAAAAGGGGTTGTCACTGCTTAGTAAACAAACCCCAGTGATTCCTTTGCATTCAAACTGCAGAATGATAGGTGTAGACATTGCACATACTGGGGTTGGCCATTTTTCTGCCTGAAACAGTATTCACGACAAAGGAATTTATCACTTCAAAAGAAACCAGTGACATCACTGAAGTGTTCTTCATGCCTCAGTTATGCCACTCATCCCCAGTGAATTGATAGGCTGAGTCTGAACAAAGGTTCAGTTAACAAAATGACAGCCTCCCTTTCTGTTAGCGACAGGTACACGTTACTGTCATCGGGCGAACCAGTCAGCTAGGGCAAGCTGTAGGAAATGCTTTCCATTCATTTCACATCTCATTGATGGTTTAGGGGCTCTGGTTCTGATCTTTTTATTATTTTATATGCATTTAATATCCAATTCACTCAATTGGATTCACTACGGCAATTGACCATGGCCAGATTTCCCTTTTTTTATAATGAAAAAATCAAGACAATACTGTGCCATAAATATTCTTCCAAATACATATGTTCCAATGTGACTGCCATCAATCAGAATTTAAAATGTAACTAAATGTTACTATACCGAATACTTCCAGTGGTAAAATTGATTTATTTATTTTTTTGTTTCCATGGAAACCAAAGTGTATTGGAGCCATTTAAATCCAAATATTAGTACATATCCAGGTATGTTCAAAATAACCGATAGTGGGGCTGGGCCAAGTTATGTAGTGGGTGTGGCCATATTTACCACCCAGTAGACAACGCAGGCTGCTTGGAAGGGCGGTGGCCCAACAGGCTCGTCATTAGGCCTCACCCCCAACACAGGGGAACACCTGCGATTTCTAATGCTTGTGTCAACCTAATGACCCTGTCAACTTAACCCATGTCAACCTTCAGTCATGTCGACCTTCCTGCATGTCGACCAACTTGCTGTCTACCCAATGATCCCAGGCAGATGACCATAAAGATAGTAGCAGTAGGGAAGACCATGCAAATAAACCTTCATTACAGTTTATTAACTTTGTAGCCTTTCACTTTTATCTTGCCTACTTGTAATTATCACCCATGGCATTTACCATCTGGTATGCCCCTGTTTTCTAACCCGCCGTGCGATGTTGCTGTAAAATTTGATCTCTGCCTGTACTTACCGCCTTGGATACAATTTTGCGAATTGTACTTATGCTTTGTACTTCTGTTGTATTTTTATGTTTAGCCCTTCGCAGAACTGCAGAAAATGGATAAATAAAATACAGTAATAGTACTTTACCCGTATATGGCATATTGAGTTTTGCATTGTACTATGTACATTTTGCATGTAGACTTTCTCTAGACTTCAACGAATGTTAGTTTCTGTGACTCATTTAGCATTAAGAAGCAAGCCTGACGAACCTTGGATAGCTACGTCTCGCTAAGCCAGCCAGCGAGTAAGTAGAGCATAGCCCAGCAGGAAGCCATTTCCGAGACTAGCTCTGCATTGCTTGCAGCCGCTTCTCTCAGAAATATCACTAGAGAACATATAGACAAATAAACACACTCCAATTAGAATTGTTTTCTAAAGCGTAACATCTAAATTATAGTGAAATTAGTAGCCGGTGGCTTTTGAGAAAGCAGGAAAGGAACGTAAGGTCAATCATTGCAGCAGTGGGACCGTCTACGGTCGTGTTTGTGGCGTGGCGAGCTCAGACTGGGATAAATGAAGTAATTGAAGAACAATTCTTTCTCTTCAATTGCTGTAATTTTACAGCTAGTTGTCAAGGCATGATTGCATGATAAGTACCAGAGAAGTCGCTCGAAAAATAGGAAAGATCAAGCTGTTAATTCAACTTAACATGTAGACTGAGAGACGAAGGTCGTGTGGATGTAATTTCCATATGACTTATTCAGCCTTTGTACAATAATTGATAGAGTTGCCAGAGTAATACGGAGTGATATGGAGAGAAAAACCGATGGACCAAAACTGGTTATAAGGTCTCATAGCTACATGTAGACAGCAGGTGAGGCAGCTACATAGGGAGTCCTGTGCGCTTGGGCACTTGGTGGCTTAGCCCCATCGGAGTGAACTGTATTACTGTTAGACACCCTAGGGGTGGCCAGTTTATACCTAAATGGAAATTAACTTATTATGAGTCCTCATATTCTTGGAATGGGTTCAGAGATAACTATGTGGATTGACTTTGAAAGGGATGCATAATCGATATTCCAGCAATCGGTGGTCAAAAGATCAACCAGGGATACCGATATGGAGAATCCTGACAGGGGCTCTGTAAGTGTCCTAACCCTCTCACCCTAACCCTCCCTTGCAGCAACTTATCAATCCCCCAATAACCCCTTCCCATACACTTAACACCCCCCCCTCTCTGTAGCCTAAACCTAACACCCCTTCCATAGTCTAACCCTAAGGCTCATCCTTTTGAGGTTCTGGCACCAGTTTTCTGATGGCAATCGGTATGCTGGTGTCGGTATAGTGAATGCCGACATCATGACAGCTGGAATACTGACCACAGTCCCTTTGAAATAACTGGTTACATGGGAATATTTGGCACAAAGAGGAATGAGTGGCCGGAACAACTGAACACATCTTGTTTTTGCAAATAGCTATTTAACTGAGATGAATTATCGTCTCACTCAGCTTGATTAAAATATCATAGAAGTTGTGAACCCTAACCCTAAATGTAAACCCCCATCTGTCATCAGAAAGCAATAGTTCAAGGGGGGGGGGTGTTATTCTCTCAAGCAACGGAAATCCACAGGACACCGTTAGTGGATCTTGATGGGGAAGGGAGGGGGCATAGCTATTGACAGTAGACAGTATAGTAAATATTCAATGATTATTGGTTTCAGCTATTTTTTGTTTGTATGCTGAGATTAGTACCCTGTTTACCACTGTACTGTCAGCTGTTGCTCTTGAAGCATATACTCCATGAAGCTTGAGTTATTTATAATACCCCTTTCACATCGCACTTTTAAAACGGTATATTGCCATTTTTTTTTCCATTTTAAAACGTTTAAGGCTGCAATGTGAAAGTGCCAGAGTTGATTTACCGGTTAAAGTTAACCGGTATTTCAACATGGTTAAAAAGCAGAGTCCTACACGTTTTAAAGCCGTTTTTTTGGCAGTTTGAACAGCTCTATTTCAATGGCTTGAAACGTGTCCCTTGGGGGTTAAACGGGTTGAATGTTTGAATGGTATTAAATGATTTTTAAAACGGTTTTCACCTGCAATGTGAAAGGTCTCAAGGCTCAGACCCGTTTTAAAGTCCCATTTAAGAATACCGTGTCATTACCCATTTCTGCAATGTGAAAGCAGTATTAGAGAGCTGCTGCAGGTGAAATTCATCAAATAAAAAGTTCAAGAACGTGGGCTAATAATTCTGTTCGGTTAAATTGTGATTAAGCTGTGTTGCCTGTATATACATTGGTTTATAAACAAAAAGTACCAAAGTACTCTTTTCTAATATTATGTTAATGAATAACAAAGCATAAAAAAAGAGAAAGAGCGAGAGAGAGAAAGAGAGAGAGAGACAGAGAGAGAGAGGCATAGTGCCAGGGGTAGAAAACATTCCATAGCCCAGGGTCCTGTCATTTACCCTCCAACATCTGTGTAAGAGATGTTCAAAATATCTGCTAGAAAATTGCAGCGTCGCCCACATTTGTTATATAAATTCAAATGAAAAATGTCGTGGGAAAAAAAGATTATATAGGACTTTATAAGGTAAACATCGCACGTCATTATGATGAATAAAAATGTCTGCTAGCCAATATTCACACTGATTTTGACAAATTCCCTTGGCACTCAAAGGGTTAATATCCCTCCAGTACACTAAGATATCAGAGCAGCGTAATATGTTCCATACTATTATATAGTATGGAATATAATACTATTATGGGGGGAATTTACTAAGATGGACGTTCTATTGCACATGAGATGTTGGCAACCAACCAGAATCAACTTTTTTTTTTGGCACCTTCTACAAAATCATAGACAGTATCTTCTTGGTTACCCATAGCAACAGCCCATGTGACACAGAACTTTCATCTTAGTAAATGTCCCCCTTTGGGCTGTTTGCAACTATATCAGGCCTTCCGAAATCAGGGGTACTCTTTATGTATTTCCAGTTTCTTAAATAGCGCACGCATATTCAGCAGTGCTAATGCAGAGAATATTCGGTCAGTCCCTGCCCCAGCGGTGGTTACCATCTATACCCCCTGCCACATGCACACACATACACATTCACGCTAGGGTTCATTTTCTTGGCAACCAATATATTTTTGGATTGTGGGAGGAAACCCATGCAAGCACAGAGAATATACACACTCCACACCATGGCCCTTATTCTGATTGAGTCGGACGTCTGCGTGTGCGGTCGGACGGCCGATGTATTGTGTTTGCGCATGTGTGGAGGCGTATCTGCGCATGTGCGAACGCTGCGCATGTCCGAATACGGCGTGCATTCCGTACTGAAAACGATCGGCCGGAACAATCCCAGCAGGGGGTGGAAAGGGTGTGAAGGGCTGTTTGGGCTCATTACCATATGCGTACGCCCTGCGTTTAATGGGCGTTCCCATGAAAATGCTGGGCGTACGTATGGTAATCCGGCCGTGACGCATGTGTGGGGGGCGGACAGCTGACATACCCGGATGCCAGAAGCCCGCCCATATCCCTGCGTTTGCATAGAGAAATGTCCGAGTGGTCTGGAGCACTCGGTGCTGTCTGACCACTCGGTCCATCATTCGATGGTCGGCGACCATCGGAGGATGGGGGAGGTTTCCACAGATGGGGGAGGTGTTCACATGAAACATCCACTCACGGTCCGTTTGCTCGGCGTCTTACCGCATTCGGACGGTGTGAGCGATCCGTACGGTAGGCGGGGCTAAGAACACTCCGAAAATACGCATCCGTCCGAGTCAACTAGAATAAGGGCCCATGAGAGACCTCATTAGAAGTCTGCAATATCTTTCACTATGACTAGGGGACACACGTATTTTACACTGTGACGGCCTATCGCAATGCTACTGTTTTATTGTGATCTTGCCCAATACTTTTTTCTTTTTGTGTCAAAACAATGTTTTAGTCGGTAACATCTGCAAGTCTAAATACCTGAATTATACAGCACCTTCATTAATATTAATGACTTCTTGGAGTTTATCCTGTGTGGTAGGAGATCAGAGTGAGCGTTTCACAGTTCATTTCATTCAAAGACCAAAATGTAGACATCAAAGTCAAGAACAAAGGTGTCCGTATTCTTTAACCAAATAGGTCACAAAGTAAGATGTTAAGGGTTCTATAATTAAATCGTTTGATGAACTCACTGAAAGAATAATACATGACCACCCCCAGAGGATTCCAGTGCAATATACACATATAAACAGTAAACGATCATGTTAAAGGGTTGGCAAAACATACAGTAATTACAAATATATGAGTATGAAAAATTCCGTAATGAGGTCTTCAGAATTTCGACACCAGAATGTTAACATAGGGGGTTATTCAGACCTGAACCATTGGTTTCAAATGTGCAGGCTCAGCGATTATCAATATATTGCTCATGTGTACGGATTGCAGCACGCAGATTCCTGGCCCTATGCAAGTTGATTGCCGGTGTTTGTGGGTGGTGACCGGCGGCATTCCGGGAGTGTCAGGGAAAAAGCAGAGGTGCCCAGGCGGTTTAGGGGAAGTCATGTGACATCAGCTCCGCCCCCGATCAGCCTGTATCTATCGCATCCGCTGAGTAAATCCTGCGCTACACACAGACTGCGCACACTGGGGAATTTATTAGATGGGGAGCGGCTTGTGGGTGAATTTGCAGCTATTCGCCGATCCAGCTACTTATCGAAAGCCCTGCTAAACTATTTGCAGGCTTTCACGGGGTGGGTTTTACCAAGCAGCGATCAGCTCTGAATAAGCCCCACATAGTGAATTTAACATGTCAGATGTTGACATTTACAGTGTTGACACTGTCAAGAATTGACATGACAGTTTTCTATATGCTCATTAACTAACTACAGCCTAACCCTATCCTAACCTATCCCCAGCCTAACCTTAACCCCCGACCCAACCCTATCTACAGCATAACGGTAACTGCAGTCTAACTCTATTCACAGCCAAACCCTAACTACAGCCTAACTTCAGTATAACCCTAACCACAGCCTAACCATAACCGCAGCTTAATCCTAACCGCAGCCTAACCCTAGCCGCAGCCTAACCCTAACCACAGCCTAACCATAACCGCATCCTAACCCTAACCACATCTTAACTGTAGCCTAATCTTAACCGCAGCCTAACCCTAACCAAAGCATAACCTTAACACCAACCTAACCCTATCTACAGCATAACGGTAACTGCAGTCTAACTATTCACAGCCAACCCTAACTACAGTCTAACCGCAGCCTAACCATAACCGCAGCTTAATCCTAACTGCAGCCTAACCCTAACCAAAGCCTATTCCTAACTGCAGCCAAACCACAGCCTATTCCTAACTGCAGCCTAACCCTAACCACAGCCTAATCATAAATGCAGCCTAACCCTAACTGCAGCCTAACCCTAACGACAGCTTAATCCTAACTGCAGCCTAACCCTAACCGCAGCCTATTCCTAACTGCAGCCTAACCCTAACCGCAGCCTAATCATAAATGCAGCCTAACCCTAACTGCAGCCTAACCCTAACCACAGCTTAATCCTAACTGCAGCCTAACCCTAACCGCAGCCTAACCCTAACCGGAGCTTAATCCTTACCGAAGCCTAATCCTAACTGCAGCCTAACCCTAACTGCAGCCTAATCATAAATGCAGCCTAACCCTAACTGCAGCCTAATCCTAACTGCAGCCTAACCCTAACCACAGCCTATTCCTAACTGCAGCCTAACCCTAACCGCAGCCTAATCATAAATGCAGCCTAACCCTAACTGCAGCCTAACCCTAACCACAGCTTAATCCTAACTGCAGCCTAACCGCAGCCTAACCCTAACCGGAGCTTAATCCTAACCGAAGCCTAATCCTAACTGCAGCCTAACCCTAACCGCAGCCTAATCATAAATGCAGCCTAACCCTAACTGCAGCCTAATCCTAACTGCAGCCTAATCCTAACCGCAGCCTAACCCTAACCACAGCCTAACCCTAACCACAGCCTAACCCTAACCACAGCCTAACCCTAACCACAGCTTAATCCTAACTGCAGCCTAATCCTAACCGCAGCCTAACCCTAACCGGAGCCTAACCCTAACCGGAGCCTAACCCTAATCACAGCCTATCCCTAACTGCAGGGACACCACATTCATTATATTCCAGCCAGCTGGACAATGTCAGTAACGATGGCAGGAGCGCACAGATTGGGCATACACAGCTCACAGAACCACTGTCAAAGAAAATAAACATTTCTATTTGCTTATATAAAGATATGTCTGAAATGACAGAGGAAAGCTGACCGAGCATTTGAATATATTTTAATTTAAACAGCAGCTCAAATAAGGAATTCACTGTTACACTTTACTGTGAAAGCGATTTCGTCAAGAAACGTTGCACACGATTTACTAAGGGTTTAATATATCCCTTACACCTTTGTGTCTAACCAGACTGTATAGCGACAGGGACAGGCATGTCACCGGCGCAGGGCGCTTGACACAAGTAATATGCAATTAAATCACTGACATCCTCGCTAAATTGGCCCTATCAAGTGAAGAGAAAATCCATGTGTCTCTCAATTTGATAACTTTAATTAGCATTTAGCCCAGCAATAAACAGCTTGCTGTCATGGGACAGTGAGCTTTATATTGTGCTGGACATTGATAAATGAAGACCTGCTCTATCTGATGAATGAAGAGAACACTTTATATACTTACCTAATTGTAGAAATGTTGGGTGACAATTATTTACCACTGTGCTCTATTATTCGGGGAGTCCTGTCAGATGCACATGAAGCCACAGTACAGCTCTGACGCGATGCTTGCTGTGGTTCTGTGCAAATTAGCTCCAAAAGCCAATTGCCCCAATGCGGACTTGTACACACATTTGATTCTAAAGCGTATCCCGCTCATGTTCGCACTGGGCATGCTCCAGGCCCAGGTTTATGCAATACAGGTAATGCGTTGCTAATCACATCTTTGTTTATGACCGAGGAATCACGTTGTAATGGGAGGTATTCCCATAGGAAAGTCTCAACGTCAGTATGATGGTGTACAGGGCTATAGAGTGGGCCCAACTACTGCATGGGGTCACACTTCTACTGTATTGATGAAGCCATGGGGTTGCCCTTGTACCAAGAACTATATGAGGAGCCAGGTACAATTGAACCCCCTCCCCCACACCCCACCCCAACATCCCAATGCACATCATATAAGCAGAGGAGATCGCTGCATGAAAACCATCGGGCTCTCCGTTTCCTTGTCGTTGCGACACCGTATGTGCGAAGGGAACGGCAACAAAGGGGGCTTTATTGTACAGCCATGGGGGAGATTTCCTAAACTAAAAATGCAATAAAAACCCAGTTATCGGGGATTTTACCGCATTTTGGGATGCTCTAAGCATCCCCCGCCGGGTTACCGCGGCGAGGAGCATCGCCAGAAAAATCTGTCGATGCCCCATAGAAGCCTACGGGCTTCTAACACGACCCCCCGCCGCACCGCCCCCCACCCCCCTCACCTGTGTCCAGGCAGCACAGAGCTGTGCTGCCCGGACCTGTGACCTCCTCCTCCCTGCACTGTGATCCTCTACCAGGTGCAGGGAGGAGGAGAGCCTGGTGCAGCAGCAGCAGCGCCGGGTAAAGGAGGGAGGGGAGAGCCGCGGGGACTCGATGGTACCCGCCGACTCTCACCGCAAAGGACAGCTCTTAACGCAAGAGCTGTCCTTTGCCATAATTATCGAATATGTTAGAGCATATGCGAAAAATTCTGAATGCGATGGGCGGTGAAGGGGGGCGGAGCTGGGGTGCGGATGTTAGAACATCCCCCCCAATGTAATGAGTCTGCTTATGGCAAATAGAGGCATTTTTGTCATGCATGCCATTCGGGAACAACATATAGTACACTAAATTGACTTTAACCCTTTGCAGTCCACATTTTTTTTTGCAATTCAAACAGTCTGGTTTAAATGTTTAAATTTATTGTATTTTTTTTTAATTCATTAAAAAATGGTCTACATTAAATGTTGATTGATGTTAATGTTCTTATTTTTAAGCGGCTCACCATTGGATCTGCTACTAGCACTAGGGCTGTTGAGCCTGACTAGACGTTGGACCTGAAAGGGACCTGAAAGTCTGCAGGAGGCCCAGTGCTTCGAAATGATCACTGATGTGTGCGCTTTAAATTGCAGTGAGCGGTCCATAAAATGACTACCATACCCTTCATAATGGGATACGGTCATTTGGTCTACAACAAGAAGGTCGACACCATTAGGTCAACATGCAAAAAGGTCGACGTGGATCTAGGTCGACATGGGTCTAGGTCGACATGGGTTAGATCAACAGGGTCATTAGGTGGGCACAAGCATTAGAGGGCGCGGTGCACTTTAACCTGTGTCCATGTGGACTGTTTCAACATTCGGGTAAAAAACCTGTGAAAAACCCCATGTCGACCTTTTGATTGTCGACCTAGACCCATGTCGACCTAGACCCATGTCGACCTTTTTGCATGTTGACCTAATGGTGTTGACCCAATGCTTGTCAACCAACTTGTCTTAGACCTAATGATCCATAGCCCTTTAATATTATAAACTAGTTTATGCTCATTTTTCAAAAATAAAATAGAACCAAGGTTAAACTATTAAATATGGCAATTAATTATTGACTTTTTCAATTGTTCATTTGCATTTTAATCAAGTAATAATTCAAACAAAGGATTTCAAAGCAGCAATTCACGGGAATATACCGTACTGTACTGCAGTATCAAACAGCAAGGTCATCAACAATGAAAAACCCTATCCTGGACCATTAATATAAATGGGTATGAAAGTAACAAAGAAAATGTCCTAGTTTATGGAAATCAGTTGCTTCTATATTGCCTGAGGTGTCCCCATACCCCATGCAAAAAAAACTTCTTTTAACTTGCGTGATAATAAACCTTTTCCACTTCCTTCAAGATCTTTCATTCAGCGCTTTGATCTGTTGTTCTATAGGCTTTGGGGGAACTGAAATGCATAAGAAGATTTCAAATACTAAATTGTAAGTCTGTGCTCAGCAATTTGTATTTAAAATCCCGGCTGGCAGCGCTGCTGGAGGAGGGTTATCATTACCATACTTAAGGAAGCATCAGTAACTTTCTCACTGAGATCACAGCAAAGCGTGGCTTAATCAAATCATATGAAACTGCATTGTGGTATCAGCATTACAAAGTCTCATTTTGGTTTAGATGAGAAGATCTCTATAAGAAAAAAATTTAATCTACGTGTAGTTGTTTTTATTTTAATCTTTAAGATGGCTTTAATTTTTTTCTCTACATTCACCAACCAGTAAGCAGCATTTATGGGATTTAGTGCAGGGTAGCCTACTTTTCTAGTCTTCTCTTTGGGAGAAGCCCGGAGAGTCGGCTTTCAGTAGCAGTTTGAGGGGCGGAGCCTGAATGTGACATCATCAAGCCCCACCCTAGGACGTAAAATGACCCAATTTGCAGATCTCCATGAAGGGGACGGGGCTAAAATTATGCAATCGTTACATTTTAGTCTTGCCCCCTCCTCAGAGACCCATGGATTGCGGTATTTAAATGCCGTGGTTGGGGGGAGGATGCCGCGATCGGGGGGTGGAGTGGGGGCCCCCCAGAATCCAGAGGGTTTCCCACTTTTTCGGGGGGCCGGGAGCCAATTTTCAGGAGCCTCCCGGCCATTCCAGGAGGGTAGGCAACCCTGATTTAGAGGAGTGGAGTTAGTAATAACTTGAAACCCAAGAACAAAATTAGGGGCAGATTTAATTAGTGATTTTCTGACTATAACTGTGAGAACAGCGTCTATTCTCAGAGAAAGAGGGGCTGGGGACACTGCTGGCCATGCCCTTACAGTGGGGAAAATGTAGGCTTGACCATGTGGGAGAGCCATGCCCCTTTGTCGCTAGGCCACACCCCCAGTTTTGGGTGCACGCGGGGTCCCAGATTGCACATGTTGGGAGGTATGCTACATGTTGTCCTAGCCCCTCACACTTTACACTTGTTACACACTCGAGATAACACAAATATTTAGCATGTTTCATCAGCAGAAGTTATACCCAGGTGCCCTAGTCCTACCCTTTGTTGCGGGACCCAAAGTTCTGACTGTATGTACAGACGTAGCCACGACAATCACCACATGTGACTCCTCCGGTGATTGGCACGATCCTGTCACCATGTACATGCATCGAATTCGCTCCCACAGCTCATAAAAACGCATTGAGCATCGATTCGGGGCTGCGGTGCGAATTTGCCACGACAAACGGGTGTGAGCGGTGGGGATCTGGCAATGATGAGCGCAGCTACATCTGTATGCGTCTGAAACATAATAACGGATCTTCAGTGCAGTGTCTATGTATGTTACAATTACTTCTAGCACTCAAATTGTTAAGGACCGAAGTTGTGTTTTATTGGCAATAGCTGGAGGCTGAGACTGAACATTGAGAAGGAACAGTGAGAAAGCATTTATAATGCCCAGAGATTAGTGTCACAAGCTCGGGAAACTGTAATCAATCTAAAACCATTAGAAGGAACCAAAAGTATATTGTACACTCTCTTGCTATAAAACAATCGACAAACATCCCAAGACACAGGCCTCAGTACTTACACCCTCTGGAAACAATAGTGTTCCCATCTGTCAAGCAAGACGCTTCTCTGGTCATTGCAAACACAAGAAAGAAGTGTGTGTGTGTGTGTGTGTGTGTGTGTAGATAGATAGATAGATAGATAGATAGATAGATAGATAGACAGACAGATAAATGTCTTTTATATATATAACATGTAATGAAAATAATACAATAATTCACTGAAGTCCGTCTGAGTGCCGGCTCTGTATCCATAGGAAGCTTAACAGATACACACATACAATTTCTGTGAATATTTATATTTAATGTAATAATTTATGTGTGTGTGTGTGTGTGTGTGTCACACTTGCCTACTTTTGAAAACTAGTTTCAGGGAGATTATAGTTAGTAGTAGAATTTTGCAAAGTGCCCCATTAAGGGGGCGTGTCATGCTCCACCCAAAGGGTGTGTCTAGTTCCATATATGGAGAGATTGTGAAAAGAGATTGTGAACGTGGCACCTAGAAGCGTTGGTGTGTACTGCTACATCTGAGAGTAATCTTTTAAAATTACTTATATCCAAATGTAGATGAGCCCCAGAGCAGTTAGTAAGAGTTACTATACTTGGTAAAGTGCTGGGAAATGGTGCTTATGATTCAATGTAAATGTATCTGTCTCTCATTTTCCCCCCCAAAAAATGTAACAGTGTAATGTGGGCTAGTTGAAATGAGCGAGATTGCTAGACTAATGAGGGAGAGAGGGAGATTGCTGCTATGTCAGGGAGTCTCCTGAAGAATGCAGGAGGGGAGGTAACTATGATGTAACAGTGTAATGTGGGCTAGGTGACATGAGGGAGATTGCTAGACTAATGAGGGAGAGAGGGAGATTGCTGCTATGTTGGGGAGTCTCCTGCAGAATGCAGGAGGGTAGGCAGCTATGTGTGTGTGTGTGTGTGTGTATCCATTTAGCAATTGTGTGGGTGACTTCTGTTTGTGTATGTAACAATGCTTTTGTTAAGAATAACAATAGCTCATTTCTGTATTGCGTTCCGTTGGTACCAGCAAACTTTCACTATATCTCAGAAGCATGCAAATAATCGAATTTATTTCACATTTATTATAAACATGTATTTGTTGCTATGGATGGCAATACAAAAAAATAAAGCATTGTATTTCAGGTTGTGTGCCAGGAGAGATTAATCCAATTTAAAATAAAATAAATGTGCCGTGCAATAATGATAAATAAAGAGCACAAAGAAAAAAAGGTTAGAAAGCAGCTAAGGCAATTTGTGTGAAAACTGTATATGTATTTCATGAAGTAATTTGATTTATTCTACTTCATACTAGCGGCCAGTTTACCAGCGCTCCTGCTGACATGAGATACTTAAAGAATAAACCTCCACAATACCAGTGGATCTGGAGAAAGAAGTAATTAAGGGGCCAATTTATCAATGATTACATTTACAATGCGATCCGTGTGGAATATTACCGCCCAGGATCGCATTGTAAAAGTGTGATCCTATCACAGGGAGGTACCATTCCGAAAGGAGCCCATCCCTGAGCTGGGTGCCGGGGGGTCTGCGCATGTGCGTTTAGCACTGCCCCCCCCCCCCGCCAACCCCCCCCCCCTCGGCAGCAGTGCGGTATGTTGACCATATGCTACAATGGGCTACCGCCATCTCAGAATGGGGGGATGCGGCCGGCGGTGGTGCAGGAGGGAACGCAGCAAGGTTCATTAAACAGATTCCCTGATACATTCCAGTGATACTTAATATTTGCGGCTAACCCCTGAAAATGTGTGTTTTCAGGGATTTAGGGGGGCATGCAATGTGCCTCCGCTGTTTCCGACGTGGGAAATAGCGGCGGCTCCCTATTCAATGCTGTCATTAACGACAGCATTGATGCGGGATCACGGCAGAACGGGCCCGACTTCAGAAGCTGTCGGGCCTGTTCTGCCGATAACGGCCGTGGATTGTCTTTATCCGGGCCGCAGATCCACAATCCACTGCCGTTTTTGTGGCCACGCCCCCTTTGCGCCCATCGGCAGGCGGGACATTGAATCCCGTTTCTGTCGTTATGTGTTCGATCTGGCCGCAAACGGACCAGGATCGCGGCTGTCGGCGGGGATCAACTGCCATTATCCCAGATTGCATACCCCCATAGCCGCAAATATTGTATGAGAAATGTGCCCCTTAACCTCAACTTGGGAGAGGGGGACATTTGGCGTATACCAATCAGTCAATACAATAGGTGGAGCTTATCGTTCCAGCAGGTAAATAACGTACATTATTTAGTGGATGGGCGTAAGTGCTGCCAGTGGGTGCATTAAATCTTAATTGTCATGTACCTATTGGTGTTAATTGTGTTCAAAATTGAATTTGTTGTTTAGAAATGGACAAATTAGTCAGAGAACACGTTGCAGTTGTTATTTACTTATATGCAAGTGAAGTGAATACAAGACAAAATAATGAAAAATGCTAAAAAAAAATAAAGAAAGAAAATCAAAGCAAGTACTGTACATTGTCCAGGATATGACGAGACCCAGTAATTGATGGTTTTATTATCCGGGAAATCGTACAACCTGCACGTTAAGCTGAAGACACACATCTTGCTTAATGTCAATTTCTACTTCCCGGTATTCTAAGTATTTTCTTTAATTCACAACAGAATTAACTACAAGACAGTGAGCACATGACTAACCATCTAACGCCTCCCCCCTCCCTCACTTGACACTTACTCATCATGTGAGTTACATCATAGTTCGAAAACACCCATGACTGACAGCTGTGTTCACTCTGGTGCATATTGATCAACGTTTATGTAAAAGTCCTAAAACTGAGCATTCAATGCAGCCAGAAACAAGCGATCTTCAGCGTTTAACCCCCGCGCCGGCCACTCACCCGATTCAATGCGCTAGGGAAATCCTCGCTGTCAGAGGACGGTGAGTATTCCCCCAAACAGCAATGCTCGCGGCTAATCCAAAAACGTAGCGAGAGGGAAACCGTGTGTGCAGTTAAATACGGACTCTGCGAGCTGTGACAGTGAACAGGAAGCTTCTCTCGCTGTCACAGCTCGCAAAAAGCATTGAATACGCTCCTCTGTGTGAGGAAAAGGCTATGTACTGTACGGGGAAAAGTCTGTTTACTGTTTGGGGAAAAGGCTTTACGAACTGGGACGCGCGTGCGTCTCACGCGCACACGCGTCCCAATCCTCAGTCGGCAGGACAGCGGCATCCTGCCCGTCTCCGGAGATGGGCAGGGTTAGGGGGGGAGGTCGGGGCGGCGGGGGAGGTGGCGGGGACCCGGGGGAAGCTCCATTGCCACGGGGCTCGTGAGTATCTCGTGCATGCACACCCCTGCCGGCTCCCACTGGACACTTATGCGACTTCTGAGAGGAAGAAGTCGCATAAGAATTCCCTTGAAACACCTGGGAGCTTCATGGTGGCAGCACATGTGCTATATCGCATGCGATTCCATTTCCCACTGCCGGGAGGCTGCCCGCGTTGGAGGCCGGACCTGCAAACAGGTCCAATCTCCAACTCTGATCCGATGTGCTCAGGACCGCGCATCGGATCAGATCAGACTGAGCTGTGAAAGTAACCGTCCTGGTAGTAGTTAATATTCAGCCATGAACTATGAAGTCTGAAGTGGAGAAAGGATCCGTGTGAATAGCAGTTGCACATGGGTTAGTCGGTCCTGGCCGTCTTATGAATCTTATGAGACATATGATTGTGGCTGGGGAACCCATTGCTGAAACACCCACACAGCTTCTATAGCTGAAGTTCCATTGTACTCTATAAATCACTTTCGTTCTTCTCTTGATAACTTTGCTTTTTTCATTTGATTGATTCTAACTTTCTAGTCGACCTTTAGGTGAGCAGATTACTTGTGTACGAGACCGTTCACTTGTTCCACATTGCTGACTACAGTTCCTACACCATTTTCGTGTCTGTAATACGGATTCTGCTCCGGGGTCATTTCTTCGGCTCTCTCTTTTTTCCGCTTGTCTGGTCGCACATCAGCTGTGGTCACAGGAATTTCATAGCTGTCCGAGAGACCACTGAGTGGTGACAATGTTACATCGCAGTCTTCTATCTTTTCTCTAATACTATGGAGGCTCCCTACTTTTCATCAGGTTGATTTCGTTCTGTAAGTATAATGGATTGCTGAGATTTCTCTCTGATCCGTTGTTAGCGGCGGCACGCCGAGGCGACCCAACTCGGCACCGCCGTTCTCGAGGATAGAGACGAGCAAGCGTCTCACATGCTTGCACCTCCATTGCTGCAAATGGGACGCACAAGCGTCTCCCAAGAACACGCGCCTGAATTGCACCGCGGCGCTCCAAGCCAAGAGCCGCAAAGATGACCGCGTCTCCATCTGTATGTGTGCAGTTTGCTGGTAATCGATACTAAGCCATACTTTTATAGCTTGCATACCATGTTCTGTACTGTAAGTCTTTAGCATTTTTTGGCTCTCTTGTTTTTGCTTGCTCCGTTGATGCCTATGTACTTTGTAAGGCGCTATAGAACCCTTGTGGTGCACTATAAATAACAGATAATAATACTAAGGGAGATGGTACATTATGGTCTTTTTCCTTACCTAGGATAGGGGCAGTTGTGACCAGTGGTGCATGTGGGACTCAGCATTACTGTCCTGATCCAGGGGCAAACGCAGGATTTTCAGAAGGGGGTTTCCAGATGGGTGGAGAAAAGCATGGAGATGGACACTTAGGTGACCCAGTATATGCCGGGTCACTTAAAGTATTATAGATAGACCAAATGTATATAAATAATAATAATAATAATAATAAAAAAATATATACATACATATATACATACAGGGGCGTCAACACCAGTGTAGACCCCTGGGCATAGCAATGTATTGGGGCCCCTACCGATCCTCCAGTGGTAGGGGTGGGGGAAGCTTTGATGTCCCGCGGGTGGTAGGGGGTATTATATCAACCGCTCAGCATGTGGGGCCTGGATCAGTAATTTCCACTAATTACCCCTTTACTGCACAGATGGTGGGAGATGAGGTGGGAGAAGGGGGCATTGGGCTGAATGAAGGGGCCCTGATACATAACTTCCAGGGTGGTAGAGAATGTTTAATATGCAGAGGAGGGGTGTATAGTGGAGTGGGCTTATTATTCATAATTTTCTGGTGGGAGGACAGCTTGCTTGACTGAAGATATCTCCAGTTCCCAGAAATAGATTTCTTAGATTTTAATGGAATTAATTAAAAACTAGAGAATCCCACCTACCAAATGGTATTGTGGACTAGGGAATCAGAGTTCAGGAGGCAGAGCAATCCGCCAATGAGTATATAAAACTACATACCAGGTGTGTGGAGCTGGAGCAGTAACCAGCTGCTGGAAGGCTGATATCTCTGGTTGTGGGAACAGTAGAGACAAGCCACTAGTGTCCATCAAAGGGGGAGAGTCCCAGCTTTTGGAATATACCCTCAGAAAAACTCTAAGTCAGAAAGAACCTGAAGTATCTGACTGGGAAGAGCAATTAACAGGCTTGGATGGGGACCACTGCTTTGAAGTCAGATATCTCCTGGGTACTCAGAAACCCCCCCTGCGTGCGCTACTGTGATCCCACCCCCAGACTCCCATTGGCTATGTTTCACAGTATCCTGGGGGTAGGCTTAAAGGGAAGCCAACTAAGCCTAATGCTTGGTCCAGTGTGCAGTGGCTGCTGTGATAGACACACCCCTGCCGATTGCACTGTCAATTTCCGCAGACCTGTAGCCAGCATATATGTTACATACATCTCTGCATGTAGGTTTATATATGTGAACCAGCTCCCCTCTGTACAATGTAGTGTAAGTTACAGTCAACACTCTTTGTGACCCCTTTTGTGTATTTCCTGCTACTTTCCCTGCTTGCATTAGTGATCCAAGCTGTATCCTAGGACTCCGCATCGGATCACCTGTGACATCATCTACGTGAACCATGGAATTGTGCAAGCTGACTGCCGCGGGTCCTAGCAAGAGGCCAGGAATTCGCAGTGCCTCCAACAGAGATCCTGGCCTAGCCTGCCCCCAAAAATGGCTTCAAAACACCTCCATTCTGTCAAACGGAGGCCGTGGCAGCACCCTCCCTGACCCAAGCAGCGTCACAGACCCATACTGCACCTGCACATTATGATCGCTGCTTTGCACTATGAGGCCAATTCAGACGTAACCGCACAGCTGTGAATTTGCAGCCCTGCTGATTATCGTAGCACTGCGCATGGTCCGCAGTGTGACACAGAGCATACACTGGCTGATAGACAGCCGGCAGCCATTCGTCTGCGGCACATCGGGATTTTTAGGAGTGCACAAGATAACACAGAAGGCCCCGATCTCCCCACAGCCATCGTAATGCTGAATAAGTCTCAGCTTACGCAGCGCTGCACACAGGGTTGGAAAGTTATTCGATGGTCAAATTAATTTCCCCCTGACATTTGCAGCCATGCACAGGGGTGGGCTTTCAATCGGGCAGGGAGGTGATTACATGATCGCTGGGCTCCGTTGATTTGCAGCTTAGCAATCAGCTCTGAATTAGTCCCTATGTGCAGCAACTCCGCTGACATCTGAATAAGGCCCAAGGTCTTCACAATGAGCAGTATGCAGGTAGCAGAGCTAGCCGGACTAACAAAAGCTAAAAATACAGTTTGCGGGGGCACCGCGGTGCACCACTTGGACCATGTGTTAGGTAATGTTCTTCACTCATACTGTGCCAAGAAATGAAACAGTAGGATTGTACTGGTCCCAGAGCTGGGTACAAACTAAAAAGTAAATGGAAATAACTTCGTAGTGTATTTCTGTTATAGCTGCAATGTGCTGTATCTGCGACTTGTAAGTTATCAGTTCATTTTAGGTGCCAGACCCGTGAGTAACAGGGCTGAGTTATTATTACTGCATACTTTGCTGGCAATGCATAAAAAAATGATGGTGCCAAAATGTAATAACTGCAGCCTGTCGGAACTCTCTGTTATTCCTCTGACAGACCTAGAACTTAGTTTATTTATTCAAAGCAATCAAAACTAAACAGATGAGAATTGAGCATCTGGTGTTTAGAGAGAAAAGCGATCTGAATTCTCTTTCAAATGAAAGCACAAATAAGGGGATTCTGACAAGGTGAGAGGGGAATTAGAAAAGACAGTTCTACTGTCTTGTGAGTCTATTGTGGAACAGAATCGCTTTACTGTGAAACATTAGCAAAATGTTCCGGTGTGCATTGAGTTAGCATGTCTTAATATTATACTGGGATACTTTCTCACAGGGGTAGATTGGGTCCCAAATCCGGGCCGGGAGTGGCGGGGGTTTGTGTGTTTGCGGTGGCGCCGGTATGTACGCCCGGGGGTGGCGGCGGTATGCAATAATGCCCGCCGGGGGGGGCTCACCTGCTGCTGCTTCTTCAGTGCTGGCCGGGCGGAGGGGGAATGGGAACTGCACATGCGCAGCAGCCCTCCCACGGCCATTTTGGAAGTGGGCAAAGTGCTGCAGCCGCTGTCCACGGCCCAGCCAGCCCAGGAGGGAGCACAGCCAGCCCCCTTTTAATTACTTTTAAGCCGACCCCCCGGGAAATGGCCCGGTTTCCCTGTGGGCCAATCCGCCCCTGCTTTCTCATACTATAAGTGGCCACTTTTAGCTACACTTGTACCGCTACTCGTTAATGCAAGTATCTGCGCAGTAAATCATGTCACAGCAACTCAATGAGCAACAAAATGCAGATACGGTCAAGAGATTCAGTTGTTGCACAGGCCAAACACAAAATCTGGAAAGAAATGTGACACTGAAAGTGATATGATTCTAGATGCCTTATATCCTTACTTGCTGCCACCACCCAGAGCGCCTGCTCTACCGTCTTCGCACATGCTCCTCCCCTGGTAGAGGTTTTTTGAGAATAGTGTATAAAAACAACCCTAATGATCAATCGCGCAATTCTGTATTATATACCAATGATTGTGTTAAAAATCAGCAAAATCCAAGATGTTGGAAATTCTGTGTTCTCATACCAACCAAAATATTACCCAAATCAGCAAATTGGAGATTTTTTAATTTGTAGCATTTTTCTGATCACCTAAATATGTTGAGTGTCTGTTTGTGTGTCTCCGAATCACTGCCATCTGTTGGCAGCCAGTGAAACTACATCTCATTCTCTCTCACACATGCACAAACACAGAGGCAATCACAAAGCAGCAGACTAGCTTTTGAAGCATTTGCATTGAACGGGTTCCTAGTAATCTGATAATTGCCCAATCATCGAGGATTGCCGCTAAGCTAATGGAATTGCAGATCTTAAAATCTGATCAGCATTTGGAGATGCACTCGATCTATGTATGGGCCCCTTAACTTAAATGTGTAATAGAAATGGAATGTAGAGTAGAGGAGCCTCCGTGGATGTCCATGGAATGTAGAGTAGAGGAGCCTCCGTGGATGTCCATGGAATGTAGAGAAGAGGAGCCTCCGTGGATGTCCGTGGAATGTAGAGTAGAGGAGCCTCCGTGGATGTCCATGGAATGTAGAGTAGAGGAGCCTCCGTGGATGTCCATGGAAGGTAGAGTAGAGGAGCCTCCGTGGATGTCCATGGAATGTAGAGTAGAGGAACCTCCGTGGATGTCCATGATGTCCATGGAATGTAGAGTAGAGGAGCCTCCGTGGATGTCCAATATGTCAACATCAAGTAAATAAGCTATAACAACAGCAGACTACATCTGGTTTCACTCCTGTAATACATTTATGCGATATTAGCAATACATTTTAGCAATAAATGTTGTGATTAAATAATAATGTTGTTTTTTTGCCAAGCTTATGGGCTTACCCACCATGTCCAGGTAACCTCATCATCGGTCCTATGTGTAGAACGGCGCTTTATAGAATTAGCCCAATCATCAAAATAACTCCTCCCGCCACCTATTTCTAAAGTGTTTCTTAAAGTTCACTTCCATTTCACCATAGAGACTGAGTTTATGATGGCCTCCTCCTCAGCTGCTTCTCCTCCTCCTATGAAATGGTTTTTCTGGCATGAGTATGTGACCGATGGTAAAGGTGAACGATGTATTGGATATACATCGTTCCAATCCAAAGTCTTGTCCCAGACAATTTAGTTCAATTGAAGAACTTATTTTCTTTCTTTTTTTAAATAAATAATTTTAAAACAGGATTCAGTGCTCAAGATCCTATGAGTGAGTGAGTTAGTGGGTGGGTATAGTGAGTGAGTGGGTGTTTATAGTGAGTGAGTGGGTATACTGATGTGGTTTATTCTTTATAGTAAGTTCAGTTGGATCTGTCTGTTTCTGTAATGCTATGTACACACGGTGAGATTTGACATTTGATTTTGACTATATAGTCAAAATCGCATGTAGATCACATGCAGATCGCACAGGTTTTTTACCTTGCGATCCCGATGTGTGCTTCCGGCACAGCACAGATCGTAACCCAGATAGACAGGGCAGCAATGACTATATAGTGCAAATCTAATGCAGATTGTATGAATTGTATGTAGATAGTACAGTGTTAGCAAAGATTGTATAGCACTCGAAACTTAAGTTGAATAGCAAGGGAATCTCACCGTGTGTACACACCATAAAAACCACTTGATACTTTTGGCAACAGTGTCAGTATGGGCAGTTTGGGACAGAAAGAAATGTCGCTGTGTGGTGCATTTCTTACAGCGACATTTCTTTCTGTCCCAAACTGTACATGCAACTTATGATGTCCAGTGGTAGCACACCCTCAAATGTTATGCAAATCTAATGATCTAAATACCTACTGAGGGGCCAGCATTCTTGACCTACATTTACCCCTTCCTGTGCGACTACCAACCTTCTCCTCTAAGTGTCAGTATGGGCACAGGGCTTGTGTAATGTTGCAATATAAAAGATACAAGCCTAGAGCTGTATCAATATTCTGTAACAATTGACAGTGTCCGTTGTAGTCTGTAAATATATGTGATGCCTAAATGACTATACTGTGATGATAAAAAGGTGGATCAATCCTTATAAATATCGAGTGAACAATATATAAATGCAGGATTAAATTACATTTTGGGTATATATATATATATATATATATATATATATATATATATATATATATATATATATATATATATATATATATATATATAATTATGTACCATATGCTGGATTACTATGTACTGTCCTGTTCGATCTGCTCATGAATTACGTATACTGTATGTAAGCATTCCCTGTACCTGGTTTTGCCTCCTCAATCTGCTCTATTTCTCTACCCTTTCACCATAAACGGTCATTTGGTCTACTCTACAGCATCTTGGTCAATAAGCGTTGGGTCGAGACCATTAGGTCAACATGGGTCAAGGTCGTCATGGGTTTAGGTCGACCGGTCATTCAGTCGACACAAGCATTAGGGCGACAGTACCTAGGTCGACAGTCAAAATGTCGACATGGGGTTTTTCCCTGGTTTTTTCAGACGACATGTGCCGACAGGCGGCTTTTCATGCCCTACCATCCATAAGGGTGTTGTGGAAGAATAAAATAGTGTGCCAAGCGCAGCGAGGCCCCGTGCCCAAAGGGATGCGGTGCACTTCAAACTATGTCCATGTCGACTGTGTTGACATTCAGGTAAAAAAAAACTGTGAAAAACCCCTTTTGACTGTCGGCCTCATGCTTGTGTCGACCTATTGACCTGTCGGCCTAAACCAATGTCCACTTAGAACCATGTCAACCTTGTCCCATGTCGACCTAGAACCATGTCAACCTTGTCCCATGTCGACCTAGAGGTGTCGACCTAATGCTTGTCGACCAACATTCTGTCAACCAAATGATCCCACCCCCCATGCATCGCTCTCTAACCCATGTATTACTTCTTGCTCCAAGTAATGAATGGTTAAATGTACTATAATGCTCTGTTTAAAAAGGCATCAATCTTTTCCTATCTCAATGTAAGAGGACGAATCATCCACATTATATGGGAACATCAGTCAACATTCTGGACCAGTGATAGCTTATTGTACTGTATCGGTAGCTTTGCCTGTAGCTGACTACAGATTTCATCGGCATCCATCAAGCAGACAGCACTTGTATAGAATATTGCTATATTGATTTAGAAACTGTAAGAACAATTGGATTTGCTTTTTTCAAATATTGTTATTCCTTTAAGGTAACTGCTTTCATTTGTACTAGACTTGAAGGAAGCAGGCAGCACTTTCATCAGCAACGAGAGCCTGGGTTTATTTGTACTTTCATCAGCAATGAGAGTCTGGGTTTTGTTTGTAAAAACTTTTGGTGCTGCAGAAAGTTATTTTGCGCTAGGAGGCATCACAAGACCTTAGCTGAGGAACAGCACTTCTCTGACCCTGTAGGTGTAAGGGTCTCGCTGAAAAACAAATCCATCGCCTCTGGTCTCTTATCTCATGAAAAGTTAAAACAAAAATGCTCAATAAAATAACATTGCCGGTTATAGGCCAGTGCTATGCTCAGTCCCGGTGCATCTCGGATAAGTTCCAAACAGAGAAGTGTACAGTAAGAACACAAATGTTTGCTGCTGAATGTATATCAGATGGACGTTCTGCCAGTGAAGCATTTACCATACAGTAGGTGTTGCACACAAGTTTAGTGAATCCCTGTAGTACATAGTTACCTACCCTCCTGTATTCTGCAGGAGACTCCCTGACATAGCAGCAATCTCCCTCTCTCCCTCATTAGTCTAGCAATCTCCCTCATGTCACCTAGCCCACATTACACTGTTACATCATAGTTACCCCCCTCCTGCATTCTGCAGGAGACTCCCTGAAATAACAGCAATCTCCCTCTCTCCCTCATAAGTCTAGCAATCTCCCTCATGTCACCTAGCCCACATTACACTGTTACATCATAGTTGCTTCCCCTCCTGCATTCTGCAGGAGACTCCCTGACATAGCAGCAATCTCCCTCTCTCCCTCATTAGTCTAGCAATCTCCCTCATGTCATTTAGCCCACATTACACGGTTACATCATAGTTACCTCCCCCCTGCACTCTGTAGAAGACTCCCTGACATAGCAGCAATCTCCCTCTCTCCCTCATTAGTCTAGCAAATCTCCCTCATGTCACCTAACCCACATTACACTGTTACATCATAGTTACCCCCCCCCCTCCTGCATTCTGCAGGAGACTCCCTGAAATAACAGCAATCTCCCTCTCTCCCTCATTAGTCTAGCAATCTCCCTCATGTCAACTAGCCCACATTACACTGTTACATCATAGTTACCTCCCCTCCTGCATTCTGCAGGAGACTCCCTGAAATAACAGCAATCTCCCTCTCTCCCTCATTAGTCTAGCAATCTCCCTCATGTCACCTAGCCCACATTACACTGTTACATCATAGTTACCTCCCCTCCTGCATTCTGCAGGAGACTCCCTGAAATAGCATCAAACTCCCTCTCTCCCTCATTAGTCTAGCAATCTCCCTCATGTCACCTAGCCCACATTACACTGTTACATCATAGTTACCTCCCCTCCTGCATTCTGCAGGAGACTCCCTGAAATAACAGCAATCTCCCTCTCTCCCTCATTAGTCTAGCAATCTCCCTCATGTCACCTAGCCCACATTACACTGTTACATCATAGTTACCTCCCCTCCTATATTCTGCAGGAGACTCCCTGAAATAACAGCAATCTCCCTCTCTCCCTCATTAGTCTAGCAATCTCCCTCATGTCACCTAGCCCACATTACACTGTTCCATCATAGTTACCTCCCCTCCTGCATTCTGCAGGAGACTCCCTGAAATAGCATCAAACTCCCTCTCTCCCTCATTAGTCTAGCAATCTCCCTCATGTCACCTAGCCCACATTACACTGTTACATCATAGTTACCTCCCCTCCTGCATTCTGCAGGAGACTCCCTGACATAGCATCAAACTCCCTCTCTCCCTCATTAGTCTAGCAATCTCCCTCATGTCACCTAGCCCACATCACTGAAGCATTTTGGGGGAAAAAAAGATATGAGAGATAGATACATTTACAGTAAATCATCAGCACCATTTCCCAGCACTTAACCAAGTATACTATCTCTTACTAACGGCTTTGCAAAAATTCCACTACCGACTATAATCTCCCTGAAACTAGTTTTCAAAAGTAGGCAAATGTGCTGTAGTAAAAGCAGTGTCAGTATATGCTGACACTTTATTGAGCAGGACTGTTACTTTTCCCAAGTGTACAGAAATGTGGCAATCTGTACTGTTCCATTCTGTAAGCAGGGCTGCCTGCTTTTGGGCTTCCATTCCTGGGAGAGGGCAGACAGTTCTTTCAGGCATGGGGTGAGACCGCTGATGGGGTGGGAAAGGGGAGGGACGGAGGCAGCGCTACATAGGTATGATACTTTTTGGAGGTGTTGCCAGTGCACCCTCCTGGCCACACCCTCCACCGCGGGTTGCAGGAGACGGGCCGATTTCTGGGAGGGTAGGCTACCCTGCTGTACGTGGTTCGTTAAACCTACTTTATTACAGTAGCTGCTGACACTTACAAGCACCCCTGTAAAAGTATAATGAATTCTTCCCATACACTCAATGACTGAATTTTGTGGTGCAATCCTATCTAATGCGATTTTGAAATGATTGTGTTGTTCCGGTTCCCATGAAATTCAAATGATACAATCTCATCATCAGCATCCGTCCGAGTCAATTAGAATAAGGGCCATTGTGCCTTGCTCTAGCACGCTTGCAGCATCCCCTCTATGGACTAATTAGTATTTGATGGCTAGGTCGACAGTATATAGACTGACAGGCAATAGGTTGACACATTCAAAAGGTCGACATGCCAATGGTACACACATGAAAAGGTTGATACAAGTGTTTTGTGTTCTTTTTGTAAAACCGACTTGTTCTCACTTCAACATCCATGTCGGCATAAAGGAAGAATATAACAGTGTGAACATAAACACTAAAAAAATTGAAAAACTTCTGTCAACCTTTTCCTTGCCAACCATTTTCAAGTCGACCTTATGAGTATGTCTTGTTTGATATTCTCCCATCAGGTAGACGCTTCAGGTCCATCCCTGCCAAGTCGTCAAGAACCGCAAAAAGCTTCTTCCCGACAGCTATTCAGCTATTGAACAGTGTACTGTAAGATACAGTACTGATCATCTAAACACCTGACTGCTCTATCTAACCTTGCAAATCATAACATGTGAATTGTCATTTGTATGCGCAACTGACGCAATGTATGTATGTCCTGTTATCCCTCTTGTACCATGCTTGATGCTGCACTGTATCCAGGGCCGGCGCCACCACTAGGCAAATCTAGGCATTTGACTAGGGCGCTGGCCACTGGAGGGCGGCATTTTGCTCCCCGTGCCGCGGGGGTACCTGTCCTGCGGCGCTGTGTATTTAAAGCTGGCGGCGGAGGCAGCGAGGGGTCCCTGCAGTCAATAAGAAATAACGAGCGCTATCCGCCGGGATATGCGGAAGCGCTTCTGTTGTGAAAACACTGTCCGCACCCTGATTGGCTGAGATTCAGCCAATCAGCGTGCGCCGTGCGGCCAGTGTTTTCACAACAGAAGCGCTTCCGCATAGCCCGGCGGATAGCGCTCGTTGACTGCAGGGACCCCTCTCTGCCATCGCCGCCAGCTTTAAATACAGGACAGGTACCCCCCCCCTCCCCCGGCACCGGGGCGCCCCCACCCCGACTCGCCTGGGGCGCTCCGGTGCCTTGCACCGGCCCTGACTGTATCCACAAAAAATTCCTAGTATACTGTACGAGAGTATACATGGCCAATAAAGTGATTCTGATGTCGACCTAGAGCACATCAAACTTTTTCATGTGTCAACCTTTTGCCTGTTGACCTATTCACTGTCTACCTAGACACGGTCGACCTAATAATTCAATCTCGGGCTAATTAAGCAATTAGGAGTTTCCAGTTAGCTTAATTAGTCTGTAATTGCTCAAAGTGGTGCCTTCTTCCTCCAGCGTCAGGATGCAGTCTCCTGCAGCAGCAGTGAGTATATGAGTGTATGTGTGACCCCCGATGTAGGTGTGACCCCCCCCCCCCCTCCTGTGTGTGGGATCCCTTCCAGAGTCAGCACCTTGGAAAGCTACACCTCTCCCCCCAGCAGCCCCCTCCCCACTGCAAAGATGGGAGAGGTGACATTTTTGTTTTTTATGCATGCCGTGGGGTGTTCGAAGTTGAAAACCCTGCGCTCCTTTTTCGAACAAATTTTGCCATGATGTCTGCTAGGTTTTTTGCAGGCAAAACTTCACGCCCAGTTGAATCCCCCATTGTATGGTCTTAGTATTCCATGCTAACCAGAAGGGAAAAAAAGGGTACTTCTTCATATTTGTGGTCACTGTTTACGCTACGGAACCTACGTAGGAATATTTTCGTACCACCACCCTGGGTCCACACCACCACCCTGGGTTCACGCCACCCTTTATTACCTTTAGTAGTGGTGAGCAAAGCGAGGGGCCGATGATGCTATTCTGAAAGCGGCTAATGTAACTGGTGTAGCGGTGGCCGCAAAGATGAGGAAGTACAGATGGAGCCGGCTCCATCTTTGCAGTGGATGGCGATTCTACCGCCATCCACCTCCAGTGTCCGACTACCGTCAGGTGCACGCTCGCATGAGATGCACATGCACCCCATGGCGACGGAGCTTTGCTTCCCCCGCCATCGCCACCAGTCCCCCCCTCCACTCAACCCCCCCCCTCCCCCCGAACTGGGCAGTGTCTCCCTGAAGCGGGGACGGACAGGGAGACGCTGCCCAGCTGCCGTGATCCGCCATGATACTAGGAAGCGCGTGAGACACACGCACGTCCCAGTCTCTATCGCCAGTGAAAGGCATCTGGCTAGCGCCGGCCAAAGATGGAGCCGGCTCCATCTGTACCAAAAAAATGAGACTTTAATAACTGTGGGCCAAATGACAGTGACCGACTGATGTTTTTTTATGAACCTATGAACGTTTTATAGCACTAAATCCCACTGCTAGGCAATAACCCGCGCAAAACTAATCAGCAGCACACGTATCTCAATCACGCTACATTAACTGGAAAATTCTGCTATAACATAAGCAGTGACACATATCTCTCACCTCACCCACTGGGAAAGATTAAAATAAAAACCATGTTTAATGAGCACATTCTTTTCACTATTTGAAATGATCACATAATGGATTCACCCACCCACATTGGCAGCATTGTTAGTCGGGGCATATACTATAATTGGATCTGTGATAACTGGTTGGCATATGTACATTTCCATTACGTTTTAGATATGTCATGTAATCCATGTTATTTCAGTAACAGAACCTTTACCGGGCTGCTCATCCTACATGTACAATGGGTCTGTAGATCTCTCATCCACAAGAGAATAATAATTCTACGCTTCACCGGTTGAATACATTTAAATGCTCGCAGAAATAACGTGTGACCTCAGGTGACCATCAAGCATCTCATTACGCTCCACCTCTTCTCTCCACTCTACGGAATTTCTGATAGCCCCAACAACTCTTTCTTTATGGAAAGGCAATGCCTGAAAAAGGTCAGGTGTTTTACTTTGTACAGACATCCGCTAGCCCCTCGAAGGACACATTTAATTGGGCACTTTTACAGTGAATTTATGCCTAAGACATTTGCATGATTGCAATGTGACCCATTCATGGAAGGTGAACGAAAGTAAAAAAAAAAAAAAGAACTAAAACTGTTTCAGCCAGAGGTTGATAGGGACATAATAATACTCGCAGGTGGTGAGGGGGGTGTTATTTTAATACCAATATTATCAGTGGCGTAACTATAAATTTTGCGCCCCCCTGCCAAAATGTTTGTGTTGCCCCCCCCCGGGCATAACGGAGAAGCTGAAGCAGGAGAGAGGAAGAGAGACCAGCAGATACGGCTGCTTCCCTTTGCTCTAACACATCCCAGGCCGCCCTAGCACACCCATCCGCCCGCCCATCCTGTACACAGTAGCCAATAGCCGGCTCTGTGTAAAGTCAATTGAATCAGTGGGTGGATTTGTCGTCTCTGCCATGGCCGCACCCGCGCTGCGACTGACTCTCCTCCGGTGCTCGGCCAGTGGGCAGCGGCAGGCAGCAGCATGTCAGTGCGTTGAGCGGGTGCTGGCGCCCACACAGACCCTGCTGCCACTTGCTCCCCAAGCGGCAGCTGGGGCTGCCTCACAGTAGTTACGCCACTGAATATTATGCAGCTGTGTATAGGTAGCCAACCCAAAAACAATGATAGGAATAAGCAACGCTCCGATGTAGTAATGAATGAAAACCATGATGGTAAACAAATATCACAATTGATAGTACTATTTTTAATATTAAAAATTTTAAAAAATATATATGTTATATTTGATATTTCAAATCGAGAGGAGAGGGTACAAATAATAATAAGAAGCCTAATCAAGGGGTACGGCACTTGAAACAGGTTAGGAACCACTGATCTAGACCCATCTTTGCTCAATCTAATAACAGTCCCTCGTAAGATCTGGCTGCTTGGCCTGAGCATTGGACTGGAAATTCTGTCCACATGTCTGGCCAAATTGGAATAAATGTAATTCGCTACATACTAGAAGTTAAACCAAACACTAACTTAAATATAAATGAAATAGAAAAGTACAATTTCTATTACAGACCCGTTGTGAAATGATCCTACAAACATATTCAGCAACATATACGTGAGTTAGTCCTTTTCTGTACCTTTCCAGTACAGTGGTTAAATGCTTGGTGTTACATTTTTGCATTAAATCATAGTTCTGTTAATCTCGGGACCCAGTCTACCCCATCGCATTTCCTAGAAAATGAGCACTATGTAACAACGCTTTAATTTTATTGCATTTCACAGTTTGTTCCTTGTGCTGCTTTATTTAAAATGCCTTGGGCATTGGCTTCCTTTTCTGTTCTTCATTGAAGATTTTTACGATTTACCCTAAAAAAATGTAAATAAAAAATCTTTTTTAAAAACAAGTTTCTTTATTAAAAAGTAATGTAGAACAAAGGATGGGGTCACATACCATAGATGGAGGCTCACAATTGGACAGCATAACACAGTGCGCAGCACCTTACAAGTTGTTGGAGCGGTTGCACTCACTCCGGCTCCACGATCTCAGTGTTGCTAGGCCACGCCCCTACGCATTTCATCATGGAGGGCTTCATCAGAGGGCTCTATATTGTAATTCGATGGACAAATTTAGACATTTTCAAAAATGTAAGAATTTAGAGAAAATTAGGATATTACACTCATTATTTTAAAAATGTTCTTGATGTTTGGAAGGAAACAGAATGCAGCGGATAGATGGATTTTTCTATGAAGCATTCTTCTACTGCTGCTTTGCTCTGTCCCTACCTACATTAGTTGTCTCTATTGTACCAAATACCGTATTAGATCCATCTACTTATACATAAAGACATCAAAAGACTGCACAAATTTCCAAATATCGATTACCTATTCCCATTCATAAAAAAAAAAAAAAAAAGGGGGGGGAGAGAAAGAGGACTCTGTTTTTGGGGCACTCTTGTGATATGATGATTTAATGATAAAACTTAGCTTTTATTTCTTTAGATTTAAAAATAGAAGGCTATAATTCATGGATAGGGTAGCCGTAAGAATTCAATCTCCCTGCTGGCAGTGAGCTTTTTAAGATATATGCTATGCACTAGGGATTAAGAACAAAGATCCAAATAATGGTCGGACCAATTAGAATTGTAGATGTGTTACCTAGTGAGCCTTGCGGCAATGGTAACTAGGGCTCGTTAGAGGCAAATTATAAATGTTTAGGAGGGGTTAATTCCCTATATTTTGTGGAGACTGCTCACACATTGAGCGTGGTTTCTATTTAGTACTAAGTTGAGTAGTACTTGTGTTGACACCGCAGTGGTTTTTTAATGTGCAAATAAAGCGTTCCTAGTAAGGGTTTCGCACGATTCTGTTGGTGTGTAGTGTACAGCTCTTTGATGGGTGCTATCCGGGAGTGCCTGGCTCCTTAGTGAGTTGGATTATACGCTGCGCCTTGCTGGGCTAAAGTTGAGACCAGCATCATATTGGTCCCACCGTGAGAGTTTTAATTCCACTCACGCCACAGTGATAATTGACGCACCAAGGAACTTAACAACATTCACTCGCTACTTCAATAGCTGTACCCCATGCTGCTCTAGTTTAGCTAATAAATGGGCACCAGTAACCACACAATTTACGTCGTACACTTAAGGGGATATTCAATCTCCGTCGAGCATCTCCCGTGGGGGAGATGCTCGACGGGCCCTATTCAATGCTGTCTTCCCCGACAGCATTGAACAGGGTTTTGTGCCAGAACGAGCCCGACATCTCTAGCTGTCGGGCTCGTTCTGCCGAGAACAGCCGGGAAGTGACGAGCTGCCGGCTGCAGCTCGTCACTTCCCGGCCGCAACTCGCGGCCACGCCCCCTTCTCGCCCCGCTGCAGGCGGGACATTGAATCCCGCCTGCGTGTTCTTGGTCGAGCTGACCGAGAACGGGACTGGGTCACGGCAGGCGAGCAAGCTCGCCTGCCGTGACCTGAACATTGAATATCCCCCTTAATGTCAGATCAGATATTTGCACACCAAACTAGTGGCTGTTCACAGTGTTGCTCTCAGGTTAGTGTCAGCTATGAAGTACAGACAACTGTTGCTAATTTTAAACATACACCTTGCTGTTAAATGAGCGACTGTTGACAGTTACAAAGTTCAGGCAACTGTTGTTCAGTGGGTGAGCACCAAAAACCATTAACTGTTAGCAAAGTGTAGTTTGATATCTGCTGGGCTGGCTGTACATCAATCAAGTAAAAGTCCACAGAGTTGCTCTTAAATTGAGCTTAGAATGCACACCTAGCTGCTAGAGGAGCATCAATTGACAGTTTCAAAAAACAAGTAATTACAGTTGCAAAGTACAGGCAACTGTTGCTAAATGGGTGAACACAAATGACAATGAATGTTAGCCGCATGTAATATGATATCTGCTGAGCTGGCTGCACATCAATCAAATAAAAGTCCACAAATTTGCTCTAAGATTGGACTTAGAATACACGCCTAGCTGCTAAAGGAGCATCAATTGACAGTTTCAAAAGGCAGGTAATTATTGCTGAATGTCGACTTATGCTGAGTTTAGACAGTATAAGCACTGCTCTTGACCAAGCAACATACTAAACATTTGAAGCTAAACATTATTTTAAAGACTTTTGTACACACAGTACAGACTCCTCTTACTTGTGTCGACCATCGGTATTAGTCTGTACAGTTAGCAGTCTGTACTGGTTCAGTAGTTAATGCTCACCCCTGTATGACTGTATAGATAGACCCCTCAGTTTGCAGTTGTGGCTTCTGTTTTCCTAGAGTCTTGCAAACGTGCATTGGACTCCTGGGTGAGAGAGTCTCAATCTGCACTGGGGGGTCAAGAAATAATAGTGCAAGTAGACACTTCTGCTGTCGACAGTGGGGTTAACAGTGTGACCCTGTTGCTAAAGTAAGCATAGCAGGATGTTAAACTGCCCCTAGCCTGTCAATGAGAGAGTGCCTGAAGGGTAGAGAAGGGGTGGTAGACAGAGAGGGAAGGATAAATTGCTCGGCGGCACGTCTGGGTTAGTCCTTCTGCTTCCCACTGAGTCATGCTCCCGCAGTGGACTCCGTGGGTGAGAGAGGCTGGTTCAGAGGGCTTTGAAGCAGAGTATTGAGGTAGATAAAAATGAGTCGCTTCTACTGTCAGTGTTAAATGTCTGGTTGCCCTGTTGTGTACGAACAGAGCAGGGGCACCCCAGACAGGTCACTGACGTTAGGGCGAAGAAATACCTTAGGTGTCACTCAGTTGAAAGTTCCCCCTTCTGTCGTTCTCTAACAACTCCCCGGCTGCTGGCGCTGGTTGATCTCTCAGGTGTGGGGGGAGAAAGGTTATTGCAGAGTTTGCGGTTGTCCCCGGCTGGTTGGTAGCGGGGATGCTTGAAGGCTTGGTGCCCAGGACAGCGGAGAGTGGGGGGCGGCGTGTGTCTGCGCCGGGTGTTATCTCCTGGCTTGCTGGCGGTAAGGTTGCTGGGCGGCTAGGTGGCCGGGACCAGAGAGACGAGAGCGGCGCGTGCCTGCTCCGGATGCTCTCTCCCTCTCCTGTGCGGCTGCTGCTGCGTGCGGCTGCGATGACACGGGCTGTGTGCGGCTGTATTGCTATGCAGTCTCCCGGCACTGACCCACCATTTTAAAACATTATATATTATATTTGATATTTCAAATCGAGATGAGGGGGTACAAATAATAATGAGAAGCCTAATCAAGGGGTACGGCACTTGAAACAGGTTGGGAACCACTGATCTAGACCCATCTTTGCTCAATGTAAAAACAGTCCCTCGTAAGATCTGGCTGCTTGGCCTAAGCATTGGACTGGAAAATATGTCCACATGTCTGGCCAAATTGGAATAAATGTAATTCGCTACATACTAGAAGTTAAAACAAACACTAAATTAAATATAAATGAAATAGAAAAATACAATTTCTATTACAGACCCGTTGTGAAATGATCCTACAAACATATTCAGCAACATATACGTGAGTTAGTCCTTTTCTGTACCTTTCCAGTACAGTGGTTAAATGCTTGGTGTTACATTTTTGCATTAAATCCTAGTTCTGTTAATCTCGGGACCCAGTCTACCCCATCGCATTTCCTAGAAAATGAGCACTATGTAACAACGCTTTAATTTTATTGCATTTCACAGTTTGTTCCTTGTGCTGCTTTATTTAAAATGCCTTGGGCATTGGCTTCCTTTTCTGTTCTTCATTGAAGATTTTTACGATTTACCCTAAAAAAATGTAAATAAAAAATCTTTTTTAAAAACAAGTTTCTTTATTAAAAAGTAATGTAGAACAAAGGATGGGGTCACATACCATAGATGGAGGCTCACAATTGGACAGCATAACACAGTGCGCAGCACCTTACAAGTTGTTGGAGCGGTTGCACTCACTCCGGCTCCACGATCTCAGTGTTGCTAGGCCACGCCCCTACGCATTTCATCATGGAGGGCTTCATCAGAGGGCTCTATATTGTAATTCGATGGACAAATTTAGACATTTTCAAAAATGTAAGAATTTAGAGAAAATTAGGATATTACACTCATTATTTTAAAAATGTTCTTGATGTTTGGAAGGAAACAGAATGCAGCGGATAGATGGATTTTTCTATGAAGCATTCTTCTACTGCTGCTTTGCTCTGTCCCTACCTACATTAGTTGTCTCTATTGTACCAAATACCGTATTAGATCCATCTACTTATACATAAAGACATCAAAAGACTGCACAAATTTCCAAATATCGATTACCTATTCCCATTCATGGCTTGATTTTTTTTGTGGCATATACCCACTTAAATACCTAGGGGTATATTTACTAAAGTGTGGGTTTATAAAAGGATATATGTTGCCTGTAGCAACCAATCGTTTTCTAGCTATTGTCTTGTAGAACCATAGAATTTAATGGCCAAAAACCACTTGGCCCATCTAGTCTGCCGCTTTTTTCCTTTAGGTTACCTCAACCCCATGTGATCCTATAGATTGTAAGTTTGCTGCTGGGCCCTCTTACCTCCAAGTCTGTCTGTTGGGGTGCCGGATGACTGCCCGACAAACGGGGTCCCGACAGTCAGTATACCGACATCGGAATCTGCGACCCACATAGGGGGAAAATAGAGGGAAGTGAGCCACCGGGCCCGCAAGCGGCTTCTTTGCGCTCGCCCCCTGTCGGAACACCAGCAGTCGGGATTCCAATGTCGGTATACAGACGGATGGGATCCCGATTGTCGGGCAGCCATACACACCCGTTTGTTGTAACCCAGTTTGTTTTATCACTGTCTACAATTGTAAAGCACAACGGAATCTGCTGCGCAATAAAATAAACTGTAAATAAATATGTGATCCTTAGTTCTTTGTAAGGATATTCATACCTGTATGCCTAGAACAAATATGTTTAAATTCTCCACTGTCTTAGCCTCTACCACCTCTGATGGGAGCCCATTCCACTTATCCACTGCCTTTTCTGTCTTTTTTCCTTAGATTTCCCCTGACTGTACCTCCGTCTAGGTTCAGTGCATGTCCTTCAATACTAATACTCATTTTCCTTTGAACAATGTTTCCCTCCTGTACATTGTTAATACCCAGGGCCGGCGCCACCACTAGGCAAATCTAGGCATTTGCCTAGGGCGCCGGCCACTGGAGGGCGGCATTTCGCCCCCCCCCCCCGTGCCGCGGGGGTACCTGTCCTGCGGCTGTGTATATAAAGCTTGCGGCGGCAGCGGGGGTCCCTGCAGTCAATAAGAATTTAATAACGTGCGCTATCCGCCTGGCTACGCGGAAGCGCTTCTGTTGTGGAAACACTGGCCGCACGCTGATTGGCTGAGATTCAGCCAATCAGCATGCGCAGTGTGGCCAGTGTTTTCACAACAGAAGCGCTTCCGCGTAGCCAGGCGGATAGCGCTCGTTATTAAATTCTTATTGACTGCAGGGTCCCCCCGCTGCCGCCGCAAGCTTTATATACACAGCCGCAGGACAGGTACACCCCCCCCCCCCCCCCCCCGGCACCGGGGCATCCCCACCCCGACTCGCCTGGGGCGCTCCGGTGCCTTGCACTGGCCCTGTTAATACCCCTGGTACATTTGAAAGTTTCTATCACTGCCCCCCTTTCCTCTCCTCCCCCATGTCATTTTGATCTGAATCCGCCCATGGTGGTAATTAATCTTTGCAGGTAAACGCTGCAAAAATGTCTTCCACCTGTTTCATAAATTAGGTGATTAAATCAGTTTCTATGAGGTCTTTTGTACAGTACCTCACACCTCAGAATTTGAATAGCTTCCAGTTGCTTGGTTCCCCTCGTTCTTGTGAATGTGGTTTAAAAAATGTCTAACTGTGACATAAAGGAAGATTTTATTATATTTTGTATTACCTACATTCTAGAATTTTTCTTACATTTACAGTTTGTTTTCCGCAATGTTCCTTCCCCTGTTTCTCATCACATCCATTGCACTCAGCAGCATAAAACTGATTACATTTCTTTCACACAATGGTGTGTTACTTCATGTTTTACAAATCATTACATTATCATACTTTCCATTTCAATAAAGGTGAACAGAATTAGGAAATTAAGTCTGGATGCATTTCTTAAAATAACATTATTCAACATGGTCTGCGCCTATGACTTGTATTTAACTTGCTAATACCTTTTGTGTGTCTAACTTGTATTGATAACCCTGATTACAGAAAATTGCTTCGGTGAAGTCAGTCACGTGAGAGCGGGCATTATAATAATGTAAAAAATATCAGAAGCAGTTGTTGATTACAGCAATGTTCCTGAAAACAGGAGTTTGCTTAGAAAAGTTTCAAAATAAAAAGTTCTATGAGATTTGAAATAATTAAATTTGTGTAAAATAAGGATTAGATCCATGGCTGGTTGAGATTTTAAATTGATTTGTTTTTTAAATTTTTGTTTTGACTTATGGGGCCTACTACACACTGGGCGATTTCAGGGAATTTTGTAAGCGATCTAACTAGATTGTTTAGAAAAATGCCCCTACATCGCTCCACGTGTAGGGGACATAGCGATAGTGCTGCGTGGCCACGCGCATCGCTATTGTCGGGCAATTAATATCCAGTATGCTGGATAAATCTAATTAATCGTCGGTTAGGGCCAGTGTTGTCATCGGAGAACACTGGCCCTGACAGATCGCTCAGCACACAGTGCTGACACAGGTGGGGAGTACCATTTGAACGGTACACCTGCCAAACAGTGGAACAACTGTCCTAAGGCGTAGCTCAAGGAGGATGGAAACCTCCCATGGAGCACTGCCAGTATAGCAGGGGGCGGAGCAACAATGATGCCACCCTCCATGGACAGCCCACTTTCCCACCGGCCATGCCCCCTATATGTTTACCGCACTGCCCCCGCCTGGATGAGGTGACAGCAAAGTAGGCAATTGACATATACATTGAGCATTGTTGGGATTTTTAAGACATTACAGGAGAACTGCATTTATTGAACCCTACTAATTGTAAAATGATCTTATCATCACCACCTGAAATGACTTTATTCTCATACATAACAGACTGGAGATGTTAAGTGGCATCAACACATAAGTTACATTAAAATATACAACGAGCATAGGACCGCTGTGGTATGGGTTGGATCATGGTGATTGAAACCGCCATGGGCTGCCCATTAGCTGCCAAAATAGCAATCATTCTCTTCTATGACCTTACTATGGCCATTGTGATGAACAAAAACCCTGGGTGGACCATAAAGAAATGTGACAAAAAGGTAAATGCAACTTTAATAGGAATTCATAAGAAATATGTTCCCACTTACCCTCATAGAAACAAATAGATCATAATACTTAAAAAAAATAATGTAATCTCGTTTTGTAGCTTCCCGGGATATGTTTTTACATGAACCATAAGTATAATTAATTGGAAGCACTAAAGAAACATTTAATACTTGGGTAAAACAATGATTATATTAGCGTTTCAAGCAAATGATAATTAAAATTTCGAAAATGAAAAGCATAATCTCAGACTTTAAGATACAAATTGAAACCATCTATTTATAGGATTTACTACTGAATCCTTTAAAGTGTTTACTTCCTGGCTGGAGTAGGTGCTACTGCCTTGTACCATTTGCCTACTTTTGAAAACTAGTTTCAGGGAGATTATAGAATTTTGCACAGAGCCCCATAGTCATGCTTCACTTAAACCAGGGGTGGGGAACCTCAGGCCCGGGGGCCGTATGCGGCCCCCGTAGCCGGTCTGAGTATCCCGTCCGGTGTCTTTGCCTGGACAGTACAGGGGAATTCTCGCAAGAGGTCAGTAGTTCTCGTGAGATTCCTCTTTATCAACAGCAGCCGGAGACTGTCAATACTATTTAGCAGCAGACGCTGGAGCGTGGGGCGGCTGCAGTAGGACAATTTGTCAGAGAAATTTTTACAAATGGCCCCCGAAGGATTTTTTACCCATACAAACGGCCCTTTGCACAAAAAAGGTTCCCCACCCCTGACTTAAACGATGTGTCTAGTTTCCGGAGGAAACCCACGCAAGTACGGGGAGAATATACAAACTCCGCACAGTTAGAGCCATGGTGGGGATAGAACCCATGACCTCAGCGCTGCGAGGCAGTAATGCTAACCACTACACCATCCATGCTGCCCCTATAATCCATTCATAACATACCCCTGAACAGATATTGCTTCACGCTGGTTCTGGCCAGCAATACGAATTCTTTCTTTTTCCTGAGGTGAATAAATCCTATTATTTACTCCATAAAGTACATCATTCATTTGTGACTTTAGATCCTGTCTCATACTCTGAGCAGGACATCGCTTTGTCAAGTGACTGCGTGACCAAACAATGGCATTTTCCTGGCACAGCCATTGGCTCTTATATATTGGAATTCACTGGGATGATACAATCAAGGACAATATGTTCCCCATGAAGATGAAGCAGAATTACATTAAGATCCGAGACTCATGTCTTAGCTGAATAAGATTTGTAGATAATGTACAAAACAGTAACCTGTGGTTGCATTATAAGATTAGGTACGTGTGTTGTACATTTCCTAGTTAAAGGTTAATGTATACTCCCGTGATCTCTCGGAGTTGCGGAAACCAGAGCTTTCATCTTTACACTTATAAAATCAATATGTTGAGTCCCCAATGGGTTTAGGCCAACCGTGCTTTGATCTGTACCATTGTTTCTAACAATTAGGTTTTTCGTCCCACTAGCTTTTAAATCAAATCGGGATTGCTATAGGGAAAAGCAAATTGCTGTAGGCATCTGTCTTCCCTGACTGTATACAACAATGCAACAAAATATAAAGCTTACATTCTATGTTCTGAGAAAATGCTCGAAGCCATATCAGAAGCTATAGAGGCCGGGAGCTTGGCCGGGTCACACCAATAAATTGGGAGCATAGCAGATACTCTTTCAATGCACAAAAAAAAGTCAGCTGGGTTTAGCAAAAATCCAATGGTTTAAGTGAGTAAAAGGATCATTATGCTAATCCCCTACTGTATTGTTCTATGTATTGTATTGCTGCTGAGAACAATAGGATAGCCATGGCTAGCCATGGTGAGACACAACCCAAGGAACAAGGCTCCAACTGTACATACATCATGACTCCCAAATGTCCCGACATGAAGTATGAGTATTATTTATAAACCCGGGCACTCATGAATTATACAAGTTCTGTGGCTCATTAAAGCAACCTATTTTAAAGGGATAGTATATTAAGCTTAAATATAAAGCCCCGCACATACTTGCCGATACAATGAGCGATATCGCTAATTTTAGCCCTTATGAGCGATATCTCTCATTATATCGCCCAGTGTGTATGCCCTGCAATGGCGGCTGATGTGCACACCCATGGGATGGTATCTGATGAGGGCCATGCTACACAATGCAGCATTTTCACAGCACCCATCCATCGTTTGTCACTCGCCTGCATCAGCAATTGTGTGATGACCAGGTCGACCCGGGTCACTGTGTAGTGTGAAAGGGCCTTTTGAAAAATCCCAGGTCCAGCAACCCGACAATATGACCGGGTTAAAAGAAGGGTTTTACCCTGGTTGGACCAAGGTTGCCGAGCAGTGTGAATGGTTAACCCGGGTCGAGCAACCCAGCTTATTGCCAGGTTGCTGTGGAGAGCTTCACCTTGTAAATGCCAGGTTGCTTCCTGGACGGACCCTTGTCTAAATCCCAGGTGTGACCTGGCATTTCCAATGTGAAAGGGGTATTATAGATTGCACATCTTCCTTAACACATATGATACTTTGGGTCACTCATGTCCCATTATCTTTCCTTAAATTGTGACAGATGGGAGTAACTGGATGATTCTGTAGATTATATATAGTATAGGATTAAAGGGGATAACTGATTGATATACTTTAACACACAAGCATTTTGGGTCAGGATCCTTTCTCCTGTGAGACTAATTGGTAACAGTCACACTGGGCGGTTGTCTTTTCTTTGGCTCAAAAACAATTCGAATTTATGAAAGGCTACACTTGATGGAGCGGTGTCCTTTTCCCTAGATATAACCATGTCTTATCCATCCTCTAATATTTACATTACACTGATACAAAGGGAAATAATAAATATTAGAGTCCCTTTAATTAGACAAATAAAATTGGCTGCCGCGTGTCTGCCGAGGGATGTAACAAAACCAATACAGGTGAATCAGATTGTGTATATGAATCTTACTGTAACCGCGTCCCAAGGGCGTGTTTCACACTCCCTTACCCAGCATTCCAGATGGAAAATACTGTTAGTACAAAGTGCATTTAATACACATGGAATTTCCTGAAATGTGTTAGTATTACAAAGCGGTTTCCATTTAGCACTCAGTTGTAGAAAGTTATTGATTTTAAAAATAAATGAATAATACATAAACATCAGATGAGCGCAGTTTCAGTAACCATTTTCTCTACTGTAGATCACTAAATAAGGAGGAAAAGTCATTTGTTGCAATGACTGGTAAAGCAGCACGTATGAACCGAGGGTCCACCTCCCGCCCCGCGGGACCGCGTATCGTCCACAATCCATCACACGACCCTTCGAGATTGTAGGTTCTGTCCTCATATCGTTCAAGTGTATGACCAGCTTATCTCTGCAATGTAAAATGCTGGATACAGAGCCGTGTGTATCCAGGCGTGATCCCCTGAGAGGTGAGGTAGGGGGGGTGGGGGGGGGGTCCTCTACGGGGATCAGGAGTTTGGCTGTGCAGTACATAAGATGTGACCACCTGAACCTGACAGTTGCAGGAGCAATATAAACCATTTACAGTATCTGCTAGTACTCCAGCACCTGTACAGTATATACAACTATGCAATCATATGCAGTTCACCCAATATTGAGAGAATGATCCAACAGTTGTAAATGTGTGTACCCAGCTTATGCGGTAAATGAAATATTGCAAAAAAAAACTAAACCTTTTTTTTTTTTTAAATAACAACTTGGGGTTCTGACTTCAAAACGTGTGCCTGGGGTACAGGACATAGTACCACTGCTGGTACATTATCAGAATACTGTATGTTTTCAGATGGAGTCCTGAAACAGCCATTTACAAAGCAGGGAGGTATACACAAATGTATTATGTATGAAAATGTCCTCCATCAGGGTTTGTCTGTCTTTATGTATCCAAATCACCAGTCATTTTACTATAGGTCAGGAGACGCTATGAAAGTAAATACTGATGTTGTTGATAGGTTTATTTTATTGGAGTTGAACCTGCCGTCGGGCTCATCCATTTCAGAGTGAGATACTGGTGGAACACTGACCTCACCTCTGACCTGGTACAATGACATCTTCCCTACAGCATTATTTTCTGGATGGACTTTCACTAAGGTTATTAGAAAGACTTCACAGCACATATCCATTCTTGCTGTATTTTATTTAGTTTAAATTCGTTTTTTTCAATTAAAATGTTTATTTATAAGTAGACATGAGCAGAAGCTATACTGTATCTCATTTCAGGGACCTGCAGTCAGGGGTAGGCAGGGGAGACCCCTGTAATTTTGTTTAAAATAATACCAAGAATATCCTATGACACATATTCTGTGTCATAATAAGTATTTTCTTTATATTGTTTTAGTAATTTGTAACATTTAAATTAGTTTGGGAGCACCAATAAGCGGTACTTCCCACTAACACGTGTAAGGGGATGAAGTGCTGGGGGCGGATTAAAAAAAGCCTTTTTAAAAAATGGCAAAAGTGCCACTTCTAGAAGTGGTTCATTGGCAGGGGCTGCTGTGATTGGACGCAAGAAGCCCGGAGAGGAGACACAGCAGACTAATTCTGGCTGCTTTGAGACAGTGATGATACTAGGCCCATCCTCCAAAATGGGGAAATGCCTGAAATTCTCGGGTAGGGGGCAGGTGCTAAATGATCCAATTGTGTCTTTTAGCTACTTCTGTTTCATACAGTCGCCAAGGATATATTGATTATATCCTCATTCTGCTCCCTACAATAGGAAACAGGTGGGATGCGGGAGAGTCACCTACCCTTCTGAGGGTTTATTAGACTGCCCTAAAAATCTACCTTAATGTCTAACATAACCCCCCCCCCCCCCCCCCCTGTTAATGCCTAAGCCCCCTAGCGTCCTAACCGATAACCAGACCTGGTATATTTACAAGCGGGATGCAGGCTGTCAGGATCCCGGCGTCTGCATTCTGAACCATGTTGGAGTTCCGGTGTCATTCACGGTGTCGTTATGGCTCACGGTTGGGTTTACCACACCGGGATTCTGTCTTCTAGCATCCCGACCAGTGGTATACCCATATACATATGATGGGGTGTAATTCCACTATATACGCCGGACCATTTTCCTATTAAACAATTACAGTATAGTCTTTAAACATATCGCCTTTCTGTATTGTTCATTTACCACAATTAAGGATGTAATGTATGTATTTGTTTATTGTAAAGGGATATTTAGCTTAATGGTGCCCATACACGGTCCGTTAAACGGATCCGTTTGGGTCTTAATTAGCATGCATCGTATCGGATCGCATGCCTAGTGCATGCCTAGCGATCCGATACGATGTTTAGCTAGTACAAAAAGTATGTGCAGCACATACTTTTTGTACCGTACTATGTGATGCGCGGGAGCGCGCATCGCATAGTACAAAACGGACGGTCCGGGAACGGCTATGTTTAATTGGGATTGGTTTATCAGTGGAAATCATTATTAATATCAAACTCAGTTTAAGTCGCTTTCTACGAAGGTCAAAATAGGTCAGTAATATCTCAATAAGCCGATTTATTATCTGTTAAAAGAAGAGAATTCCAGTATAAATGCTGCATTGTGACATATGCTTTCTTCTGTTATATACATATATACAGTGGTCGAAGTGGAAATTTTGAAGTGGGGGTATGGAAATTTTGAAGTGGGGGTATGGAAATTTTGAAGTGGGGGTATGGAAAAGTAAAGAGTGAATATAGTGCGCACCTTCGGACACCCCCCTGTCCATTGACGTCCCCTGCCAGACTGCCCCGTTGTACAGGGGTATTACAAAAGCACAATATGCGCTGCTGAGTGATCAGAGAGCATCCTGAGGGGGAAAAAAAACTTTTTTTTTTATCTTCAGATTAAAGTGGGGGTATGCCATACCCCCGTATACCGCCCCACTTCGACCACTGCATATATATATATATATATATTGATTGCTGGCCGTTCACAAAAGTGATTGACAGGAAATCGGCATTTGGGGTGGTAACCGACAATTTTCTTGGCGGGTCAGGGAAAATGCAGGCATGCCCAGGCATTTGAGGGGAAGTCATGTGACCGAGTAAGACCCGAGCTACTCACAGATGGCACACACACTGGAAAAATCATTTGATGGTGAGCCGGCCGGCGAATGGATTTGCAGCCAATTATTTTGAAGCCTTGCATGGGGTAGGATCTCACACTGGCCGGGTGGCTTATACCTGATCGCTGAGCTCTGAAAAATGTCAGCCATGGGAACCGGTCTGAATCGTGCCCATAATGAGAGAGAGAGAGAGAGAGAGAGAGAGAGAGAGAAAGAGCCATTGATACATCATCAAGCTTCAAAAAGTGATAAACCAACCAATCAGCTCCTACCTACCTACCATTTCAAAGGCTGGGTTTGAAAAAATGACAGCAGCTGATTGGCTGGTTATTTATCACTCTCCAATTTATCTCTTTGAAGCTTGATACATCTGGCACAGAGAGAGAGAAGGAGAATTAGAGAGAAGGAGAGAGAGAGAGAAGGAGAGAGAGAAGGAGAGAGAGAGAAAAGGAGAGAGAGAAGAAGAGAGCGATCTCCTTGACTTTTCTCATACGGTATCACATGCTGAAAAGAAAATATCATCCTGCAATCATAAATTTTTCAATCTTTACACTTATGTGCACTATCCATGACTCAATATAAATAAAGACAAAAATAGGCAATATATAACAGCATGCAAAGTGCGTATTATTAAAGCGGTAATCGATAAAAAGGCCAGGATTTGCCTTGTAATTGATCGCCAATGAAAAAATATGGCAGGTTTCCAGAAATTCCTAAACCAACTGCATTTCGCAAACTGTTGTATTACTTATTGTCCAAAATGTTCTTTTTGAAAGTCAAATTCTGTCTCATCCCAGAGGTTAGTTCATTGCCCCCCAAAAATGTATTCGTTAATGCTGCTGTTTACAGTAAGAACTGTCAGGTGCTATGTGTTATGCTAATATGTTGTATTTAAGTGTCATCCTCGCAATCTTTTTTACCAATCATCAAAGCTACTGTAGAGTCTATTATGTTGGCTGCAAGAAAATAACTGTTTTTAGTCAAAACTAGATTTTGGATGTATCAACTTAAGTTATATGATGGTAGGCAATTCATTAGCATTTAGTAAATACTTTAATTAGTGGTAACAATTTATTTTCCATTTGAGAGAAGACTCATATAAAGCTTAATTTATCATTCTGAGTTTACGTTGCTTTACGACCAGTAATGTAAGTGGTGAATCATTAGCCTTTCCATTAGACAATTGATGGACTGTGAGAAGATAGTCGTAGTGCTCTACCAAAACGTTCTCCTTTCTGATGCCACTGACGATGTTAGTTCTGCAAGTGGGGGAAGCGGTTTCCAGTTCTTATCCTGATGTTTCATTTACATAGAATTAGTCTTTTAATACAGAAAATAGGGATCATTCCGGATGATAGGTCAACGGTCAATAAGTCGAAGTTGACAAAAGGTCGATACAATCAAAATTTGGTTTATTGCACAATTTTATTTAGCATTTCCATACTTTAACATCCACATGGATTCCGATAGGGAATGGTAAAGAGGCCTGCAGCATGACGAGCCAAGTGCTACACTCATTGAGGTTCCAAGTGCTCAGGTGTTGATAATGACGCCAACAAAAAAAACGTGAAAAACTCGTGTTGACCTTTTCCAAGTTTGCTTTTGCCAACTTTTTGTTGTTGATGTTTTTATTGACACAATACTACTCTTATAGTAAAGATGGTATGTATAAAGGGGATGCGGTCATTTGGTCTACAGCATGATGGTAGACAGTCATTAGGTCGACACCATTAGGTTGACATGGGAAAAGGTCGACATGGGTCTAAGTCGACATAGGAAAAGGTCGAAATGGTTCTAGGTCGACAGGTCATTAGATCGACAGGTCGTTAGTTCGACAGGTCATTAGTTCGACAGTGTCTAAGTCAACAGTCAAAAGGTAGACATGGGGTTTTTCACTGTTTTTTGAGCCGACATGTGCCGACAGGCGGTATTTCATGCCCTACCGTCCACTAGGGCGTGGTGGGTCCGAGCCCGATGCATAGCAAGCGCAGCGAGCGATGCGAGGGAATGCGGTGCACTTTAAACTGTGCCCATGTCGATTGTGTTGACATTCAGGTAAAAAAAAACAGTGAAAACCCCATGTCGACCTTTTCACTGTCGACCTAGACATTGTCGAACTAACGACCTGTCGAACTAATGACCTTTCGACCTGGAACCATGTCGACCTAGACCCATGTCGACCTTTTCCCATGTCGACCTAATGGTGTCGACCTAATGACTGTCAACCATCATGCTGTAGACCAAAATGATCCCAACCCGTATAAAGCATGTTCCTCAGTTGCTTACAAATAACACTGCACAAAAAATGACCTGATGGTTATGTGCAGATAAGATGGGAGTTCAGACATACTAGTTCAGATGGAATGTTGCTATGGGCAAACAATCAGATGATCTATGATCTTCTAGGAGGTGCTAAATAAATAAGAAGTATATTCTGATTTGTTGCCCATAGCAATATCCCATTTTAGTAAATAAACCTCTTACACTGAGTGGGCTAAGGAACCACCGGCCTTACTGGCCTCAAGTTGAAATGATTGCGTTGACAAATTTTTGATTTGGGTCAAATCTGACCATAAATGACAGCAAGAGCTAAACTAACATGTGATCACATTGTCTTCCTTACTCCGCTAGCCAGGCACCATTAGTTGGCCAATGGCGGGCAGGGCTAGCTCCCATGAGAATTCAGCCCATGGAAACCAATACCTCATTAATATTAGTCAGCCTTCATGAATATTATTCAGGCAAAGCCCCCATGATTTCACTGGTTCTTTGCATATTTATAGGCTATGCGGTTCATACCGGAAAAATAGATGATGCATCAGTATGTAGGTGACAGGTCTATTTAAAGAAGTGAGTTTCTCTCCTGCTTCCAAACACCGTCCCAGTAAGGCTGACCTATATAGTATTTTAAACTAGAAATGTATTACTTCCTCTTATCGGAAGATAAATTGTTCAGTAAAAAGAAAATACTTGAAGACTTATTATAAGCGGATAATGAACTAAACGACAAGCCGGTGTCCTGATATAAAACATTGCTATGCTCATTATTGTGGGGGTGCATGAGGAAGAATATATTAATTGTTAAAGAAGAGACATGGATGTATAACAAAGACTGACTAGATAATAATAGTTTAAAGAACATCGGAATGTACTTTTCAGCTATTGTAATATACCGTGTATTGAATCTTGGGGAAAACGCTTTGAATGCGTCACTGGGATATTGTGTTCTCTAAATTGCTTGAATATGACAAATCTTATTATGACCGAAACACTGTTTTATAACCTCTGTTTTTATTATTCTCAGCATTATTTTCCCCATGAAATGATTATGTTTTAGTAATATTAAGACGCGCATGTCGGAGTTATATATTGTGATGCTAGGGATATTGCTTCTTACAGCAGGTTCACTTGCCAGAGATTGTGAATCTTATCTGATGACTGACAAATTCTTTTCAAGTAAGAAATCAAATATTTAATACCATTCGGAAGCCTCAAAACTGCATTATCTAAGACGAGGGTATCAGTGCTTCAGATCTCCGCTTTATTACACATTGGAAATTTACGCTGAATTCCAGGCTGCTGAAGGCAACGCAGGTCGGCAAAGAGTGCGAGTTAAAGACCAACGATCTTCGAAGAGAGATTGCTACCTACCGTTCTATCACGGACAGCAAAGATCCTGCTGATGTGACCTTTCCAAGGCGGTGCATAGGAGGCATGCCCTCAAATCCTGTTAACAAATAACAGGATTTGCGTGCTTACTTCCCACATACCGTTTGGAAACTTTACCTCGATTCGTACCGGGATTAGAGTCGACTGTCAACATTCAAGCCCAAGATCCTGAAATCTTTTTTCTTAAGCTCCAAAGACTTCATTGTAATTGAAAGCAGATTTTATCCCAAGTGTTGGAAATGCATGTATTGTTAATGGAGATATTTATAGTAGTTACATAGTAGTCTCAGAACTGATGATATTGTAGGTTAAGGAGAACAAAACACTGGATCAATGATTGGTTTTGCTGCTAAAGGTTCCTCTTGCTGCCTCTACATTGGTGGCATTGTAACCCACCTGGGGCATTGATAAGTAGATAAAAATGCAGAGATGCTGGGAATGAGTTATGCCTGAGACCACCTTGTCACACAGCTTCGGAAGTCACACCATTGCGCTTATTAATGCTCCTCTGTGTGTATACTTAACACAATATTTGACATGTCTTGGTCTATCTTATGCTGGGTACACGTTAAGCAATTTCCACAGCTGCTAGTGCCGCTAAAGAACGATATTGACCATACACACTGGCCGATATATCGGTCAGTGATGTCCCCTGCCCTTCACTCCTTACATGCAGTCACTGACTGTATTGTCAGATTGAGCTGCATGTACAGATGACGATCTGTAGGCATGCACATCGTTAATGATACTGGCCCAGATGCACTGAGATTCAAAAGTGAAAAAATGGAGAGTGATAAACAGCCAGCCAATCAGCTCCTACCTGCCATGTCACAGACTGTGTTCGAAAAATGTTAGGCAGGAAATGATTGGTTGGTTGTTTATCATTCTCAATTTTATCATTTTTGACTCTTACTGCATCTGGTCCACTGACTGTACAATATCGATATCACCCATATCGTTGACGATATATATCCCCCAGTGTGTACCCAGCTTTACAAAAGCACAAGCAGATGATAAAGGAAGATCATTTATGGCCTGATCTCACATCTATGCTGTCACATTTAATTTATTTATTTATTCAAATGCATCCTTTTATTTTCGTAACAAAAAAAAAAACATAATAAAAATAATTCTGGCAGCTAAAATTGGGACAATCTTTGTTCCAAATACAATCATGATCCTCATTAACTCCTGCTACAAATTGCACACAATTTAGTTTTCCCATAAGCATTACTTTTTGAGGCACGGTCTCCATCTCCATTTTTTTTAAAGCGGCAATCATTTACACAGCAAAACCAGTTTGATTTTGGAGTGCAAATGATTGCCGCTTTAAAAAAAACCTGGAGATGTTTTACTAAATCTCTCACTTTCTGAATCTCTCATTCTATTAAATTTCACCCTTGATGTCCATTCTATTTCGATTCAGTTTTGCTTATATAAGCAAAATTCCATAGAAAAATAGATAGAATTGAATTACAATTTGTTTTTAATCCAATAAGCATCAGCTCTGAGGTGGTGTAGATCCGCGCATGACTCGTTTTGCTCACTATGGGCCTTATTTTGGTTCATTCTTTCTGACAAAATCCTTCTTAGATGGGCAAAACCATGTGCACTGCAGGTGGGGCAGATGTAACATGTGCAGAGAGAATTAGATTTGGGTGGGGTTTTACTTCAAAGTGAGATCTATATTGCAGTGTAAAAATAAAGCAGTCAGTATTTTCCCTGCACAGAAACAAAATTACTCACCCAAATCTAATTCTCTCTGCACATGTTACATCTGCCCCCCCTGCAGTGCACATGGTTTTGTCCATCTAAGAAGGATTTTGTCAGAAAGAATGAACCAAAATAAGGCCCTATGCTTTGATCAAGGTGCCTCACTCTACTACTACTGCACGGAACACTTTACTGTTCCCAATTGCAGTACAAATATACAGGCAATCACCTATTATTGCTGCATCTCTGCATCTGTTACTGGTGCTGTTACCTGGTGGGTACAGCCGATGGTGTCCTCAGCTAATCTCAGAAGGAAATTTAGTCCAAAATTGGGATTTTGGTAAAAAGATTTCATTAAAGTTTATGCATATATTCTATATACTGTAGAGAGAAGTAATACTGTCTGATATCTATCTAAGATCTGTTTGGTTAAAGTGGAGAGGAAGAAGCACTGCTGTTACCCACCAAGCATTGCCAAATTAATGTCTAGGTTTTGTTCTTCTTCTTTATCCAACATTCTGTAATGCTCTGTTTGAAGCTTAGACTAATGCATCAGATGCTGTATTTGCAAGGTTTGTGTCATCAGCACTGTGCCGCTTTGAGTGGCTGAATACATATCATATATAGTTAGTGGTGGTTGGTCATGTTTTTGTCGGCTTTTCTATGCATAACAGAGGTATCCAATCAGATGAGAAGATACATTCGGAGCGAAAAATGGACATTTCCCGATATTTTCCTCTCAGGGTATCCAATGAGGTTACCTGAACAAAAACAATTCTCCTGAAAACCTGTGTGTTTTTGCCAGCCAAAGGGCTAGATCAGGATTAGGGATGGCCATCGTTGCCATTGCCATCTATGGCAATTCTGCAACAAACCATCGATAGTGTTAAACTATGCAATGGATGACCATCGATATTTTTACATATCGATGGTCATCCATTGTGTTTGATTGATTGGCCTGTGTCAATATATAGGTGTGTATTCCCAAATAGGTGCCACTGTTTATTGATCTCGTATTCCATTGTTCTGATAGAGGGTGTTTATCACAGGCTTTCAGCTGCACCTGACGAGCCTCGCTGTTTGGCGGAATCGCTTGTTTTCTGCGATCCTCGCCGTTTAACCCCCTCGCCGGCCGCATTGCATACGGTCCACTGACAGTTATTTAAATGGCCATCGATAATCAGGATGGCTCTATCTCATGATGACTATGTCATCACATCAAGTCTGGGAGAGTAGGAAATTTTCAGGAGTATTGCACAGTAGGTAATCAGAATTCTGGGAGAGTAGGTAATATTCAGGGGTATGGGACAGTAGGCAATATTGGAGAGTCAGGGAGAGTAGGTAATATCTGGGAATCTGGGACAGTAGGTAATATTGGAGAGTCGGGGAGAGTAGGTAATATTCAGGAGTATGGGACAGTACGCAATATTGGAGAGTCAGGGAGAGTAGGTAATATCTGGGAGTCTGGGAGAGTAGGTAATATTCAGGAGTATGGGACAGTAGGTAATATTGGAGAGTCAGGGAGAGTAGGTAATATTCAGGAGTATGGGACAGTACGCAATATTGGAGAGTCAGGGAGAGTAGGTAATATCTGGGAGTCTAGAAGAGTAGATAATATTCAGGAGTATGGGACAGTAGGTAATATTGGAGAGTCGGGGAGAGTAGGTAATATTCAGGAGTATGGGACAGTACGCAATATTGGAGAGTCAGGGAGAGTAGGTAATATCTGGGAGTCTATGAGAGTAGGTAATATTGGAGAGTCAGGGAGAGTAGGTAATATTCATGAGTATGGGACAGTAGGCAATATTGGAGAGTCAGGGAGAGTAGGTAATATCTGGGAGTCTGGGACAGTAGGTAATATTGGAGAGTCAGGGAGAGTAGGTAATATCTGGGAGTCTGGGAGAGTAGGTAATATTCAGGAATCCAGGAGAGTAGGTGATATTCGAGAGTCTCCTGGGAGTGGGAGAGTAAGTAATATACAGGAATGTGCTGGTACCTGCATCTATAAGGAAACGTTTGAAGAAGGGCGGAACATTATTTCCCCACCATACAAACACGGGATTTACCTGTGCCTAGGAGAGGCTTATTTCTGGTACGCCCATTCAAGCATTTCAGTAGAGTGACTTTGTGTGTTTTTTATTGTTCTGTCTGATACGCACCATGAGAGTTGTGTGTTTCTTTTCTTTTTGAGGACAAAAATGAACTCCTGTGGAAACTTCTAAGTGATGACATAGTCTTGCTACGGATTCCTTGAGTTTTAAGAACAATCCCTAAAAGGACGTAATCATTTCTAGCACTTGAATTTGTCAATATATAAGTGTGTATTCCCAAATAGGTGCCACTGTTTATTGATCTCGTATTCCATTGTTCTGATAGAGGGTGATTATCACAGGCTTCCAGCTGCACCTGACCAGCCTCGCTGTTTGGGGGAATCGCTTGTTTTCGGCGATCCTCGCCGTTTAACCCCCTCACCGGCCGCATTGCATACAGTCCACTGACAGTTATTTAAATGACTAAATATATATATAATACAATAAATATACAGCAACTGATAATGTAACCTTTTTCTTGTTATGTTGTCCTATATTTTCACAAAACACAAAATAAACCTCCTATTTAATGTTTTGTGTACAAAAACAGTGCTGCATCATCGCATCTGCTCAGACAATAACCCATAGACAGATGTAGTTAGCTATTCCCGGATATAAAGTGCAGAGTGGGAGGTCTGTGGCAGGTTTCCTTTCACAATGATCTAACATCCCACAGGTAACAGCCAACTATGGTAGCAGCTGTCTCTTGAATGACAAAGGTCCCACTGGTACTAAAGGAGCCATTACCTGTTTTCTCTACGCTCAGCTCATTATGTCTCTTCCACAGGAAAATAGAAATCGAATATCGGGCTCATACTTGAGACAGTAAAACTGCGATGATTGAGTAAATAGTCAAACGCAGGATTATGCCAGGTGGTCCTCTACCCTAACAGCCACTACACCTGACACTCTACAGTCACTTGCCGTCTGTTATGGCAGGCTCTCACCTGTCAGCAGGTGCCTGGGATTCTGCATTCAAATGCCCAATGCAGTTTATGTATGATGGTTATATGAAGTTTCTTTTTTACACTGGAATCTGTACGAACGGTGTCCTGAAAGGCTCAGTGGACACTGTGGTCTCCAGTGTCTCCAAGGAATGTTACCTATAATTGCTAGTTGCAGATTATGGAAGACCGAGTCTCCATCAGGGGCCTCAGCCCAGAAAACGGTAAGGATCAGTCACCTGTCGGGAGGCATGCAGCTGTGTTCTGTAACATCTGCTTGATCACAACGTAGGATGTGATGTGCAATGAAAGCGCTCAGGTTTACCTGTATAAATTGGCTTCAGCACATTCTGTAGTCAAAGATAACAGTAGGAAGAATAGAAATGAACCGGCAGGAGAGAAACCTTTCTATTTTCAGATAAGAACAGAACAATGTGTAATAGATAAACCTGTAGGTGCGCTGTTATGTGTGACTTCCTGGGACAGCAAAGACAGGTCATTTGAAAAGCTGCCTCTTCTGTCTCTTGTTCTGCAGGATGGGATTTTTTCTATTTTTAAACAGCGATAACTAAGTTTGAAGTGGATTTGGGCCACGCGCAATTAAATCAGAGCAGATCCGTCTGTGTTTTACCATGATGCATTTATGTCCAGGTTACCTTGAGAAAGAAATTCATCAATCTTGTTGAAGGAGAGATTAGCAATTGAGTTACATTGTGTGTGTGAGGCGATGTACTAATTTGATTCATATTTTATCTGAGCTGTGAATTTGCGATGCTTATAAATAGTCGCAGCCTGACAGCAGTGGGAACACGAATCCTCTGGGTACCCACAATGCACGTATAAGTTATCAGCCTGGAGACCTACCCCACATTGTACATAGGAGTTGGCCTTCCCTGTACTACTAATGCTGATTTCACTTCGCAAAATGAAGGTTCGCACCGGGTCTTTGAAACGGGTCACAGCGAACTGGCAATAATGCCGGTTTGCTGACCTCATCGGGGGAGCGCCGGGGAGTCGGTGCGCCATCAGGGGCGGGGATGAGGCAGCGCTTAGAGCTGGCACTGCTCCAAGTGCTGCCTCCTCCACAGAGTGAATGGGAATTGGATCACTCAATCCGTTTAACCCGTTCACACCGCCAAGCAACGAACCGGTAAGAGCTCTGCTTTCCGACCGGTTCGTATTGCCGTGTTGTTACCCGTTTTAGGGACACGGTAACCCCTTTTCACATCGCACTAATTACCGGGTCAAAACGGCTTGTACCCGGTAATTAGTTGCGATGTGAAAGGAGTATTAGTGCAAATTAAAGTTTTAATTGATATTGATATCTTACCAATGTGTAATAAAAATTACAGTGGTGTTTACTAGCTTTCCTCCAGAATCGTCTCCTAAAGCTGGTGGTCTTTGTCAGAAAATGTCAGCAGGAAAATAAAAAATGTAAATGATTAATAAAGTTACCCTTTCAGGTACAAATACCAGCATGATATATAGGTATGGTCATACTGATAAATCATACAGCATACTTGCCTACTTTTGAAAACTAGTTTCAGGGAGATTATAGTTTGTAATGGAATTTTGCAGTTTCTCATTTAGGGTGCGTGTCTTGCTCCACCAACAGGGCGTGTCTAGTTCCATATATGGAGAGATTGTGAAAAGAGATTGTGAACGGGGCACCTAGAAGCTTAGGTTTTTTACTGCTACATCTGAGAGGATTCTTTTAAAATGACTTATTTCCAAATGTAGGTGATCCCCAAAGCAGTTAGTAAGAGATACTATACTTGGTAAAGTGCTGGGAAATAGTGCTGATGATTCACTGTAAACGTATCTGTCTCTCGTTCCTTTTATCCCCAAAAATGTAACAGTGTAATGTGGGCTAGATTAAATGAGGGAGATTGCTAGACTAATGAGGGAGAGAGGGAGATTGCTGCTATTTCAGGGAGTCTCCTGCAGAATGCAGGAGGGTAGGCAACTATGTCATACAGTCAGCATACACAGGGGACTGGGAGCTATTTATGGGTTTTACAATGTTCTCGCGCATGTAGCATGTTATTTAATATTCTTTATTTACTTAGTATTTTACCTAGTGCTGTATAGAGATCATTTAATCTTTCACATCCGTATGTTCTGAAGCTGCAGCCTCCTCGTGCACACACTGGGGGAGAAGCAGCGGCAAATGCAAGATTTCTGGAGGGGGCTTCCGAATGTTTCATTTTAAAGCATTTGTAACCACCCCATATAGGATGTGTAATTAGCATGCAGCAAGCTATTGTCTGCCCAAAACAAAGTGCGGTGTATTGTAGTACAGCATATCTCCCAACATTAATGGCGGTGGAGGAGAGACTCATCTGCTGAAGGCGAGGGCCTGGTGGTCAGGGTGGTGTGGCCTACAAAGTCACTCCCCCATTTTTGCCACTGTGGAGGGCATGGCCAGCGCTCTGATAGAGATTTTGCAGGCTGCGCGATAATTGATAGACTGTGCATGCCATCTTGCGATTAAATCTTGCAAATGTTTCAATCGTTGGCGGTACACAAGTTGATTGACTGGAATCTGGGCTTTGGGGTATTAATCGGACATTTGCTGGTAGTGTCAGGGAAAATGCAGGCAAGCTCAGGTGTTTTAAGGGAAGTCAACTCTAGCCCCAATCGGAAAGTCGCAGCCGCTGAGTAAGTCCTTGTCTACGCACAGACTGCGGACACTGGAAGAATCATTCGATAATGAGCGTCTTGCGAATGGATTTGCATGTAATTGCCAAGCTGTGCAAATCAATTCTCAGGCTTCAATCGCGGGGCTCTGCAATTTAGCAGGGTCTGAATAACCCCCTTGGTTGTAATGAAAAGCGAGTGCAAATAGCACAAGTGATTATAAACTTCAAGGTTGAGGGATTGTGTGAGCTTTTGCTTAGTTTGTTCTGGTAAGGAAACAGTTAACAGGTTAGGCATGGTAGGTAATTTAAATAAGGGGAGTGTCAGTGAGGACAGACATTTTGTATGATGCACTAGTATATTCCATCTCTTTCTCTGGAATTTTTCCCACCCTCCCTCCCCAAGTCACCTTTTTGTCCCCACCCGTTTTTTCTTTTTCTTTGCCGGTTGGGGTTTGTCAACCTATAATTGTGGCGGGAAAGAATGGCAGTTATGGTGGCTATTGCGCTGCTGTTTTTAGGGTGCGCTCTTTGCCCAATACATTGTATAAATTGGCTTTCCTAACAAGGGTCATTGGGGTTTGGCTGTCTGGCCGGCTCTATTATGGTGTATTGGGGAGAGAGTTGGAGACCCGGCATTTGTTGGCGTTGCCAATAATTAAAGACTACCATGTCGTTGACATGAGTGTCGGCGTTAAGTCGTAAGGTCACTGTGGGTCTGGCCGTTCTTTCTTATTGCCACCATATTTAGTTTAAAGAATTTATTAAATTCTGGTTGACCAATTTTAAAAGGCATTTCAGTTTGTCCGTGTGGTTATTTCTAGTTATTGTTGGTTAATTAGGGATAAGATTATTATGCAACGATGTCACACAACACACATCTACCAATAGAAAGTTTATGTAATCATGACCAAAGCTCTTTAGGCAACAACGCTAACTACTGTACCAGCAGACAGCCAATAACTGTCTACTAGCTGGGAATGAATGGCCTCACTAAGCACACAATGGCTACCTCCGCAGAGTTTATGTGGTCCTGCAAATTATCAGGGAAAACATTATTGTAGTAAATGAATCTAGAGAGGGGTGGCTGCAAATCTTTTTGCTTCGTAGTAAAAATCTGCGACTGTAAGTGCTAATACAATGGTTTCTTAATTCTTTAAAAGGTTTCATGCTTTCCCCCCGAGGCATTGCAGCTTAAGAGATGAGCAATAAACAGCTTAGGCCAATGAATATTTTAGTCAACCATTATTTAGTATTAACTTGCCATAAATACGCAGAGAACCGTAGCAGGGCATGCTGATTACCTGCTCCGTCAAGCTTACATTTTAGCAGCAAACTGAATTGTTTTCATTTGGGTGGAGAGATCTCAGGGATGATATATTGTCGACGATGCATCATCTCGATTCTATCACTGCTGTGGTGTGTTCGAAAACCGTTTAATCACATAGGATCTGCACTTTCTTAAATAGATTTTCTGCTTTAAATTCATACACAGAACACACTCTTGGATGTTTTACAACAAACAAACGCAGTGGTGCAAAATACAGAACACGTCATACATGCCGATATTTCTAGAGACCTTTAGAAGCTGGGCCGGTGCATCAGAGCATGGGACGACACAATGGGCCTTATTCTAGTTCACGCTTTCTGAAAAATTCCTTCTGCAGGTGGGGCAGATGTTACTTGTGCAGAGAGAATTAGATTTGGGTGGGGTTTTACGTCAAAGTGAGATCTATATTGCAGCGTAAAAATAAAGCAGCCAGTATTTACCCTGCACAGAAACAAAATAACTCACCCAAATCTAATTCTCTCTGCACATGTTACATCTGCCCCCCCTGCAGTGCACATGGTTTTGTCCATCTAAGCAGGATTTTGTCAGAAAGAGTGAACTAGAATAAGGCCCTATGTGCAGTCCAGCCATAATAACTGGGATCTATGCTTTCTATGGGCCAGATGCACTAAGCTTCAAAAAGTGATAAGATGGAGATTGATAAACAACCAACCAATCAGCTCCTAACTGCCATATCACAGGTTGGGTTTAAATAAATAATAGTAAGGAGGTGATTGGCTGTTTATTTTTATTACTCGCCATTTTATCACTTTTTGAAGCTTGATACCTCTGGCCCTAAATTATTTGAATGATGTATTAATATTGAGATGTATTTATATGGTAAAGGTTCATATTTAAAAGCATTAAATTATGAAGCTAATACCTCTTTCACATCGTACTTTTAAAACGGTATATTGTACTTTTTTTCCATTTAAAACATTTAAGGCTGCAGTGTGAAAGTGCCAGAGTTGATTTACCGGTTAAAGTTAACCGGTATTTCAACACGGTTAAAAAGCAGAGTCCTACACGTTTTAAAGCCGTTTTTTTGGCAGTTTGAACAGCTCTATTTCAATGGCTTGAAACGTGTCCCTTGGAGGTTAAACGGGTTGAATGTTTGAATGGTATTAAATGATTTTTAAAACGGTTTTCACCTGCAATGTGAAAGGTCTCAAGGCTCTGACCCGTTTTAAAGTCCCATTTAAGAATACCGTGTCATTACCCATTTCTGCAATGTGAAAGCAGTATTAGTATTATCAAGGTTGGATTGGTTGCACTGGCAGGGGATCTATATGGATTGCAATGTACTTATATGTTAGTTGGGCGCCCACTATAGTTAGTACGCTCATACCCCCACTACCCATGTCCGCGTGGAGTTGATTTTATATAGTGTGGTGTAGATACTGCAGTATCACTCATGATCACCAGGGCCGCCGTCAGGGGGGTACTAGGGATACAATTGTCCCGGGCCCTGCCTCTCTGAATAGAGGGGAGGGCCCGGATGCTCTACCTAAAAAACAGCCTGTTGGAGCTGCGGAATTGGCAGCCAGTGTGCAGAGGGCTGCGGGTCCCGTCCCCCCCCCCCCCCCCGCATCCCTCCGTGTCAGAATATGTCATGGGCATTACGGTGTGGGGCGTAATGTAATGAGCATTATGGTTTTGGGCATAATATGTAATGGGCATTAGGGTGTGGGGCACAATATGTAATCTTGACATATTGTGGGCCTCATAATTTTAGATGGCAGCCTCGTCACCAGGCAATGTAGAATTATTCATACTGAAACTGTTTTGACTAGGGTGTGAAGCCCTTGAACTATATATATATATATATATATATATATATATATATATATATATATATATATATATGTATATGTATAGTGTAGGCCCCAAAGCAAAGGTTTGTAAGGGCCCCTTACAGAGAGTTACTGTGGAGAAGATTTCCATAGTAACCAATAAACTTCTAATGTTTACTTTAGCCCCCTGTAAGGTTTTCTGTATCTCTACTTATAATGTGTCTGCTGATTTTGTGACATTCTCCATGAAATCCTGGTTGTCCTAAGACCCAAGCCCACCGTATGTAATCACACATTGCCGTAGGAGTCGGTGGGATCCAGGAGTGTTGTCTATTCTCCTGGCATCCTGGGAGGACAGCTCGGAGCAGATTGCACCGACTATGCTTAGTAAAGCAAAGCTTGGATGGTGGGCTAATTTTGACGCTCACACTGCTCTGGCTTTGTAAGTATAAGTGAGGACCTTGAGTCATCTTGTCCTATAATACATAAGCAGTTTAAAGTCTAGGCCGAGCCCTGCAGAGAGAGTTTTCCCCACCAATTCCAAGTTAATCCTGTAACTCTTCATGATAAATCTGTGTAACGCGCAACGGTGCCGCACTCCCCTCTTCATGCCGCGAGGATTCCGGTTGACCTTTCTATCTAATTTACACTGATGTTTTATAAGGTCAGTCACACTGTGCTGCAATAACCCATTAGGCTTACTTTATATTATAGACATACTTGCAGTTATTACTATTTACATTGATGTTTGCTAATGCTGTGTTTAGAGGTCAATGCGGAGTATTGAATTTTTATTTATTATTTCACACCCCGTAATATGAGTTTAATTAATTTCTGTTTAAAGCTGTCATCACTGCCCACTATATATTAATATCCGTTCTCTTTCTTTATTGCTCCTGTCTTATTTGTTCTCTGTAACAATTGACATGCATTAACCTGCAGCATATAGATTTGTGTTCCTATAAATGGCCATTAATGTCTGCGTAAGTACATTTACTCTACATGTAGTCTGATAGCTGCCGTTGATTAGTTTTCTGTGTTGACAGCTATTATTGCATAGCTTTTAGGGTGAAACGTGATTATTTTACAGAGATGCGGTAAATGGCTTATATTGGAAGAAAAAAAGAAAACACATTAAAGGAAACTGTTCCCTTCTATGAGATACTAGTGATTTTTTGTGAACCACAGAAAAAAGCTGCTCCACCTGTATAGTCACAGGACACCGCAGGCTCCAGGCTCCCCCTGTACAGTTTCTATTACCTGCAGACACTAGCGGAGCGCACAGGCTGGAAGTAGGGTGGAACGCACACCTACATCTGGCCCACAACGCCACTGTCTCTGTTTGGCGATTGGTCGACATTGTCTAGGTAGACAGTCAATGGGTCGCCCACTATTAGTCAACAGGCAATAGTCTGACACATAAAAAAGGTAAACATGCTGTAGCCTGTCCTTGACAAAAGGTCGACACAAACAAAATGTTGACATGTCAATGGTTGACATGGGAAAAGGTCGACACATTTTTCATGATTTTTTTTTTTACCGATTTGCTCTTACATCACGATCCATGTGGGCTATAGAGGGAGAATATAACAGTGAGCACAGCGTAGCGAGGCACCGTGCCAGAAGCGAGGGGACGCAGTACATTAATGCAGTGTCCATGTTGACAGATGTCGACGTAGACGATCTTTTCCTGTGTCGACCAATTTTATATCAACCTTTTGTCATTGTTGACCTAGACTATATCAACTTTTTAATGTGTCGACCTATTGCATGTCAACCAATATTGGTCAACCTAGACACTGTCGTTTTAATAATCCACACCCGATTTACGGTTAGGAGAATGGTATAACATGGAATGCCTCCAGTCACCCCCTATGTGCACATGTGCGCAGCATCTACATAAGGATAACAATACAAAAAAACAAAAACAAAATCATTATCAAACCATCCAGTGACTAGCAGGCCCCCTAGGGTTCACTGGGCACTAGACTGGCACCTACCTAGCACCTATTCCATTCCTTTCTGTCCCCTGCTGTATGAATAAAATCATGCAGCCCCCACAGAACTGGCTCCTATGGATCTGTTTATACCTTGCGTGATTGTACAGAGTTTCTTTACTGCAACACTCAGCAACCCAGCAATTGCTTCTGGCACTGGCCAGTCCTGGTCCTATCTGCACATGAGTGACTTGGCTTTGACAGCTAACAAATGTGACAAATGCGCACTAAGCTGGAAGGCCTGGGATTCAAAAATAGAAACGAAACGAAAGAAAATTGGCAATAAAAAAATATACAAATGTAAAAGCATAACTGTTTAAAAAAAATGTAATACAGTATAATGGGGCAGATGTATTAAGCCTTATCAAGAGATAAATGCAAGGGTGATAAAGAGAGATAAACGTCCAGCCAATCAGCTCCTTACTGACTTTTTTCAAACACAGCCTGCAACATGGCAGTTGGCAGGTGATTGGCTGGACGTTTATCTCTCCTTATCACCCTTGCATTTATCTCTTGCAGGGCCGGTGCAAGGCACCGGAGCGCCCCAGGCGAGTCGGGGTGGGGGCGCCCCGGTGCCGGGGGGAGGGAGGGGGGGTGGTACCTGTGTAAAAAAATTGCTGCCCCGGCGTCCCTGCAGTGCTGGGGCGGTCAGGGGTGTCCGTGCCGTAGGGGTACCTGCGGCGCCGTCATGTGTATAAAGCTGGCTGCGGCCGGCGGGGTCTCTATAGTGAATAGCAAATAACTAGCGCTTCCCGCGCCGCCGCGCGCATAGCGCTAGTTATTTGCTATTCACTACAGGGACCCCGCCGGCCGCAGCCAGCTTTATACACATGACAGCGCCGCAGGTAACCCTACGGCACGGACACCCCTGACCGCCCCAGCACTGCAGGGACGCCGGGGCAGCAATTTTTTTACACAGTTCACTGGGGGTGAGGGGCGAACTGCCGCCCTCCAGGTGCCGGCGCCCTAGGCAAATGCCTAGAGCTGCCTAGTGGTGGCGCCGGCCCTGATCTCTTGTTAAGGATTAATACATCTGCCCCATTGTTTGTTACCAGTTTTAGCCAGTAAATGCTGTCATCATAGGCATGCTACATGCTGCTAGCTAGGAATAAGAAGAAGCATTACTGTACTGCACTGTAACTCCACCAATAACTTAGTTTGGACATTTCTCTCTATTAAAAAACAAAATTGTAACCCTTTTACAATAGACATCGGTTTTAGTTAATTATTATTGAAATTAATATTTGATGTATCTATAAATATACTTTATCATGGATGCCTCCTTTCAGATCTGATATTGTTTTATTTATATTTAATTAATACTTCTTTATTATTAAGTGCATATTGGTGACTGGAACATATTTTACTGTAACTATGTTTATGTGATATAACAGCTCTATTATGTGCACGTGCAGCCCCCTCCGCAAATGGCTTCAGCGACTTCCATAGTCACCAAGCTATTCCCAATCAGGGAGGCCAGGGGGGCAGGTGCATTGGGATACCCAGCATTTCATTGGCGTCCCCATGCCCCCCCCCCCCCCCCTGTGCTCTCCATGACAACAGTGGCCCTGATCACGGCGATTTACTAGGTTTATCCAGCATGCTGGATATTAATCGCCGTGAGATAGCGACGCGCGGGGCCGCGCAATGCTATCACTATGGCCCCCACTCACACAGCGATGTAGGGCCATTTTCTGAGCAATGTAGTTGAATTAAGTAACATCGCTCAGAAAATGGCCTGAAGTCGCTGCATGTGTCGGTCCCATTAGCCTACGTGCGCGATCAGGCGCACCCATCGTCATGGAAGTGAGCTACAGTTTATGACCGCAAAGCTTCTATACAGGAAGTGTGTCAGCAGCAAATGAGGGGCAAAGTGCCCCCACTTTCCCTCGACTTATTATGCCCCTATGTCTATTGTGCTTCAATCTGTTTGCTGTAGAATGTTATACCGCTGATGGCTGCCTAGGCACTGTGCAGCCTGGCGGGTATATGTTCTCTGTGTGCCAGTATACTGTCCCTGCTTATATTGTCACCTACCTGGCTGCTGAAGCGACCAGTGGCACCACGGATGGCTGCCTAAGCGCTGTGCAGCTTGGCGGGTATGTGTCCCCTGTGTGATACTGTTCTGTCCCTGCTTATACTGCTACCTACCTGACTGCTACAGCGACCAGTGGCGCCGCTGATGGCTGCCAAGGCGCTGTGCTGCTTTGCGGGTATGTGTTCCCCACATGTAATGTCTCAATGTAATGTATGTACTGCCTCGCCCCCTTCATCCCTGCTTGATGCTGCACTGTATATCCACAAAAAATTTCTAGTGTGCGCAAGCACACATGGCCAATAAAGTTGATTCTATACTATTCTATACCTATTGTATGTATTGTTCTGATGGCACCAGCTAAAAAATATTTTATAATCATCTCATTAGATGCAAAATGTCAGGTGACAGTTGTAAGCGCAGAATGCAGGTTTTGAGATTTTGTGCTACATGGACTAGAATATCCATATTGAACTGTGTATACCGACCTGAATCCGTGATGATTCTTCTTTTTAATGTCCCCAGAATATGTGATTTCTGTGCAAATGATGGGCACATGATTTATGTGTCATGGTAGCAACATCCAGTGGAAAATAATGTGTTAAGTTATCTATGGTAAATTAAAAGCAGAGTATACTTGAAAGAATCTGATCCCATAGCATCCAGGTCATTGGTTTAACAGACGGGTGCTCTAGAAAATGAAAACATCTTTCTGGCTCATTACTCAGTCAGCGAGAGTTTGAAACAAGCATCCAGAAAGGCAAAGCTTCACTCTAACAGAAGGTATAACCTTTATTTTAAATAATGAGTCATGTTTCTGGGAATATCAGAAATGTGGAGCTGGCAAAGACATTCATTAGATTCCCAACACTTTCTGCGAAGGCCTATGAGAATATTTTCATATGGTATCTAAGTTGCGATAGAGAATGCGAAGAACCCTTACTAGTTTCCAGTGCCAGATTAAGCCTTCGGGGGGCCCAGGGCACTTTAGACAGGGGGGCCCTTGCACTTGTCATTACTGGCCGCAAACTGAATGGGAAAATATTACACTGTTAAAACACAGAGTAAAGGCTGTATAAACTTGGTCAATGGGTAACTGCAGGGTGGAGATTATATATATATATATATATATATATATATATATATGTATATATATATATATACACACACACACACACACACACACACATACATACATACATACATACATACATACATACCACATGAAAAGCCTGTGTTGGTCCCTCTGCACCTTACTCTGTAGGACCGTAGGAGACCTCACAGCCCCAGTGCTGCCTCTGATTAAAAACCCTCCCATGACTAGGCTGCTGCTGCTGTCTTCTATGAGCCTGAGAAGCATGTAATGAGCTCCACCAATCAGAGCTCAGCACAAACCTCTCAGCCTCTGCCCTCTTGTGCAAAGTGTCATGGGACTTAGTCAACTCCCAGTAATGCACTGCACACTTGTGCAGTCAGTGTGCCTTGGCACCCCATGCTCAGCAACATTAATCATTGTCACATTGGCAGATAGGTGAAGCTGCAGCACTACCCCACTACCATGCACAAAACATTTAGCTAAAAAAAAATTTAAAATTCAAAATACATGCCAACCAAAAGGAGTGCCTAGCTGGAGGGGGCCCAGGGGTACTGACTCCTTTTGCCCATGCTTTAATCCGGCCCTGCTAGTTTCTATTCCATTCACTGGAACAATATTTGCTGTTATCTTGTTTCTGTTGGAAAAGTATATTCCGAGAAGTCATAGCTTCTGAGCATTAAAGGAAAATCTCTTATTGTTCAATAACAATGTCAGCGTCAGTGTACACTTTCTCCTGGAGGAGACAAAGGGGCAGGGGCTGGCTGGCAACTTTCAGCCTGGGGGGCAACACAAGCAAGTGGCCCATCACCATCGCCATCGTTTCACCACCCTATCCTCTCCCGTCTAGTATGCAGCAAGGATTAAACAATCCTTCCCCCCACACACACACACATACAACAGAAATGGGGAAAGTGCGCGCCGAATGCGCGTTACAAAAATTTACACTGTGATGCCAATTACACATAAAGCCATCACAGACGTAATGCCAATTAAAGATAATGCCACACCGTAATGCCCAAACAATGCCACACACCGTAATGCCCATAACACATAATGTCAACACCGTCATGCCCATTACACATAAAGCCATCACCGTAAAGCCAATTAAACATAATGCCACACACCGTAATGCCCATCAAACATAATGCCACACCGTAATGCCCATTACACATAATGCCACACCTTAATGCCAATTACATATAATGCCACACACCGAAATGCCCATTACACATAATGCCAACACCGTAATGCCAACACAGTAATGCCCATTACACATAAAGCCATCAACGTAATGCCAATTAAACATAATGCCACACACCGTAATGCCCATGAAACATAATGCCACACTGTAATGCCCATTACACATAATGCCACACCTTAATGCCAATTACATATAATGCCACACACCGAAATGCCCATTACACATAATGCCAACACCGTAATGCCCATTACACATAATGCCATCACCATAATACCCATTACACATAATACCAGCAACGTAATGCCCATAAAACATAATGCCAAATGCCATAATGCCCATTAAGCATAATGCCAATACCGTAATGCCCATTAAACTAAATAATTATACCATATAAATGCTGCTTATCTATATCGCTTGTTGCCAGGGATAACATGCTTCTTGCCAGGTGTTTCATTCTTGCCATGGGGATTTTTTGCAGGGGAGAGCCAGGGTACATGCTCGTCGCCAAGGGGATCCATTTAAATCATACTTGCCTACTTTTGAAAACTAGTTTCAGGGAGATTTTAGCTGCTAGTGGAATTCTCCATGCCGCTGAGAGCGTGAGTCATGATCCGCCCAGGGGGTGTGTCTAACTCCACCTATAGACGTACCTATTGCCACTAAGGGGTGTGCCCTACAGTAGCAGAAGAAAACTCTGGAAAACTCTGGGCCTGATTCAGATGTCGATGCTGCTGTATGCAACACTGCATTATATGTTTTAAAGGAAATATTTCTGCCTCTCTTGCTGCCTATCCTGAGACACAGAGAGAAGTAAAGAGAGACCGAGAATGAATGTGTAATGCTGTGTACACACGGAGCAATATATCGCTCAGTGTCCTGTTTTCAAGCAATATATTGCTCAATGTCTCCTTTTCATCAGCGACCAGAGATGATCGCTGATGAGAAGGAGAAACTGGGGGAAACAGCTGACTGCCGGGGAAAGTGCTGGTGGCAGGAGCATGTTCCTGCGACAAGCGACCATTGCAGGGCTGGCCACGGGAGCGCGCTCCCGGCAATTTATCGCCCATAGCACATGAAATCACTGGCAATATGGTCGCTCAGCGACCATATTGCCAGCGATATGTGCGCATTATCGCCCCGTGTGTACACAGCTTAAGAGACAGAGGGGCGGAGTGTGTGAGACAGAGGTGTGAGAGAGTGGGAATGTGTGTGAGAGGGAGAGTGTGAGGAATGAAAAGAGAGAGTTTGTGAGAGAGACAGACAGGGAGAGAGTGTGCATGCGCCATCAGTGGTCCTTGACCGGAGGCAAATAAATGTTGGTCTACCACAGTCCCCTCACCAATGTATACATTATCTATATACACACACATAGACACCTCTGTCACTCAATAAAAACACACACCTCTGTCCCACTGATGTGTCACAGCTCCCGATGTGTGTCCCAGCCCCCTCAAGAGGGGGCTTGTGGGTCGTCTGGCTACTGTGAGAGGTGGCTTGCGGGTCGTCTGGCTCCTGTTAGAGGTGGTATGTGGGTCGGCTGTTAAAAAATGTAAAACTAAAATCACCTAAATGACAGAGGGGCACATTCATTGGTGATCCCTCTAAATCCGCCACTGCCACTCAACACATGCACCTTTTTCACTCAGACAGATGCACACCTCTTTCAGTTAACATGTACATGCACACACACACACATATGATTCTATCACTTAAAAACCCCTCACTTAAATACACCACATACCGGTTTCACTAAAAACACACATGCACATACACCTTTCACTGCACACACACACAGGGTAGTATTCAATGCGGCCTGCGAGGGGGTTAAACAGTGAGGATCACAGAAATCCAGCGATCATCCCTGTTTAACCCCCTCGCCAGCCGATTGCCCTATTCAACGTTCTGGGGGAATCCTCGCTGTCACAGGACGGCGAGGATTCCCCCAAACAGCGAGACCCCCTCAATTCCCTCTCACTAATGCAGTGAACCCGTTGTATATAGCCGCGGGTCTCGCTGCTTCTGCAGCCGCATACGCCAATTCCCCCTCACTCAAAAAACGGAGCGAGGGGGAATTGGCGTATGAGGGGGGTGAGTTTAATACTGACAGGGTGAGTGGTGACAGCGAGTAGGAAGCCCTGCTCGCTGTCGCCGCTTGCCCACAGCATTGAATACATCTCACACACACCTCTGTCACTTTAAAAAACATACATACACCTCATTCACTTATAAACATCAATCACAGGCCTCTTAAATTTTTTAAAAAAAAGTACAGAACATATACAGTACCATTATATTACATACATCCCCCATATTACAGCCAATACATTATGCACACCAGCCCCCCCATATTACAGCCTGTCCACATAACCATAACATTATATTACATTATGCAGCCCCCTGCCCCCCCCCCCCACACTGATATATTATACACCCTCCCCCCCCCCCCACACTGTGATGCATCATACACCCCCCCCCCCCAAACACTGATACATTATACACTCCCCCCCCAAACACTGTGATACATTATACACCCCCCCACACACACACACACACTGCAATACATTATACAACCCCCCCCACACACACACACTGTGATACATTATACACCCCCCCACACACACACACACACACACTGCAATACATTATACAAACCCCCCCACACACACACAGTGATACATTATACACCCTTCCCCTCCCCCCTGTGCATTAAATTACACACACACACACACATTATACACAGCCTCCCTCTCCCCAGTAAACACTCACATGTCTGTGTTGCACCTTCCTGGGAGGAGCAGGGACTTCCTAGAGAAGGTCTGAGGGAGGCAGCATAGGAGCAGGGACAGAGAGCAGGGCTGGCCTGATGGATAGAGCCTGAGCCTCCTGCCGTGCTCAGAGTTTGTGGTGGGCGGGGCCAGCCTCCGGGAAGTAGCAGAGGCAAGCCCTGGTTGTCAGCTCTCTGCATCTCCCAAAAGTCCCAACCAAGAGGCAAGCCTGATTTAAATAGCGCGCCAGCGCTACCCGAATCCGCACTTCCGGGTAGCGCTGGCCGCACTGTCTCTTCTGACAGACACTAGAGGTATAGCAGTACCTCTAGTGTCTGTCTCCTATAAGGTGGCGGCCATTTTGGGAGAGGCCGTCACCTTACATTCGTGCGGCCAGGAAGCTGCTGAACAGTGAGTGAACACACGGAGCGAGGTGGCCGGCGGCTGCGGCGGTGATGGCTGGGCTGCGGCAGCGTGTGCAAGATGCACACAGCGGCCCAGCCAGTAGATAGTCATACCGGCCTGGGGGGCATGTGGCACTCTGCCCCCCGGCCCAGCCCGCCTCTGCAAAGGGGCAATCTAGAACGCTTCTCTCGTTATCTGTTCTTTCCATTTATAAAGCAGAGATATATCAGGGCTGGGATTCTTCAGAGGAATAAAGCTGAAAGCAAGTGAATGGCGCATGATCTTTTTGGCATAAAAAAAGTTTAAAGACATTATAATGAAACATTACAATATGTGTGTTGTAAAGCTGCAAAATCTCTTCTGATAATCTCTCTATTTGGCACATTTATCCATTGGGATGGGGTTGTCGCAGTGATCTGGAAACCGGGCATATTCAGTTATCATTCCTTTATCGATATACTCTGTAATGTGAACAAAAAGAACACTTTTTTAGCTTTTCCTTCGTTAATTACACACTAAAAGCAAAGCCAATAACTGACCAGGTGCAATCAATTTTCTTAGAGGTCACATAATTCATTAAATGAAATCCAATTCCGTTCAATTAGTGCCTCTATTGATTTTCAAAAATTGCATACACCTCTTTGCAAGAGGACCCACAGTTCGCTAATGTATTTCTATACAATTGCTTAATTAGAGTAAGAAAAAGTTTTTAAAAATGGCACCAATCAAAATGGGGAAAGATCTTAAGCTGGGTACACATTGGAATAATGGGCATTCATTCAGAAGGACTGCCCTTTTAACCAGATTCTGTGTACACACTAGAATGAAATTCATGGACAGAACAGTCATGTTTCGTCCTTAGTAAAGCCCCATACACACTATACACACTACAGGTTGAGTATCCCTTAGCCGAAATGTTGGGGACCACGACTATTCCGGATAAGGGATTTTTAATTTTTTGGGATTTTTTTTTAAACATACTTACCTGGTATCCCCGAATAGTCCCACAGCATCCCCCGGCATCCACGGCGGCCTTCAGGAGCTTCTTTAGCGGTCCCAGGGGTGCAATGTGCGAGTTTGCAGGTGCACCGTGACATCACTGGGGCACCCGCGCTCCCGTGCAATGCACTCCTGGGACCGCTGAAGAAGTTCTCGAAGGCCGCCGTGGACATCGGGGGACTTGGTAAGTATGAAAAAAGGGGCGGGAGGGGGCAGAACAACAAAAATTCTAAATATTCTACAATAAACCCACAGTTTTTGGACTATTTCAGATAAGAGATCTCCGGATACGGGAGACTACCTGTATAAGATTTTTAAAAGATGCCGTTTAGAAGGACCCTTCTGAGCTATATCATTCAAACAAATGTATAATTATCAATAATGATGCGCGCTTCCACACATTGTTAATGACTACTCCCTCGCTGGAACATACAGGTCAGTTTTCGCTATGCAGCCAAGAACCTGCATGTTCAGCGGCTGCGCGTGACATGTTTCGACCCCAGGCCGGTTTGTTAACTGGAGCCTGCACCGTTAATGAAATTGAGTGCACACTACACGTTTACTAAAAAGATATCGCTCAGAAGGGCTTTTGTGTAGTGGCTTAAAGGCCGGCTTAAAACTTATCAAGTTTATCGTAAAGAAGCAGAGAGAATATTCTCTATCAGATCATCGCCCACAATACTAAGCATCCCTGAGGTAATTACTAAGGAGGCCATCAAGAGATGTACAGCTTCTACCTAAGGCCGGCGATATCTGTGGTGTCTTTAGCAGAGAACAGGTTCTCAAGCACACTATCCATACTGTGACGCACGGAATCTTCTCTGCCTCCGGGATCCTATTGAAATTAATGTCTTTGTAATTATAAATGTTACACATTTCGTGGAGACTACCCATTAGCCTTGATGTTGAGGATCTACAATTAATTACACCTGTGACAAATTGTATGATAATAGGATGTGACATAAGTAACATCCTGTATGCTTTAAAATGGTTTTCCTATGTACAGTACAGTAGGTTTCTCTATATTTTTCATGTCTATGTTTTTATGCCCTATTTCATAGTTACCTACCCTCCTGCATTCTGCAGGAGACTCCCTGAAATAGCAGCAATCTCCCTCATTAGTCTAGCAATCTCCCTCATGTCACCTAGCCAATATTACACTGTTACATCATAGTTACCCCCCCCCCCCCCCTGCATTCTGCAGGAGACTCCCTGAAATAACAGCAATCTCCCTCTCTCCCTCATTAGTCTAGCAATCTCCCTCATGTCACCTAGCCCATATTACACTGTTACATTTTTGGAGAAAAAGGAATGAGAGACAGATACATTTACATTGAATCATAAGCGCCATTTCCCAGCACATTACCAAGTATAGTAGCTCTTACTAACTGCTTTGGGGCTCATCTACATTTGGATATAAGTCATTTTAAAAGATTCCTCTCAGACGTAGCAGTACACACCCACGCTTCTAGGTGCCACGTTCACAATCTCTTTCCACAATCTCTTCATATATGGAACTAGCCACGCCCCTTTGGGTGGAGCATGACACGCCCCCTCAGTGGGGCGCTGTGCAAAATTCTACTACCGACTATAATCTCCCTGAAACCAGTTTTCAAAAATAGGCAAGTATGCCCTATTTGGGCATGCAATAAATTGACGTTAGTCCGATAACATCTTTAAATTATTATTCAGTATGTTCGCCCTCCATATACTGCCCCACATGACAATTTATTTACCCCCTGGAAACATTTCTGGCATATTTTATTCATTAATCTCACTTATATCTTATAATATTTGAATACATTTGAAGATTTGCTACTTGTACAATTCTCCACATATCTGGGAGAGTTGTAGATCTGGGGAATACTCCTCAAAGCCTCATGGGTCTTTTCTTGGTTAAGATCCAGATAACAAACACAAAGCCTGCAAATGCTGTTGACTGAGTGCATTAATAATCCAGATTTTGCCTTGGGTGTTTGCAAAATGGATTGTTTCAGATATTTGTGCGGAAGATATGCACAAATAAGCACAGTGTGGAACTGTATCCCTACATTCACAAAGAAAAACTTTTGATGGATACATTTGTTTTAAATGAGCATTGTCTTATTTTCTAAACCCCGTAGACTTGTTTATTGCTACATCTTTAAAGTTTCATCTCATTCAAAATAACAGCTCATAAAAAATGTATGAATTTCATTCAAAAAGTTTTTAAAGGGCAACTCCTCTGGTCTCATGAATCATACACAGATATTATAGGAGGGTTCTATAGAACACAATCCATGATAATGCTGGTTTTCCTTTCCACTTGAAGCAGCAATGTAAAAAAAATATACAAATGTATCACTAAAGCGCACATATGCTAGGTACACACTAGAACGATCATGACCGTAAGACGATCGTACAATCTATTGGAGCACACAGTCTGCGTACGATCCGATCACAATCTCTATCCAGTTGAATGGATCTTTTACAGATCCTGACTGCCGCAGGTAGGATCTCCAAAATGACCAAACGACCAGCGCATCGGACAGTGGCGTAACTAAGTTGTGGGCACCCCCCGCCGTTAGGGGGGGGCTCCCCCCCCCCGCCGCCGCCCCGCCAAGCACCCCCAATCCCCCTCCACCCATGCAACCCCCCCCCCCAAATCCCCTGCAGCCTAACCTATCGCACTGGTCCCGGCGGCTCCGTTCTTCTTCTGCTGAGGACCACCACAAAATGGCCGCCCCCATACAGCAGACAGTTTCAGAGAACTGTGTGCTATATGGGGGCGGCCATTTTGTGGTGGTCCTCAGCAGAAGAACGGAGCCGCCAGGACCAGCGAGATAGGTAAGTCTGCGGGGGATTGGGGGGTGTAACTATAGCACCGCAGCCCCCGGCGCCCCCACATGCACAGCGCCCCCCCGCGGTGACGGGGGCTGCAGTGCTATAGTTATGCCGCTGGCATCGGATCGGAATTGGATCTAAAACATGCCAAAACATGCTCAATTTACATACAATCGGTCAAGATTGCATCGAAATTGGGGGAATTGAGGCCAAGTCATTCTGGTGCGTACCCTACGTACAGTAAGGGAGCCCTTTGGTGACAACGGTGTAACAGGTCGGCAGTGTGGTCTGTCTTAGCTCCTCCCCTAAGATGGTGATGTCATGCCTAGGGGGCAGGGCTGCCAGCTCTGAGAAGTAAAGCTCTAGGCAGCTACACAGGTTACAGGGGGCCTTCCCAGGGCATGCAGTCCTTAGGTCGACAGTGTCTAGGTGGCCAATCATTAGGTCAACCACTATTGGTCTACAGGCAGTAGGTCAACACATGAAAAAGGTCAACATGCATTAGGTGGACAGGGTCAAAAGGTTGACATGGTCAAAGGGTAGGGATAAACAAAAGGTCTACATGATTTTTGTGTTTTCTCTACCATCCCATTGGATAGAGGGGGAATATAATAGTGCCTGAAGCATGACGAGCGCAGTGAGCCATGCATGCGGGCGCGGCACACTTATACGGTGCCCATGTCGACCTACGTTGGCATAGACACTCCAAAAAACCACACAAAACAGTTGACCTTTTTCATGTTGACCTTTTGCTTGACCTTTTGACCCTGTTGACCCAATGCATGTTGACCTTCGACACACGAAAAATGGAGGGAGCTATTCCAAGAGCCATGCAAACCATATGCAGGTGCCAAAGGGTAAGAACGGTGTCACCTCAGGATTCCTGGGGTTATTCTAATTCAATCTGTCCCCCTTGCATTTTTATGCACCCGCATCGCTCGCACACAGAAGTCTGCGGAGGGGCGTGGGGAGGCGGGCCGGAGAATTTCTTGCTTATGGGAACGCCCACTGTTTCATGGTGGGCGTTCCCATGGTGATTCCCCGATGATGCGGGTGCAGGCAGCTGATGTCCTCACACAGGGCGCCCGCAGATGAGAGACAACGTAGAGGTGTCGCAAATCTGCGAGCACTGAAGAAATCTTTGGATGGTGGGTGACCATGAAATGACCCCCCCCCCCGCACCCAAGACTGTGCATGGACGATTAGGCAAATCATCCATTCACATGCCTGCGGGGGTTTGAGCCGGGTGGTCAGTCTTGGGGACTCAAAAGGCTGTGAAATTCGCAGCTTTGTGAGTCAACCAGAATAAGGACCTCTGTGCCCTGTGCAGCACTGATCTCATAGCCCCTGAGAGCCTCTCTACTACTGATATACTGATATATGGTCACTGTCGGCGTCCCTGCAGTGCTGGAGCGCGCAGGGGTGTCCGTGCCGCGGGGGTACCTGCGGCGGTGTCACTGTATAAAGCTGCTGGCGGCAGCGGGGTCCCTGCAGTGAATAGAGAATAACTAGCGCTATGCGCGCGACGGCGTGGGAAGCGCTTCTGATTTTGAAAACACTTGCCGCGCGCTGATTGGCTCAGCCAATCAGCATGCGGCAAGTGGTTTCAAACCCAGAAGCGCTTCCCGCGCCATCGTGCGCATAGTACTAGTTATTCTCTATTCACTGCAGGGACCCCGCTGCCGCCAGCAGCTTTATACAGTGACAGCCGCAGCGCCGCAGGTACCCCCGCGGCACGGACACCCCTGCCCGCTCCAGCACTGCAGGGACGCCGACAGCTATATGCTGGGGGTGAGGGTCGAACTGCCGCCCTCCAGGTGCCGGCGCCCTAGGCAAATGCCTAGAGCTGCCTAGTGATGGCGCCGGCCCTGACAGAACATTAACAGTACTATGTATAAGAAGAGGAAATAATACTGAACTCCTGTATAGAACACTACAATGTGCAGTATGTTGCGGTCGTACTGTATACATGATCTACATCGCTGCAGTATTTTCCATCTGAACAACGGCCAGAGTTTTACTTCCTAATTTTGTTCTGACAAAGGTTTATTTCAGGGCTTTGAGCGTTGTTCTCTAAAGCTGGAGATTAGGCGTGAAGTCAGGAATAGTGGATTTGTAGAAATTGCTTCAGACGCTGTAAGAAGGAATCTGGCGACAATCATATAATTGGCTCGCATAACAAATCTTATTTTTTGTTCTGATCCCTAATTAGCATTTCACCATATGGTTGTCTAAACTCATTTATGTACGACCAACTAGAACACAGCAGCAAATATTTCCCATTGGGGTAACGCTTATTAGACTCCATTTAAGCTTTTCTATTCATTAGCATATATCCAAGTGCTACCGTTCCCTGGTACTAATGTGCATGGATCAGGCATTACTCAGATGGTAGATGGTATAAATACACACAAACATGATTTACAGAAGCCATGCCATGGTTATTTTATAGGGATTACTAGTAAACCCGCTCAAACCTAATGCTTCGAAAGCTAGTAGTAGTTTCAATTGCTGCCAACAGATGGCAGTGTTTCCTAGACACTAGACATACGTATATATTATAGATATGCAAGACATACACAGTGTGCAGACTAAAATAAATAATATATTTTGGGTGATATCCAATAATGCTAAATCTAAGAGTATTGATACTACAGTATATAAAGGGGCCTGGCAGCTACATGTGTTCTGTAGACCGCCTATTACTCTCCAGGTCAAGTACCGTTTCCAATTTGCATCACGGCTCATTCTACGCGTCACTTGGTTTTGGTAGCAAAGTGTTAAATATTCCTGGTACAAAACAAGAATCTCTTCCAAATGGATGTCGCAATGTTAAATTGCCTGATATCACACATGGTAGAGTTGAGTCACATTACCGTAAATCTCTGTCATTTTCTGTGCAGAAATACAAGTGCACCTGATACCTGAAAAAGTAAATGGAACTGAAGAGTGTGACAGAGCCCACTAGAGGTTAATTAATGCAAGAGAACTTGGAGAGCAGATACCTGTGAAATGGGTTATTAACATAGCAGCGATTGCACTGATGTGAGTGTCAGAGATGATTAATAGCTACACTGACTTCCCTGGCTTGCTGCAGAAGAAAGCATGGCCCTAGCACACTTACAGCAGGGAGGCAATGGACAGTTCCTGGGCTGCACTTCCCATTAATATTGCATGGATTTAGATAACACTGAAATACGTTCCGGCTATTATTAGACTGTAATACATTTGAACACTTCTACATGTCGCGGACGAAAGACTTGCTGCTGCTAGAGCAAGCAGGAGATAAATGGTCACATTTCCATTCAATGCCTTCACAGGTTATATATAACTGTACACGTCCACATGTGTGTAACTGTAACATGTCGTCTACTGTAGATACAAGGAGTAAATCAGTGGACTTCTGCTTTTGTAAAGCTGTCGAACGGCATTAACTTTGGAATAACAGAGAACATTTGGCTGGGGAACTTGGAATTAAGTAGCTCCACAGCAAGACTGGGTTTAGGTGACACATTTATTATTTCTGTAAACTTGACTGAAGAAGTCTCCCCAGCCCCATGATCAGCCTGCACTATCTATTATTCAGACATTAAAATCTACATACAGTGTATGGAACACAATTCGGTACTTGTTTCCTAGCACGGCACCCATCAGGGTGCTTGTACAATTAAAAACCGCATTGCATCGCATCATATGCGGCTATATGGATGCGATCAGATGCCCTACGATGGACATCGGGGGCGCCGTGCTAGGAAACAAGTACCCACAATTCTTTGGAGCAAATGGCACAAAACTATGTATGGGAATTCATTCTGAGAATGTAGCACAGGTCTAGCTGAGCATCACAATTGACAAACTAAAGGTGCCCACACACTAGAAAGATCTGTCGTTCCAGCCGATCCACCCGAATACCCCAAACGCATCCAAATGCACTCCAACTCACAAACACCCGAGCACCTGAACACACCCAAATACCCAAGCGTCTAAACACGTCCAAGCACCCAAACATACACAATCATTGTCTTAACCTCGACACTAACCACGGTAGTCCCCTTATCTCACCAGTTTCTATTTACACCGCGGCAGCTCATGGACCATGTAGGGAAATGAAAGCTGGCTGGTTCGTTGGTTCAGTGTGCCCCATACGAGAGACAGCAACGGGTTGTCAGGGGTTGGACAAATCCAATCCAAAATGTATCAATGAGTAATGAGTGCACCTGTCGGGTGACCTGGAATACTGGAATTTGTGGTGTCCTGTAGACCGAGTTTGAGAACCTCTGCGCCTCGTACAATATATATAACATTTATACATTAATAATATTAGACCCAGATTTAAATGTTTATAAAATATAATTTCAAAATGTGAATCTTTAACCTGCTTTGTAAATTGACGTGTTATGCAGTATCATCAACACCAACAACTGCTGGTGCTTTTGGGTCTATCAAGCCTTACGCCCAATGCTGGAACAGCTGGAAGATGAATTACAGGAAATTGTACTTTCATAGACGAAATCAATTTAAACACACAACACAAACTTCTTTTATTCCCACAGTTTCTGCACTGACAGACATCACACGCACAGTCCGTGGCACTGATTGTGATGTACATAGAGTTCATGTAATAGAAAGCTTAGACAGGCATCTAGTATACACCTATATTGAGATGTCTTCTTCCTTAACAGCTCGTCTCGGATTAATGAAAACGCTAGCTGTGTTTTCTTTTTAACTTGCTACATCCTGATTTCAGGCATAATTGAACAAAAATGTAATCTGTGCTCATGGCTTTCAGTAATTAACTGGGGCAGAATACACCGGGTTTAAGTAACCAGTTTCTTATAGTTCATTCCTTGCTCTGACAGCTGAGGAACCTTTTTGGGAATGATTAATGGCAACCAATTAATTCCATCAGGTAGACACCGCTTACTGCATGTGCGGATTCGCAAAACCTTTTTTTTCATCTGCAACTAGAACATTTAGAAAGAAATTTCACCTTCCTTTGTTTATGGAATACCCGAAAGTCACATATATAGTATTATATATTATGTATATATAGTAGTAGAGATATATAGCGTGCGCCTACAATTGTGCCACCACCAACAAACACTTCTTAAGTGGTAATACAATAATTCATTTGTTGTAAAAACAATTTATTTTAATAAAATTTGACATAATTAAAACACAAATCCTTTTGCAGCAGATGGTGGCCGGATAATTCGAAATTTCATACAACCGTAGAGTAATTATCAAACAAAAAACCAACGCGTTTCGTCATTTCGACTTCATCAGGGGTTGTAAATCAAAAACTCTGAGTATGAGAAATTAATCGGTCGAAAGAATATTCTTTCTACTTGGATTCCTTTTAATGATAAGGATTCGCTTGAATCCAATAAACGTAACAGCGGGATATACCTCTGTGTGAATACTATGGCAAAACGTTTAAGGCTTGAACAATGATGATTGATCAGAATCGCTAGTCCAAGACTTCCAATCCTCACCACAGCTGCGAGTGATTATATATATATATATAGACTGTAGGGCCCAATTCAAAACTCCAGTTTTTGGAGCCCATCAAGCAGGTAAACGCCACCCCACGCTGCCCTGCACATGTGCACATCTGCGAATGCGCTCACAGCAGTGCACACGAGGAGAACACCATTCGCAATCACTCAATGGTTTTTCTTCTCTGTTCATAAGAAAGTCTAGACTCAGTCGGCAAAGGCTGTGGGGCGAAGATGACGTCAGCTGGCCTCCCTCCCGATGGCCGGGGAACCTTTGTGTTTTCTGGGGCACTCCCAGAAATGCTGCATTACTGCCGCCAAACTGTCACAGGGTGTGTCAATCACCCTGCGAACAGCCATTGTCTGCGCACTGCAGAACGATAATCGCTCAAGCGACTGGGTCTGAATCAGGCCCATAGCACATTTATATTTATGTACTCCCTGCCAGAGTGTAATCTCGCTCTTTGCAAGCCTGTGAATGGTTAGCTTTCGAGATTTATCGGGGAACATTCATACATACATACACATGTGCGCACAGCACCTCCCAGGCTCCCAGTACCTGTTCCCCCTCCGCCCGGCCAGCACTGAAGAAGCAACAGCAGGTGAGCCGCCCCCCCCCCCCCCCCGGGCGTACATACTGACGCCGTAACCCCACCCCCCGCGCTCCCGGCCCAGATTAGAGACCCTATCCACCCCTGTGTGTCCATGTCGACTGTGTTCACATCTAGGTAAAAAAAAACAGTGAGAAACCCCATGTCGACCTTTTGACTGTTGACTTTTCCCATGTCGACCTAATGGTGTCGACCAAATAACTGTCGACCATCATGCTGTAGACCAAATGATCCCAACCCGCCTGTTTTCATTGCAGCTGCTGAGCGAGTCCAGGGCTACGCAGCGCCTGCGATGATTTGTGCCCAGTGGAAAAGCCATTCGATGGCGTACCTGTTATGATGGGTTTTGAATATATTCGCTCCGATGCAAGCACAGTGATTCATAAGGCGGGACGGAATCTTTAGTGAACAATGGTCGTGCGAATTGGTGATCAGGTCTGAATCGAGCCCTATAAACGCTGCATTCCTGTCAACCAGAATTCCCAGGATGACAAGATATTATTTGTTCTTCTATACAAATGTCCCTGCAGTTACAGCCGCCATGTGGTATTTCTGTTCCTTGTGAGTGGAGAAACAAGATTCAGGCAATTCTATACAATCTAATGTTATTGCAGCGTTACTGCCGTCAGTGTTATGAATACTTCACATACATTTCTAATTTAAATCATGATGGTTATTTAATACCATATTGCAAATAAGAACAATGAGCTGGTACCCAAAGCAACACAGGAGACTTTAGCAGCATAGTGTACCCACACTGCTGGAACCTAATATTTTACTGGTTGCTACATTGTAGATAAGAGGGACTATTTGCACTGGGTTATCAACAATTACCCATAGTATCTCAACTAAAATAATGTGCAAGTAGTGAAGTGACCTCCTAAAATGTCCCGATTTACCAGGAACAGTCCCTTTTTGGGGGGACTATTCTGCCCGCGACTGGCAGTGAGGGGGGCAGTTGGGAGTCCCCCCTTCGGACCTTCCTGCTGCTGAAAAGACGCCGTACGCATGCATGCTATTCAGCTTACCCAGTGCTAGCCACACACCCATAGTGCTGAAAAAGGGGGGGTGGCCTGTGACCATGGCATCCATGTGAGGCCATGCCCCTTTGACAGATGCCACACCCCCTATTAGGGTGTCTCCGCCGTGCAAGCATCTTGATTCTTAAATTGAAAATGTTGGGAGGTATGGTAAATATAGGAGCATAGAATATTTGGTAAATTCAGAGTACTGCATATGGTTTTCAGGGGTGTAGTATAGAACATCTACCGTGTCTTTATAGACAATCATTAGGTCGAACACTTACGGTTGACAAGGTCATAATATTGGCAGGTCAAAGGTAGAAAGTGTGTAAGGTTGATAGATGTCAAAGGTCAATATGACAATGGTCATGGCAAAAAAGTTTTCCTTAGTTTTTATCTGTGTCATTTTGTTAGAGAATTGTGTAATACGGCCTACACACATGCCGATATTAAGGCATTTTCTAAGCGATTTTGCTTAGTTTTGCAAAGTCGCTTAGCAAATGCCCTCACATCGGTGTATGTGTGGGGGCTGTATCAGCATCCGTGCGCGTCCCCGCGCGTCTTTATCGGTGGCCGAGATTGATGGACAGTGTCCATCAATATCGGCATCGGCAGTGTTCTCCCACCGGAGAACACTGGCGCTGTCCGCTCGCTTAGCACACAGAGCTGACAGCTCGCTCTGTGTGTGGGCTGTCAGCTCTGTGTGCTAGGCGATAGCGGCGCAGAACAGCCCGACCTAGCATAGCTAGGTAGCCCTGCACACATCGACATGTGTGTAGGGCCCATTTGACCCCTTGAGCCTAGGGAGGGTCTTCTGTCTGTAACAGACACCCACGGTTCTCTAGACTCGCACACCGGCACTTACAGTAGCTGGCTACCCAGTCTTACACCACCATCAGTGGGGGCTTACACGATTGCCTGGAGACCACACATGATTGGCTGAAGAGTAGAGGCCTGAACTGGAACACAGGTTTAGAAAGAAAAGGAATTCTGGATGTAAGCAACATGTTGACCTTTTCCATGTCAACCTAATGCTTGTGCCAAACTAATGCATGTCTACCTATTTCATATGCCGACACAGTGACTGATGACCTATAGTGGTCGACCAATGACTATCGTCCTAAGTTCTGTTGACCGTATGACCCATACCCCATTTGCCCCACCTACAGTGCACATGGTTTTGCCCATTTTGAGATCAAATTTGCCCTGCAATCAGAACTGAATTAGGCCCATCGTTCAGTCGCTGGTGATATACAGATGGAGCTCCTGCCATCCTTGGCTGGGGCTCGCCAGACCCTCCCCGCTGGCGAGCGCTGGCGGCAGGGGCTTCACTGAACTGTGTGTGAGACGCACGCACGTCCCAGTCTCTTGGCGGGGACCCTGCGTGTCCCTGCTCATCTCTGCTTCAGGGAGATGGGCAGGGTTAGGGGGGCGCTCGGGGCGGCGAGGGCGACGGGCGGTGACGGCGGGGCAGGCAGCAGGGACCGGAGGCAGGCTCCGTTGCCCAGGGGGCGCGCAAGCGTCTCGTGCACATTCTCCCCCTGGCGGGGGTGGGCATTAGAAATGCCAGCCCTGCAAAGATGAAGCCAGCCCCATCTGTAGTCAGATTACACAGACAATTGGGGGGGGGGGGGGGTCCTTTACCAATGCGTAGAACCACATTCAGCTAGGTGTTTTTTTTAAAGATATCGTTCAGAAGGGCCCTAAGAATAGACGTAACTGCAGCATACTATATAGAGTACACATAGGTGAATTATCTGCTAGACACTTTGAGAAGCAGAAAATGGCCAGCAAAGCATGTGGGTCCCTGCGGAGTTCATACATGAAGTGACTCAATCAACTGATAAAGAGAAAATCCTGGAGCGCTTCTGGAGACGTCAGTCCGGATATGCAAATTACATCAGCGCTTTGAATAATTCAACAGTAAAGCTGTGGTTGGGGCTGTAGGCATGTGTCAGTCAAGTGTAATACTCGGAATTAGCACTAGCCGAGACACTTTGTTGCTGTGTTTGCAGAACACTGGAACAGCAGAGTAAATAAATACCCAAAGGTTTGACTTTAATGTGATTATTTTTATCAAATTGACTTTGCATTGACTTTCTGGTTCTTCAAGATGTAGTTATCAAATACAGACAGATGGAAATAATAATATATTCCATTAAATGGACAGTGCTTCAAGGTGCATCATGTGCAGAATTAAAGTCATGTTACTTAACTGTTACTAGTTCCAAAGGTTTGCCCACATTACAGGGTTGTGCTGCAATTCAGTCCAGGAGCTGTAAATTGAGGGGAACTAATAAAGGGCTACTGCATATGTATATGCAAATGTTTGTACAAGGGATTTAGGTTAAGTAGCGCTATACCCTGGGCGTTTCTTTATCAGCATTAGAATTCTCGCAAATAATCCTATTAAATGTAAATGTGTAATGTCCCTCCGGGGCTGTCTCTACACTGCTGGTCTGTGCAGACAGGTGGCTTTGCATGATGGGTGGTTCGGAGAAAGTCAAAGCATTCCTACAGTCTATTCCCCACTTTCTGACTGCCTGTAGATGTAAGAAGCCAAAACAGAATTGTATACTTTTCCAAATATATTACACAGACCTGTGCGGAGGTGTGAGTATATTCTGGCATAATGCCAGAGTCTTACGCTGACAGCGAGGAGGGGGCACACAATGGAAGCTGTGCCTGGGCCCTCTTCTCTCTTAAAACACCCCTGGTTATCGGCGGCTTCCAATAATGGACCCTAGTGTTTGCACAAGATCATTTAGATAGCGTGCAGTGCTCCCATGATATTATAGTCACCCCTATGGCAAACGGTGCTGCGCAGCTGCAGACAGAAAAGGCCACTGCACCATTTTCCCTGTGATTTGTGTATTTGCAGTAAATATGTCTCCTGGAGCAAAGCGCATTCCCAGAAAAAAAAGTTTATTGCACTGTCAGGGGTGGGGAGATGTGCGTGTGTGTGTGTGGGGGGGGGCAGGGTTGATGCATGGAGCATACACACAGGTCAGTGGCGTAACTATAGCCCACAGACATGAAGAAGCTGTTTAAGTGTGGGCGCCGGGGGTCTGCGGGGCTGTCATGCGCTGCACTGCTGCTGTGGCTCCTCTGTTCGCCACCGCCTACGGGTCCGGCAGATCTACTTGTCTCTTGTCTGCGGTCCCGGGCGGCTCTCCTCCATGCAGGCTTGTAAATGAAAATGACCCTCAAAAAATGGCCGCCCCCTTACAGCAGACACATTTTGAGGATGCTAGAGAGGGCAGCCATTTTTTGAGGGTCATTTTCATTAATAAGCCTGCATGGAGGAGAGCCGCCCGGGACCGCAGACAAGAGACAAGTAGATCTGCGGGTCCTGGCGACGGCGGTGAGCAGATGGGTAAGTAGCGAAGTTGGGGACGGGCTTTATTTTAAGGGGAGGGGGCGCCCAAAACATAGTTATGACACAGGACCTCACCTCTCTTATACTGCCACTGAATACAACACACTGATTTGCAAGGAACTTACGTTCGCACGGGGACTGATGTTTTGCTTATGCGCAGCCACAGATTTGCACCCAAGGCTGCGGCCTGGGGCATGGGGCAGTGGTGGATAGTTTGCGTCCATGGGAACGGCCAGCGTTCCATGGACGTGGGCAACGGGGGCGGGCAGGTGACATTACCAGATGTCAGCTGCCCGCCCACTTCCTTCTGAATGCCCATGCACGTCTAAGGTTACCTCAGAGTAATCGTAGATGTGTGTGGGCCTTCCACATCATTCGATGGTCGGCATAGCCTGCAAATGGATGTTAATGTTAAACATCCAAAGGTGCACTGTGCTGTGGTATTTTATTTGCTATGTTATGGCTGCCATTGTCATCATAACCAGTGAACACATTACATGGGAGGCATAAGAAAAATGATGTGTATTCTTGACATAAATTGTCTCTTTCCACATTTTCAGCCCAAATGATTGTAGAGCCGCTCTGTGCGATACCCAGGGGGAGAAGACTCACCTGCCGGATGAGAAGCATTTGAAGGCCTTGATTGTTAGTGAATTGGATCCCTATTCCTGGGAGACATAAATGACTCTCAATTAATTAATATTTTGTATAAGAAATGTTTAACCAAATATGAAATAAGAGTTGCTTGTCTTTGTGTAATGATTGACTCTGTGCTGCCTGGAAGACTCTCAAAATGCTCTAGTTAATTAAAGATTACAGTGGCCCAGATGGGGGATTTAATCTACCAGAGTTTTATTTCAGTACAGTTTTAAATTAAAAAGATAACATTCAGGTTAGTGGATTCTCATAGCAATCTCAGTCATTGTGAGCACAGGAGCTGCAGAACCAAGGCTCATTTTCGGAATAGATATTTTCACACGGAAGGATTGTGGTTTTTTTTCTTGAGAAATAACTAACCATTTTTTGTCCAATTGCAAAATATAAAGATTTAGCGGATAACCGGTACCTTTTTCCATTGTAAAATAAATGGGTATTTTTGTTATTGTATGTACCTGGTAATCTTTATTTTTTTTTTTTTACGCAATCAGTGTTTATTATGATAAAACAACTTACATACATTGTAGTATAAACATTTTCATTTTCGTTATCATTTTCATTTGGACTACATAGAGTGCTTAGAAATATCAAAGTTAAGTAGCATGTAGTCCATATTTTAATCGTTAGCAATTATCTGTATTAAGATTTTTAACCTGAAAAAGTAACACACTCTAGTGTAAATAAAAAAAAACACATTAAACAGGAAAGTAATATAGTAATAGAAAGGAGTGAGGAGAGGGAGGGAGGGATGATGGGGAGGTGGGGTATCGGGGAAAGGCAGATCTCTGCCAGCGTCGTTCATGGTTGTGGGGCAAGTGTCAACGGGGGGGTACCAGCATATGATGCATATTCATGGCTTTCTTTAAAGTTGAGCCAGGGAGACCAGGTGGTAGTAAAGGTATTCGAGGGGAGTTTGGAGGAAGAGGAGGTTGTGAGATCTTCCATAAGCATATATCGGTCTATCCTAAGGAACCAGTGAGAGATTGGGGGTTGTGTTTGGGTTCTCCAGAAACAGGGGATAATTGCTCTTGCTGCGTTCATTAAATGTCGGAGGAGAGATTTCTTAAACACTGATATGGGGATCTCCATATAGTTGAGCAACCAAAACTCGGGGGTGTGTGGTAAAGGGGTACCAGTAATTTGTATAGATAGCCTCCTGATTGTCGTCCAATAATCAGACAGTTCGGGGCATTGCCACCAGATGTGTAGTGGGGAGCCTTGAGCTTGTTGGCATCTCCAACATGTGTCGGGGATGGTAGGGAACATCCGGTGAACTTGCACCGGACATCTGTACCACCTTGAGAGGATCTTGTATTGGGTCTCGAGGATCTGGGTCGAGGACGAGCTGGCAAATGTATATTGGAATATAGTGGGCCACTGGTCGTCCGGTATGGCGGTCGCTAATTCCAACTGCCATGCTTTAACAAAGGGGGGTAATTCAGGCAACAGGGCTTCTGCGCATATTTGGTAAATTACAGATACCAGGTGTTTAGGTGGAGCGTCATCTAAGCATATTTGTTCGAATCTGGTTGGAATCCCTCTGGGTGGAGAAGTATGTGAAGGTTGGATGTAGTGTCGGAATTGTAGGAACGCCCAGAACGAACTTGTGGGGATGGAGTACTTCAGTTGAAGGTCGGAGAAGGGACGAAGGCCGGAGTTTGATAATAAATGGGCGACGCGGGAAATTCCAGCTACGGGCCAGGTCGTCAGGGATGGGGCTGCGAGGCCGGCTGGGAAGTCTGGATTTCCGAAGAGGGGTGTGGGAAGGGAGAGTCCAGGACTAAAAAGTGAGTGAGGTTTGAGTTTATGCCAGCATTTCAGAGTGGGGCTCAATGTAGGGTGTGGTGTTCGGGGCATGGTGATGGTCCAGGGAAGTATATGCACTGGTAGTCCAGTTGTATAGTTTAAGATGTGGATCCATTGTTTAGTGGAGGGGGTTCTGGACATCTCCACTATTCTCGCTCCATGCACTGCATAATAGTAGTGTAGGAACTGAGGGAGTTGCAGTCCTCCTCTTGCTCTGCTATTGACTATAGTCGCCTGGGAGAGACGGGCTTTGCTGGTTCCCCAGATAAATTTCCCTATTAGACTCTGCAGAGATTTGAAGTATGAGGTAGGAATTGAAATCGGTAGGGTCTGGAGAAGGTATAGCACTTTAGGAAGTATATTCATTTTTACTGTATTAATCCTGCCAAACCAATCTTTATTTTTTACTTTCTCAAATACCTCATGTAATCTGTAGTGTTGTAAACTGTCACTTTCCAGCGCCTGACAGTAAATAATGTTTATGTTTGATCTAAAACCAATTTCTATATCTGGTGCATAGTACATACTGTATGTTATCGCCATGACTCAAATGTACAGGATATATAGTAGAATTTAACGTTACCGGTTACTTTCCGTACTGTAACACATTGTAATAAGTAATTACTCATGGCATATTAGTTATCTGGTCTATAGTGAATACACTAGGTTTAAGATACAGTATAATGGGTACTTGTTTCCTATCTGGGCGCCCGCTAAGTTAATTGCGCACCATGCTATTCTCCGTAGAGAAATCGGATCGCATCGCATCGTACACATACACGATATTGAACGATGCGATGCGATGCGATGCGATGCGATCCGATTCGATTTCCCATAGGAAACAATGTTAAATGGCTCAATTTAGCCAAATTATCATTGGAACAATAGTAAATGGGCCAAAAACACCCCTGAACATTGAAATGTCCCCCCAAAAGTAGTTGACGCCACCCCGCCATGAACGTGAACCCGAAGCGTGGCGAGCGCAGCGAGCCCGCGAGGGGCGGCGGTACGCGTCCTCCGACCTTTTCATGCCCTACTATCCACGTCGGCGTGGAGTGAGAATAGAATAGTGTGGCGAGCGCAGCGAGCCACCGAGCCCGAAGCGTGGCGAGCGCAGCGAGCCCCGCGAGGGGACGCGGATACCTTCACAGGTAAACGCGTCCCTTCGCGGGCTTCCCGGGTGTCCGCGTCGCCATGGACACCTGGGAAGCCCGCGAGGGGACGCGTATAACTGTGAAGGTATCCGCGTCCCCTCGCGGGGCTCGCTGCGCTCGCCACGCTTCGGGCTCGGTGGCTCGCTGCGCTCGCCACACTATTCGATTCTCACTCCACGCCCTAGTGGATAGTAGGGCATGAAAAGGTCGGAGGACGCGTACCGCTGCCCCTCGCGGGCTCGCTGCGCTCGCCACGCTTTGGGTTCACGTTGATGGCGGGGTGGCGTCAACTACTTTTGGGGAGACATTTCAATGTTCAGGGGTGTTTTTGGCCCATTTACTATTGTTCCTATGAGAATTTGGCTAAATTGAGCCATTTCACATTGTTTCCTATGGGAAATCGAATCGGATCGCATCGCATCGCATCATTCAATATCGTGTATGTGTACGATGCGATGCGATCCGATTTCATTACGGTGCCGTACGTAGAAAACCTGGGCGCCCAGATAGGAAACAAGTACCGTATAATGGTTATATCAGTGGTTCCCAAACGGTTTGTTCTGTTACCCTGGGTTGGGTTGTGTAGTTTGTGAACCACTGGGATACCGTGTTGCTATATGGTGTTCCCATCATGGCCCTAAATGTGCAGAGTTTGAATATTCTCCCCGTAGTTGAGTGGGTTTGCTCCGGGTACTCTGATTTCCTCCCACATTACAAAAATATACTGGTAGGTTAATTATCTCCCAACAAACCAAAAAATCCTAGAATGTCTGTGTGTGCGTGTACATGTGGCAGGGAATATAGATTGAAAGCTCCACTGGGGCAGGGACTGATGTGAATGTTCAAGTCTTCTCTGTAAAGCGCTGCAGAATATGTGTGCGCTATATAAATAACTGGTAATAAATAAATAGATATGTGTGTTATTGGTTTTGAACCATTTCTACTTTTATATTTGTTAGTATACAGTGCATTTTTGCAAGAAGATTATTTGGTTGAAAATATTAATATTTACGAGAATAAAGAGATTAAAACGTTCCCCCCTGTTGCTACCTAATACTTGTCTACTCTCCTTGGATCCCAGAACATGAATCAGGAACTGTATTCTGAATAAAACATTTTTTTACTAATGGATAGAAGGCAGGATGTACTAACGGTGTACATCGTGACTGATTGATTTATTAAAATATGTGATTAGTATGACAATGGACAGCTTTCCTGTTAAGAGTTGTCCTTTGTTATGCACTTTGTTCCCTGGACTTCCAGGTGACCTGGGAGTCCAACTGCACATGTGCAGAAGAAATCGTCAACGTGGGGCATGCTGGGAGAAATGGAACAAGGCGCGATGCATTATGAAGCTATAGCTGCAATTACCGTCCACATCGGAGTCCCAGCATCGGGGCTTCAGTACATCTGCAAATGGAGTAAAAAAAAAAAACAGAACTACATTTCTGCTTTAGGGGTCCAGAAATGTTGTACTGGGCTCCTGTTGCCAGGAATGGAGGCCCTCTCGCCGTCGCCATCTAGAGGTGGCGTAAACTTTACAGCGGCAAACAGCTTCAATGTTAGTTTACCGCTGTCTGTTAAATACTCAAAGAAGGACCTACCCCTTTAATGATTGCTAACGTCATTATGCATTGTTGGTAAATGGGGTCCTGTATATTTAGCCTGCTTTGTGTATGGTGTATATTAAAACACAAAGGGGTGTATTCAATGCGACAGACAAGGGGGTTAAACAGCGGGGATCGCAAAAAACAAGGGATCCCCCACGCCGACCGCTCACGCTATTCAACGCACTGGGAAAATCCTCCCCGTCAGGGGACAGCGAGGATTTCCCCAAACAGCGAGGCTCACAGCTAATGCAGGGAGCCCACTGCACTTAACCATGAGCCTCGCTGTTTTAGCGGCCGTGCACGGCGTTTCCCCCTCGCTACAAAAACCGAGCAAGGGGGAAACGGCGTGTGCAGGGGGTCAGTGGAATACTGACCCTGCGAGCTGTCACAGCTCTCAAAAAGCACTGAATACACCCCATTGCAATCTGCCATGATTTATACTGTGCACTGAATATATTTAGCATCTTATATTGTTATCTGTTACAAGAACAATAGATCGCAATTTCCTCTTTTTTGGTCTCTCACTTTTTATTGATTGATTGGTACTTGTTTCCTAGCACGGCCACAATCGTATGGATCGTGTACCTTTAAGTTAAGGTACACGATCCATACGATGGACCCGATTTCCTTTGAAATCAGGTCCATTTGGCCGGCTAGGACAAAATATCGGGGGCATCGCGTCGGTCGGGACCGTTAACAATGGTCCCGACGCGACCGACGCGATGCCCCCGATTTCCCCATAGGCTTCAATGTTAAAAAATATTTTAACATTGAAATCGTGTCGGGAAAGGTAAAATATCGGGGGCATCGCGTCGGTCGGGACCATTAACAATGGTCCCGACGCGATGCCCCCGATTTTTCCATAGGCTTCAATGTTAAAATATTTTTTAACATTGAAATAGTGAAAAAATGTGAAAAATGTGAAATGGGCCAATATGACCCATTTCACATTATAGATGTCCCCGTCGTCACCCCACGATAGACGCCAACCCGAAGCGTGGCGAGCGCGTCCTCCGACCTTTTCATTCCCCTACTATCCACGTCGGCGTGGAGTTGAGAATAGAATAGTGTGGCGAGCGCAGCGAGCCACCGAGCCACCGAGCCCGAAGCGTGGCGAGCGCAGCGAGCCCCGCGAGGGGACGCGTATAACTTCACAGGTATACGCGTCCCCTCGTGGGGCTCGCTGCGCTCGCCTCGCTTCGGGCTCGGTGGCTCACTGCGCTCGCCACACTATTCTATTCTCAACTCCACGCCGACGTGGATAGTAGGGGAATGAAAAGGTCGGAGGACGCGCACCGCCGCCCCTCGCGGGCTCGCTGCGCTCGCCACGCTTCGGGTTGGCGTCTATCGTGGGGTGGGGTGTACGCCGTTAAATTTGGGGGGGTTGGGAATATTTTACATTGAATCCAATGTAAAATCAGGTCCCAGGGACCCGATTTACATTTCATTCAAAAAAAAAAATCGGGTCCAAAATCGGTCGGTCGCGTCGATCGCATCGCATGCGACCAAATCGCATGCGATGCGATCGACCCGATTTTTCCGACACGACCACCCCGATGTAAATCGGTGTGGCCGTGCTAGGAAACAAGTACCGATTGATTTTCAGTAGTTAATTGCAGTTTGGAAATAAGACTTTTCCTGGACACACATAGGTGAGCGCATTGCAATTTCCTTGTTTTGTGTTTATATATCTAACGATCCATAACTAGAGGCATATCGTGCGCTTATTCTGTCTCAGGAATGACTTTGATTTGGATAAAATAATAATGGCTCTTCCATGCTAATCACAGCGGGATTAGAAGAATACATTGATTGTAGCATGTTTTATTGATGTCTCACAATGTCTGTGCAGGGATAATTGGCCAACACGGTTACTGATCAATACATTCAATCCAAATCAAGGCGTTAGACACTAGCTAAACATTAAATTATTAGTATACTTCACTTTTTAATTATACATGATGTTTTGCCTAGAAAATCTTTGCATTAGATAAATCAGTAGACACCTACATTGCGCGGGATTTTTTTTATTTTGCAGCCTGACAGCGCCTGATTCAGAGGTGCAGGCAATAGAGTTTCGGAGGCAGTTGGCCATTGGTTTTAGTACTATGCATGCCATAGTTGCCTACCCTCCGGCATACTGCAGGAACTCCCTGACATAGCAGCAATCTCCATCTGTCCCTCATTAGTCTAGCAATCTCCCTCATGTCACCTAGCCCACATTACACTGATACTGTACATCATAATTACCTCCCCTCCTGCATTCTACAGGAGACTCCCTGAAATAGCTGCAATCTCCCTCTCTCCCTCTTTAGTCTAGCAATCTCCCTCATGTCACCTAGCCAACATTACACTGTTACATCATAGTTACCTCCCCTCCTGCATTCTGCAGGAGACTCCCTGAAATAGCTGCAATCTCCCTCTCTCCCTCATTAGTCTAGCAATCTCCCTCATTTCACCTAGCCCACATTACACTGTTACATCATAGTTACCTCCCCTCAGGGCCGGCGCCACCACTAGGCAAATCTAGGCATTTGCCTAGGGCGCCGGCCACTGGAGGGCGGTATTTAGCCCCCCCCCCCCTTGCCACCCGGGTACCTGTCCTGCGGCGTATATGTGCGTAAAAGCTGGCGGCGGCGGCGGCAGCGGGGGGTCCCTGCAGTCAATAAGAAATAACGAGCGCTATCCGCCGGGCTATGCGGAAGCGCTTCTGTTTTGGAAACACTGGCCGCACGGCGCACGCTGATTGGCTGAATGTACAGCGCGAAAGCACAGAACGCACAGCCCGGCATCGCAGCGTGTATGGGCTGCTTTAGATGGACAAAACCATGTGCACTGCAGGTGAGGCAGGTGTAAAACCCCACCCAAATCTAATTATATCTGCACAAGCAACACCTGCCTCACCTGCAGTGCACATGGTTTTGTCCATCTAAGAAATATTTTGTCAGAAAGAGTGAACTAGAATAAGGGCCACAGTTCCTGCTGGAGCCTGCAGAAAAATAGCCCTGACTGTAATGCCTAAATGATCCTGTAATTCAACATTCTATGAATATACAAGTGTATTGTATTTATTCTGTGTACAGCCATGGAAATACCGTGCCTACTGATAACATACACAGTACCCATCACCGTAGGGTTACCACCTAGTCCCTTTAATTCCGGACACATATTAATTACACAGGTTCTGTGGCTGGCTGACTTCAAGACTCCACTTCACCTGATTTTAAACTGCCACAGAACCTGTGTAATTAACATGTGTCCGGAATTAAAGGGACTAGGTGGTAACCCTACATCACCGTCATGTGGCAGACCAGGGCAGAATACAGTCAATGGTAGTCACATATTGGTAAATGGTAGGTTTCTGACAAGTGTCATCTATGTCAGATTACATAAAGTGGCACCAGGGTCACATACTGCTTTAAACTGGCCGTTGAAAAGACATTAAACTGGAAATGAACGACAGTAATTAAAAGATATGTAAATGAGTCTATGAATTATCTGTAATTGCCTCAACATGTGTGCCAGTTATGCAGGCCCAGCGGCTATCACATACACAGTAATGGAGCTATATAAATGAAGTACCGTGCAACACAGCACAGGACGGATTACTAATGTGACACAATCAGTACTGGCCACAAGACACCAATGAGCAGTCTGACAAATATCATTCTTTATGACACTACACAAAATGAATGCACTGTGCACCGTCTACTCAAGGATGGCCACTTCACAGACAGGAAATGCAATTAATAAGATGTTTGTATTAATCTGCTAATTGCCTTCAGTGCTTCAACATTCATGACAGCAGAGGAGGGGGAAGGATGACTGATATAACACAGTTGATTGGACATGATGCTGTGGCAGGGCCGCCGAGGGGGGGGGGGGGTGTTGGGGCATGTACTAATTACCTGGGCTTGCTGGAGGTGCCCGGCGGGGTCCCTGGCCCGATGCATTGGGATCGTTGGGTCTACAGCAAGTTAGTCGACAGTCATTAGGTCGAAATGGGTTTAGGTCAACAGAGCAATAGGTCGACACAAGCATTAGGTCGTCATTGTCTAGGTCGACAGTCAAAAGGTCGACGTTTTTTTTTTTACCCGAATGTCGACACAGTTTTCAGTGGACCGCATTCCCTCGATTCGCTCGCCATGCTTCATGCTATTTTATTCTCCCACCACGCCCTAGTGGATGGAAGGGCATGAAATACCGCCTGTCGGCACATGTCGGCTCGAAAAACAGTGAAAAACCAGATGTCGACCTTTTGACTCTTGACCTAGACACTACCGACCTAATGCTTGTGTCGACCTAATGACCTGTCGACCTAAACCCATGTCGATCTAACGGTGTCGACCTAATGACTGTCGACCAACAGCTGTAGACCCAATGACCGTATCCCAGTCCGTCTTCCCCATACCTTTCCCCTCCATCCCTCCTGAGCAGCAGCAGCACACATCGACAGCATGTGCTGTACTGACAGCAGGCTCAGCATGAGCGTCTCATTGACAGCGATTTTAGAGTTTGTTTTTCACCCACCTTAAACATTTTGGGGGAGTGGCCTTATCACAAAAGGCATACCTCCCAACTTTTCATGTTAAGAAATAGGGACACTATCCGACAGCGTCCGAAAAGGGGGCGTGGCGTATGCAAATGAGGGCGCGGCTTATGCTAATTAGCCGCGACCTAATTTTCATACGAGAATAGACGCTGTGCGCATGCGCACAGCGTCTTTTCTACTACATTGGGGGGTCTCCCAACTGCCACCCCCCGCAGCGGGACAATGCCTGCCGCGGGTGGGACGTCGGGACAGGACCCGAAAATCGGGACTGTCCCGACGGAATCGTGACAGTTGGGAGGTATGCAAAAGGTGGCCATGCCTACCGCAATTAGGCCATGCCCCCAACATTTTACCAGGGGCCGGCATTCCTCTCGGCTGCCCTGCGCTGTGGTGCTCACACACACAACCGCCTGCTACTGTATATCAGTAAGCCAGCACTTAAAGCCCCCACTATGCAGATTGGGCGGAGAAATCAGGTGATATATGACACAGCGTCACATGGCTATAGAAACAGGAAGTAACATAACTCATTCAATCCTGATAATGAATTGTGATTTAAATATCCATCAGCTTTACCTATGGAAAGAGTAATAATACATTGAGCGGGATTTAGCATCTATCTTTTCAAGGAAACTGGATAACTGTCCATTCGATCACTAGTAGTGAGTAAAGACATGCCTGTCAGTGTACATACCGCTGGGGCAGAAGCTAGAAGCCTTTTGATCTACACCCATCATCATCTAGGGATCTTTAGCAAATAATGATATATTTTATGAAATAAAAGGATTTTCTAAATATACATGAGCTGGGGATTAATTTGAAATCAGCGAGATTGGTGGCTTAGCGGCTAAAACCCACTATAGGCTAGCCTTGCTTAGTGCCTTCTAGGAAGAAACACTGCACGTTGTATCAGTCCTAAACAATCAAAGGAAAGTTCTATGCTTATATAATATGTATTATATTATTAACACCTGCTAGCGTTGGCAAGTTGCACTCAGAAAATTATTTCAGCACAGATGTGCACTGACATTACGGTGACCTCCCGCAATAATATATGATACAAAGCAACTCTCCACCACTATCTGCTACTGTCCAAAGGATTTAGGCCCTTATTCTGGTTCACTCGCAAAGGCAAATTCCTTCTCAAATGGACAAAACCATGTGCACTGCAGGGGGGGGGGGGGGCATATGTAACATGTGCAGAGAGAGTTAGACTTGGGTGGGGCTTTACTTCAAAGTGAGATCTATATTGCAGTGTAAAAATAAAGCAGTCAGTATTTTCCCTGCACAGAAACAAAATAACTCATCCAAATCTAATTCTCTCTGCACATTTTACATCTGCCCCCCCTGCAGTGCACATGGTTTTGTCCATCTAAGAAGGATTTTGTCAGAAAGAGTAAACTAGAATAAGGCCCTGTGTGCCTAGGCCCCCTGGGGTGCCTCAGGACACTTGCAGGGGTGCCTTGGGTTGGTGGACCAAGATAAATTCATGTTATTTATGGTCAATGTACCATGCTAAACCAGTGCTGCTGGCTGCCAATCATAATATAAGTGGACAAACAATCCTGCCCCTCACCAGATAACGTTGACATCAAGGGCGGGATGTACTAAAGGGAAAATGCGGTAAAACGGGGGGTTTTACCGCATTTTCCTATGTACCATTATCCGTCTGCCCTGTCTCCGCCGGGCAGGGTATCGCCACCTCTGGGTGGCGATACCCTATAGAAGCCTATGGGCTTCTATCGCCGCCCGCTGCCTGCTGTCCGTGAGACCCCCCTTCCATCCTCCATCAATCTCCTCCTCCCCCAGCAGGTTTCACAGCCGGGAGAACATCCGGCTGCAGGGGGGAGGGACACTGACAGCCGCCAGGGGTGTGACGGAGACCCCCGCACACCATATTACAGGTATCGCGGGGGTTTCCGTCACCGCACCCCGATGCTAGCCGCATACGTTAGTACATATGCGGTAGCATCGCGGTGGCTGGGCGGCAAGGGGCGGCGATGTATATTAATACATCCCGCCCATAAACACACTGCACTTAATTTAATATTTGTTTTCGGAATTTCTCGATAAGAAGCATTTGGCCTAGGGGTGCCTTGAAAATATTTTGATGCTCTAGGGTGCCGTGATTCAAAAAGGTTTGGGAACCACTGTATTACTGAATGCCCTTGGCTGGGCTCCACTATTGATATAAATTCCCTTTTATTTTCTCTGGGTATAAAGTCGTAGATACGGTACATTAATGTACATAACTAGGAATGTTGCCATGACGGCATAGGCAGTGCCAAGGCAAATGCAGGCTGCTCAAATCAAGCGTTGTCTTTGGGGAATGACAGAAAGCGCCTTCCTTCGCTATATATAGACATACACACCTTTCCCAACATAATGTGTCTATTGATTTGGAAACAAACACAGAGGGTAGTTATGTGTTCCTGTTGTCACTTCCATTCTGATGCATTACACAAATGTCTATTATTATAGCATTATGAGTTGAACAAATGCAAAAGATATTTTGAACTACAGTTAGTAAAACTAAAAAAGTGAAATAAAGAAGATTTATTTTTTACTTTATTTTCTGCACTTTTCTGCCATTTGCCTCAGGTGCTACTAGCGCAATATGATTACATCTCTGCCCTTACCTCAGGCGCCGGAGGAAGCCGGCTCACCCTGCTGTCAGTGTGGGGTGAGCTGGCTCTGGAGGTAAGAGTCAGCGCTGGACCCTGGGTCGCTAAGTATGTTGGTGTAAAAGTGAGGTGTGTCAGTGGCGTAACTACCTAATATGCACCCCCCGCTGCCAATTTTTGGTGCCCCCCCTCCCCTTGCCCTCCCCCTCCGCTCGCCCCCCCCATGCCCGTACCTGCCCGGGGGAATCTACGGTCACAGTCCCGTCGCCGGCTCCTGCTGCTATAATGAAAACTGACTCTTAGAAAATGGCTGCCCCCATACTGCAGAAAACTGTCTGCAGTATGGGGGCAGCCATTTTCTAAGTGTCAGTTTTAATCATAGCAGCAGGAGCCGGCGCCGGGAGACGGAGAGACTGGACCATGACAGCAGGGAAGACAGCAGCGGGTAACTATAGCCCCGCAGACCCCCGGCGCCCACATGTTCTCTGCGCCCCCCCCCCCCTGCCACCGCAGGTGCTGCGGAGCTATAGCTACGCCACTGAGGTGTGTGTATGTGTGTAATAAAATTCTACTTTTCTGTGTGTGTGTTTTGTTTTAAAATTTTTTTTACAGGTGGACTACAAGTTCCAGCAGGCCCATTAATGCCCCGCATGCCGGGACTTGTGGCCAAGTCCCAGCATGCAGGGGAGGCCTGCTGGCACTTGTAGTTCACCTGTATAAAACAATGTGATGTATGATTATTTTCACCCTATCAGGCCGGCGTCCAATGGCCAGGGACTTTGGTGACAGCCCCGGGCTTCAGCCCTGGACGAGTGAAACCTGGGGGGGACCCCTTTATTGGGGGGTCCCCACTCCTACAGGTACCCCGTCCAAGGATGACCAGCCACGGTGCTCATGTTTCGGCCTGGGGACCTTATGTAAAAAGTGCCCCCCAGCTGTGGCATGACACCGCGGGCTGTTGGAGCCTGTTGCTGGTTTCAAAATACGGGGGAACCCCAGATTTTTTGTCCCCCGTATTTTTTAAACCAGGACCGGTCCAAGAGTCCGGGCTGGTTTCAGAAGTACGGGGGCCCCCTACGCTTTTTGTCCCCTGTATTTTTGGAACCAGGCCCGGCTCAATGAGCCCGGAGCTGGATATGCTCAGAAGGGGGGACCTTACGCCATTTAATTTTTCCTTTTTTTAAAACACTGATTCGCACATTTCCTCAAATTCGCACATTTTCATGACTAAAAATCTCCCATTATCACACTTTTTGCCCGGAACATGCAGCTCATTTAATATGCTACAAAAATATGAAAAAAGCTAAATAATGGGCGATTTTGAAAAGTGAATAAAACTCCCATCCTTTTAAATGTCACCCTAAGTTTCAAAAATGACAGATAGGAGCTGATTGGTTGGATGTTTATCACTTTTCAAGGCTAAGTACATCTCACCCAAAGTCACAGGAACGGCTTTCTGAGTGATTGCGTTCACTATATCGTCTTGTGTGTGCACTCAGTATCATTAACGATGTGCGCTCCTGTGCGTGGTTAATGATGATTGATGTCTACTGAACTTGCAGTGTAATTTGGCTGTATACTTAAATGACCGGCATGTTCAGTGGGCCCCGATGACATCACTGAACAATATGTACACATAACATCGGCTGCCCACTATTGCGGTGTGCGTGCCACTCAGACCCCTTATGAGCATTTGTAACTGAGAAACCTTGTGCCTTATTGTTCATTCATAGGAGCAAAGAGCAGCTTGACCCAGGAGAAATGTTGCACTTAAGTTGAAGTACTGAGGGTTCTGAATGCAGAGACGGGTTGTGCATTATACATAATATGCAGAGTAAAATAATGAGTTCCTTACAGACTAATGTTATTAGTTGCCACTCAGCTGTACGCAGAGAACCACTCACCACAGTGCTTTAAATTAAATTAATGGAATAAGGAGGAAAATTATAATCTCAATGACAATGAAAGGTTAATCATCCATTCGGTACTCAGGGAGATTAATAGCCAGTTCCTAAAAAAAAATTATTAATAATGATCAAGAACCTTTTCTGAAATTATTTTAAAATGTGGATATAATATAAATATACAGAGTATGAATGGAAATATGACCCATTCCAGGAGGGACACAATGCTCTGCTCCTGTACTTCCTTGCTAGTGGCAGTTGCAGAGGTGGGACTGCACCACTGTCCAAAATTCAAATAGGGGAGCTACACCTGACAGTGAGTCCGGGACTGTGGTGTCTGGGGTCGCAGTCGGTGGGGGCCCCCTATCTGAATTTTGGACTGTGCTGCAGCCCTGCAACTGCCACTGGCATGGAAGTCCAGGAACAGATCACCTTGTCCCTACTGGAATGGGTCATGTTGGGAGGTAAGCATATCCAAAATATACTGTACAGCGCCTGCAAAGAAATACAAGAGTTTCTCATGATTCAGATACTATTAACATATATATAGTTGGCAAAATTGTAAACATGATTTTCAAGGACACTTTGCTGCCGAGCAGATGCCCCCAGGCACATCACACATTGCACTGTCTAGGTTAATCTTAGTTTACTACAGTCCTCATTATGACACGCTTACTGCATCAATGACTGTGATGTTATACAGCAGAGTATATAGTGATGGTCAGAGATGGTGGCATTAGTGGTGGTCAGTGAGACAGACTGGCCCTGGGGTACCAAAGCCTTTTGGATGTTCCATTTTCATATCATATGTGTCTATTTTGCAAAGTGTATATAAAAAAACAACATATCAAATATTTAATTATAATATTAATTTAAATGTAAGAAAGCGATCTAGTAAATCGAATGTGTACAATGTACCATGAATGGATATCGAATTTGATATTGAATCTGATATCTAATGCAAAAGTACAGATCTAATGCATACTTGCCTACTTTTGAACTCTCCTCTCCGGGAGAAGCCCGGTGAGAAGACTGACAGCATCACTTCTGGGGGCGGGGCCTGATGTAGATGTCATCAAGCCCCGCCCCCAGCACGGAAAAAATCGAGGCGGGGACGGGACTACATGGCACGATTTTCATATTTTGCCCCGCCCCCTCCCCACAAAATTACACAAATCGCCATAATTCAAGGAGGCGGCCAGGCAGATTGCGGAGAGTGAGGGAGAATCCGGGAGGATTGCCCACCTTTCCGGGGGGCCGGGAGGGGGACCCGATTTTCGGGATCCTCCCAGCCAATCCGAGAGGGTAGGCAACCCTGATCTAATGCCAAATCGAATGTGTGTGTACTGGGCTTAAGATTTGATTTTCTATTAGATCTGGCATTGGATCATTCCATTCGATTTGGCATTAGATCTGTACTTTTGCATTAGATATCGAATTCGATAAACATTCATGGTACATTGTACACATTCGATTTACTAGATCGAATTTGATATTTCCTTGGCTGCACAGTAGATTTTTCAGTTTATTTTTGTGAAAACGGGAGCGCGCATCGAATCGAATGTGACACAAAAACCATTCGATTTCGTTTAGGATTCGATTTTGCTTCTATAAGCAAAATCTAATCGAAAATTGGGAAAAATCAATGCATGTGTACAGGGCTTAACTGCTTACTACGATATCTAAATCCTGTTATATTTTTACAAAGCAAATCCAACCTGAATGGAATGTATCCCTGCCAGATGGTTATTTCCTGCATGAACAAAGAGTAACAAGTCTGTATCACTGCCACTTTAACAAACACTACTTCCTCCCCGTGAGGTCAGCAGCTGCCCACATGGTGATTGGTGGAAAATGCTGGTGGTGGACCTACATGCTTCCATTTACAGAAAACCATGGTCCAATATACTATGTGCAATGGTTTGCTGAGAGTTAAAAAGCGCATTTGCAGTGAAGGTAAGAACATAAGCACAAATCACACCAATGTGTGGTGTTACTATAAGGGCACCTGTGACAGGCCTTGGCCATAGTAGTCAGCTGAAGTTTGGAAATGTAATGGCAGACTAGTACTGGGAAGCAGGTTCCTTTACGTTGGAGAAATTGGGCCTTACTATTATTGTCCTGTAATGGAGGAGGCTAATGTTGTGAGGTGCATCCTGAGGTACAGTTGCTACCTTTAGGTTTATGTAAATAAATATATAGAAAGTGTGTGTGTGTGTGTGTGTGTGTTACACGCTTCACTATTTTGATGTGTGGACCCATTTGTTTACACCATTGTGCTTTGTCAGTTAACCTGCTTTGCTGTGTTCTGGTAACTTTACATAGAATAGAAATGTGGAGTAGTTGTGTTTGTGTCTGACATAGCAGGTTGTAATGCCAGTATGTCCTCAGTGGCTGGAAACCTTCTACTCCATGAATCTCTGGGACTACATGGCTGCACAGCAATTAGGCTAGATGCATGCAACATGCAACCTCATTGCTGTGTGACATGTGTGGAGAGTTACATGGCTGATCTGGTAACCCTGCTCCTGCCAACATCGCATTCTTACCAGATGTCTTCTCAGAGCCATATGTGAATCCTGGGCAGCACTTGTGGATCTTTTGCAATGACTCAGTCACTAATGAATACAATTGTGTATAAATGATCTGTAAAAACCAGAGAAGCTGTAAGGTAAAGGGTTCATAGTGCTTTGGTTAAGTGTGGCTCATTAGGTGTAACCATAACCATAATAGGTGGACAAGCATTGAGCTTTTGACTGTCAGCCTTCCAACCCCGTCGATAAATAAATAAAAATCTGGTACTGGATGGAAGCAAATGTAATTTGATCCCAAAATCTGGTTGCTCTGACACGGTACTGTGGTTGTGTCGGCGCTCAGGCACGGTACTGTGGTTGTGTCGGCGCTCAGGCACGGTACTGTAGTTGTGTCGGCGCTCAGGCACGGTACTGTGGTTGTGTCGGCGCTCAGGCACGGTACTGTGGTTGTGTCGGCGCTCAGGCACGGTACTGTGGTTGTGTCGGCGCTCAGGCACGGTACTGTGGTTGTGTCGGCGCTCAGGCACGGTACTGTGGTTGTGTCGGCGCTCAGGCACGGTACTGTGGTTGTGTCGGCGCTCAGGCACGGTACTGTGGTTGTGTCGGCGCTCAGGCACGGTACTGTGGTTGTGTCGGCGCTCAGGCACGGTACTGTGGTTGTGTCGGCGCTCAGGCACGGTACTGTAGTTGATTGAAACAATTAATTTTTGTCCATTTTCCTGAGTTTATGAGCAAATTGCTGATTTTAGCATTTGCTCCCACACTGTACAGTAACAGATTTTCAGTCCAAACAACTAGTTGGATAAATGTTGGTCTACTAGTGTATGTAGGTCTGGGAAGGTTTTTTTTTTTTTAGGGGGGGGGGGGATTTGGTAGATGTAAAATGTGTATTCTTTGTTTGTTACATGTTAAATTAAAACATGTTTTTGTATCATTAATGTTATTGAAATCAGCAACATCACAGAAACAAATGCACTGTTCTCTCCATTTACATACAGCCGCTGGTACACAGGAAATGATCCCCAAGAATAATTGCCTTGGTAGTAGAGTGTGCTGAACCCTAGTTCTACTTCTCCTGTTGCCAGGGGAGATTTCTGTGTTCTCAGCACACTACAGTTCCTTCAGTGCAAAGTAACAAGTGGTTGTTCACTTGTTCATTAAGGGTATTTGTCTATAGATATCAAGCATAATATCGTTGTGTATCATGGGATCCAATATGCTCATTTGATGCGTCTGTATAAATGTTGATTTGTCAATTTCATTCTGAGTTGGTTCTCAAGAAACATAAATGATCTATCGTGGTCAGATTAATGCATAAGTGCTTTCAGTGCTTTCAGTCTCCATTTGTGTATCATCAGTGTGCTCTGTGCTGCCACCAAATGCACAGACTGCATGATGGGATGCAGTTACAATCCCGGCGGTCGGGATCCCGGCGTTCAGAATCCCGACGCCGGAATCCCGACCGCCGAAATGCCGACACATTCTCCCTCCGTGGGTGTCCACGACACCCCTGGAGGGAGAATAAATTAGTGTGCCGAGCGTAGCGAGGCACCGGGCCCGCTGCGTGGCGAGCGCAGCGAGCCCGCAAGGGGGGGTGATCCACGTCCCCCCCCCCCCCCCCTTGTCGGCATTTCGGCTGTCGGGATTCTGAACGCCGGGATTCAATACTGAATCCTGCATGATGCGTACCTGGAGTGTCCAAATGATGCTCTGGCTGGCACTGCAGCATCACTTCTAGCCATAAGTAAGGGCCATGGGGCAACAATGGTGCTACCCTCTGTGCGATGGCACCTTTTGTATGTGTGTGAAAAACCCCATGTCGCCCTAGACACGTGTCGACCTAGACCAGGGTTGCCTACCCTCCCGGAATGTCTAGGAGGGTCCTGCCCCCCCGGAAAGGACGGCAACCCTCCCCCATTGTCCTGCATCTCCAGCGGAGAGGGGGGTCCGTGGGGGGTTCTGTGGGTCAAATGACCCGATCGCGTCACTTAAACGCCGCTCCCCGCAGTGCAATGCATAAAATACCAGCATTGCACGGCAGGGGCGTGGCTAAAATGATGTGATCAATCTAGCCACACCTCTAAACTGCTCATCACAGGTGTGGCTCAGCCGCTTTGGCCCCTCCCCCCTGCCATACTCAGCTGTCTGCTCTCTCCCGGAGAGAGCAGCCAGAAAGTCGGCAACCATGACCTAGACCCAGGTCGACCTTGCTGCAGGTCGACCTAGTGGTGTCAACCCAATCCTTGTCGACCTAGTTATGGTCGACTAAACGATCCCAACCCTCAGGGCTCATTGTGGTATCTGTTTGGGTGCTTGTTTGTTATAGGTGAGGTGTTCCCCCACAGCGAGTAACACTATGACATCTCCGCTATGTATTGTACATTACACTGATATGCATGTGTGCAGCTATTGCTGAATGCATTATCAGTGTCAGCAGCAAAGGTTTCTTTATCTGTGTTGTGCTGCTCCTGGCAGTCGGTTATTGTTGGGTCGGTAATCACACTTCGCTGAACCACACAGTATAACAGATTTCTTGCATGCGAATGTAGGGAAGTATTTTCATAACTGTAGAGTTTTATATACAAAAAACCAACAACAATGTAGTAATGTATCTTTGCTGGCATATATAGATATGGAAACAAGTTTCCCAAACGTTGCCAGGTTTTATGGACATCCATGCTTGAATCCAGGTACTAATTAAACACCTGATCACCTGTGCTCAATCATGGATAATCTTAACCCTTTGAGTGCCAACATCTCTGTGAGAGATGTTCAAAATATCCTCTAAGAAAAATGCAGGCGTCGCTCACATTTGTTATATAAATTCAAAGAAAAAATGTTGTGTAAAAAAAAAAAAATACTGTTCATTCTAGCACCTGCCGTCTTTGAAAACCCATGCAGTTCCTCTTCCCTGCCTGGGGTGTCGCTGTCTGCTGTAGTGCCTCTAGCACAGTGTGGTCTGTATATCAGCACTGATATGCAAACCAGACCTGAGCTAGAAACATCACAGCAGACAGCGACACCCCAGGCAGGGAACAGGAACTGCATGGGTTTTCACAGATGGCGGGTGCTAGAATGAACACTAAAAAAAGATTATATTTCCTATATATGTATACGGTACACATTACAGGTCATTACAATGGATAAAAATGTTTGATTGGCAATTTTACCACCGATTTTGACAACATGGCACTGAAAGGGTAAAACACTGGAGTGTTATGGTGGATTTTTGGAAACTCTAGGGAGGCAATGCAGCATATTTTATCTCATATAATTCCACCTGATAGAGCCGTGTGTGTGCTCTGTTAGATGTACACGGAGGGTGGCCGGGATTTTGTACCCTTTGATCTGCTCTAATGACAGAAAACCTTCTGCAATCTACCATAGAACATAATGTAATAGTTATTAGATTAACTAGGCAGTAAAAAGGAACCCGGCTAATTCTTCGCAGTATAACCTTGTACTAAATCCACTCAATAACAGGACTTCTGATTGAAACATCATTACAGTGTCACCAATGTATTCCAGGTCTGCTCTGCGCAAGATAAGTCTGTGTACAAGCGCAGAATAAATAATGGAAATCAGAAGGTGATATTGGAAAGCGACATTAGTGATTGGCATCTAATGCATTCATTATACAACCAAAGCATAAAGCTGCAATGTAGTAGATGAAGTGCCGACCTCTTCCCCTGCGTTATTTATATACAAAACGCGTGAGTTCCAACCTTGACTCTTATTCACCTTAATCCTTCCTACAGACAGGCAACGACTTACCTCTCGTGCATGGGGATGGGTGGGGTATAGCTCGACACTCACAGACAATGTCGACGGCAAAAGTCGACACGGGCCATCTCAACGTATGGGCTCAATTGGCAGCTCCTCAAGGTACCCCCTCTACCCAATTCTAGAGGGCTTTGATCTGGGGGCAGATTGGTTTGTGGGCAGCATCAGCCTCCTGAGCTTCTTGGGAGGCAGTAGAGAATTCTACCTGGTCACAATGATTGTGGATCACATACAAAACAGAGTAGACAGGAAGAATTCCCTTCCTGCAGCCAGACAGTGAATGCTGATTTGTGGATGGCTGGAGCTATCCACCAATCAGAGTTCAGCCTTCTTTACATGCCTCCCAACTGCAGACTAACAGTGAATGGCTGTCAGCAAGCTGTTTGATTGGTGGGTAGTTCTAGCCATTCACTGTAAGGAAGCAAGTGGAGAGATGGCACAGGACCGCAGGAGGGGCTACTGTTACAGCTATGCTGTTCACACGTTACCGTTCCCAATCAGAGTCCACACGGATGGTAAAGCATAGATAAGTCCAATTTTTAAAACCAAATAAATCACCAGAAAAAACTTGTCAACCTTTTTGCTTGTGTCGTCCGAGGCATTGTCCGCTATCCGTATACCGATAGGAACACTTTAAGGAAAAGTATAGAGACAATCCCAGCCATATACTGTATATATTTATTTAACAAAACCAAACAATCCGACCTCGTACTGATCTTCTGCAGTCAGCATCCTGGTACGAGGAGATCATAATTGTCTGTTTTACCCCTTGCTTAGATGTACACAGATGTAATAGTGCGATTGTATATCAGAAAACACTGTACGGCAAGCGTGGCAGTAATATAATTGACTTGATGTTGTTGTCTCCATAAATGTTTAATTATGAAAACGGTAAAACTATTGATTTGTAAAATGCTTTCTTAGCATTGGTGTCATATACTATAAGTCAGTAGATTGACGTGAATCCCTTCCTCGGGTGGTTTGCTGTGATTTACTGTACGTGAAAACAGCTGTAGTTTGAATTCTGTATAATATAATTTATTGGCTTGCAGTTCTTACATTATAATAAATGGCAAAGACATAACTCAGAACAAGCCACTGATTGCAGCTATGACTTCCCGTGCTTGTGTCACGTGGCAAGTCTGTCATAATTGGAATGCACTAAGGACCTTATTCTGGTTTGTTTGCTTGGCCATGTGCATTCGCACAGGGCCAATGTTTTGACATTGTGCGTGCACCCATCTTTGAGGGGGGCGTGGGGCGTCGAGCTGTTCCATTAGCATATGGGATTGCCCAGTGTTTCATGGGCGTTCCTATGAGATCGCTGGGCGTTCTCATGCATAAGCGGCTGTGACGGTCATCCGGACAGCGGGCATCACCGGATGTCAGCTGCCCGCTTACTTCCCCCAGAGCAACATAACATAAGTGTGGGAGGGTCCCGGTGGCACGCGGAGGGATGTTTATGTACAACATTCGCAAGGTGGGATCTGGTTCACTCGCAAGGATGCGGAACCGAGCGAAAGAACTAGAAGAACCCCCTAAATTTCTATTGGCAACCCCAATGGTGCGCTCATGCAATTTGCAGTACATTTTATTAAGGTACGGGTTTCCAATAGTGGAAGTGTGGCCATTAAGAAGCAATTCTGGTGCATGCTAAAAAAAAGTACTAGAATGGGATTTCTGGCTTTTTGTTTAGGCAATGCCTCCCTCCATAGTTCGTAAAACTGCACATTCGTAAATTTACCTCTAATGACCCCATATACAATGTATCGTATGTGATCTCACTCATGTGGGATCTGACAAATCCTTATGGCAGTCATGTCATTCTTCGGATCCGATCCGATGCACACAGGCCTGCACAGCCTCACCTCCGACTGTCGCGCTGCGCAGAGCCGCATGCCGGGACGGGGGAGCGGATGCTCAGGCGCTGCCTGGCATTTAGACTGGGCATGCGCAGTCTCATCCTGAGAAATTTGGTGTCGGATCCCGGGATTGGCCACCCTAGTTCTGATTCCTAAATCCATCTTTGGGATTTGTTACCAGTTGCAGTCTATTGTCTACATTGTACGGTGTCCTGCGTGTGTTTGTTAATGAATGAAATTATAAGTAATGCAGTAATTATGTTGTTCCGTTACCTTTTATTCATGGCTCTTATATGTGCCCAATAGAGCAATCTCTTCCTCTCTCTACCCTATAATTACCGTTAAATTGCCTTCTCTGTTTGTTAGTGCACTTTGAAAATGTCTGAACAAAAATAATAACTGAGCCCTGAACTGGCGTTATCATATACAGCAGAGACTGGACAGATGAACTGCTGTAGCTTCCTTTTCCTGCAGTCTTGTCTTGTACAAGACAAAAGTAACAAGTTGGGGGAAAAGCAAAACAAAGACCACGATTGCAGAAACACACGTGGAGCTAGTATATCGCTTGTTTTCTTTTCTAATGATCATTAAAAACAAAAAGAAGAAAAACGGATTAAAAAGCACTTGTGTCCAAGCCTACTGTATAGGAATCATTGTTGTGCATGGAAAGCATTGTGTGCTTATAGTTATAGATATAATACATGCATAATCTCTTGTATATTGTTTACTGTACAGCAGATGGTCTCTGCTCCCCCAATGCATTCAGTCTCTGCTTTATAGTGAGCGCCTACAGTGTGATAGTACAGCATGGTACAAGCCGTCACTCTCCCATGACCAATTCTTTTTTTTGTCTAATACGGGTATATTGTTTATGATTAATCAACAAATGTTATGATGTTATACCTCTTTGAATATTAATATTAAACTGCTTGCATCATACATCAAACACGGAATGTTAAACAAGAATTAAAACGCACTAATGATTCAGTTTATCAAAGCGTAAAAAGCTTGATTTTGTTTTCAAAAACATTTTTTGGGCCACTTTTGTTAATTTAAGGTCCTCTTGGTATACCACCTATGGTTTTTTAACCCTTTTGAGTGCCAACGTCTCTAAAAATACCAGAATATCTCACATTTGTTTATATCAATTAAAATAAAATAAAAAAAAAATGTTGTGTAAAACAGATTATATTTCCAATATATGGTAAACATTACAGGTCATTGTGATGGATAAAAAAATGTTTGGGCAATTTTCACGCCTATTTTTCCACAAGTTCACTTGGCACTCAAAGGGTTAAACTCCATACACACTAGACAATATATTGTTAATGATATAATGTTCATATCGTCTAGAGTTCATGCTCAATATCGCTACCAATGCACACTCCCGCGGTCATCACGGCATCGCTCAATGATATCGTTAACTATATTGTTTAGTGTGTTGGCACTTCATAGTTCGCACGATACCATTAAAAATACAATCTAGTATGTATGGGGCTTTATATGCTCACAGGAGACGAGAAGAGTCACCTCTTCCTGATCCCTCCCTCTGACATGTTGCACCCCACACTCCTCCCCTCTGGTTTACTAGCAGTCCCGGGGTTGTACTCTGTCTGGAGCAAATGTATTAATCTCGATTAATTATGTATCCTGCATTGCTAATTAGCGCTGAAAAGTGTCCCGATAGAGGTAGGATGGTAAGTCCCCCCTCTGGCCCAGTCTGAACTGTCTGTATCGCATCAGCCTGTTTCGGGCTGTGATACAGTGGGGCACACACAGTTCACATAAGTGAGATGTGACATTACAGCAGACTTGGAAAGTCTGGAGCTGACGACAATGTAGTGAATAACACATAGCACTATCTTTAGATGGCGCTATCCGGTACTGGAGAAGTTGCCCGTGGCAACCAATCAGCTGCTCTGTATAATTTTGTAATTTGCACTTCATAAATGTTGCTTCAAAATTGGTTGCCATGGGCAATTTCTCCACTGGCTTATTTCTCCATTCTTAATAACATCTGCTTTTGGGTGGGAATTACTATGCTGAGGAGGTTCATCCCGCCACCCATTGGTCCGATGCTCATCTCATATTGACTATGATTAGCAATGCAAAGGGCAGTTCTCCCGATCAGAGCTAAACTTTGCGATCCCCGCCGCTGCCTGGACTTCCTCGTATCTAATGGGGAAGTCCAACTGCACATGCACAGAAAAGCTTGTGGCAGTGGGACATGCTGGGAGGGATCCGTGTCAAATACCTCACACAGCAATCCTACAAAGAGAAGGCTTCTATGGAGTTACGCCAGCTAGAGCCCCGCGTTGTGAAGCCCCACCAGGAGGGGCTTTAGTGAATTTGAAAATGTGGTAAAAACCCAGAAAATGGGGGTTTTACTGCATTTTTTTAGTACATTCCAGCCTTAGTGCTTTGCAGCAAGCATAGAAAAGCTTTGCTTTTGAAAAGTTTTATGTTGCATGACCTTTTTCTGCAATTGCGAGGCGCGTTCCCGTGTGCCTTGCATCGCACAAGCAGATCTCCGTGGCTGCCACAATTATCTATTGGCTCATGCAATCATGAATGGGATCGCATAAGATGTATTGTATGCAAAAGGGTATGCCTGGGAGCTGCAGGGTGAATTAGCAGGGTATCATGTGCGATGCGGGCCTTAAGTTTTGATCATGCTATTTACACAAGTCGTAGGTACATTTTAGAGAAGTAATAATTCCTTTTTGCATGGAACGCTAAATAAGGCATTATATGCTTGATATATGTACCCATTTGTCACGAGCTACCCTTTTCTGCATTTGCCATACTTTACTTTACACTATCCATAAATAAAATACCTGATTTTGAATACCAAAGAGAAGACCATCAGATTCTTGTTCATTTTATTCCTATCACTCAATGTTAGACTCATGAAGGCCACGTTTCATGGAAGGATATTCTACACAGCTGAAATTACAAGTAATTTCTTCTTCTTCTTCGCTACCAATAGTTATAAAATCATATCTCTACATGTCACTAATAAACTCCTTTTGGATTCATTTTCAGCCACCTGATGGGCAATAAGAGAAGGAACTAAAAAAAATAATAAAAAGAAAATAGTCACTAAAGGCTGTATGTAGCAGGGAGAAATAAGCCAGTGGATAAGTTGCCCATGCAACCAATCTTCTGTTCTGTATAATTATATATTATGCAAATTATAGATGTTACGTCAGTGCTTATTGGTTGCCATGGGCCACTTCTCTACTGGCCAGCTTCTCCCACATCCCTGCTTCATACATCTGCCCCTAGCCTTTTGCTGGAGTGTTGCACTTCTGGTGATAGCAGTAACCTCTTTGCAGGGTGATCCATATTCATTGTTGATCATAATGGGTCAATGGGTGTCTGCTAATAAATTATAGCTGTACAGTAGAACTTCCTGCATTACTGTTCTGATATAGAGAAAAACCGATGGCTGAGTAAGCTGGAGGTGACATAAACCACTGAAGGTTTCTTATGCTGCAGGTATTAACAGTTTGTAGGGTCAGTCAGAGTGTGCTGATGCTGGCAGCCAATGGGTGCAAGGGGAGGAGTAGTGAGGTTAGAAGGGTCTTGTGATCTAGGAAGTTCTGCCTCTCTGGGAAATTTCCCCGTCCTCCCTTCCCTATTTTCTGTCTCTTCTCTTGGGCGTCGGTAAAGAACAGTCATTTGTGTAGTTGGAATAGTGTGTAGATTAGTGGGTGCGCTCTCCCGACATCGATTGTCGTGAGCCATACTTCTTTGCACGGCTGCCACCACCGACCCGGGTGGTTGGCTGGGAGAGTTGATCACCAGCGGTGTGTGAATGCTATGGTGATCCTACCCCCTCCTTTTCTTTTCCTCTGACCGTTCTTTAGTGCCGCCACCAATATTTATAGTTATACTCAGTTTTCAAAATAAATAATACATCACTGGCACTGAAGAGGTGTTGTTCAACTGAAACAAAAGCAAGAACATACCCAAACAAGCTAACCAATTAAAAGTTCAATAATATTAAGGCGAAAAAAACTAAATGTTTACCAAAGTTTCGACAAATACAAAGAAAAATGACAATGCTCAAAAAGGTCATTTCTAATACTGAAAGAAGGAGGTAGGAAAATACCAGTCCTTCATTATTTGAAATGCCAGCACTTGAGTCCTTGTGGTTATTTTATGGTTATTTTAGTTAAGGGTTTTAAGCATAAGAGTACCGATGGTGAATTTAAGTCCCTTTAAAGGTGTAAAAGTAAGAACTATTTACATAACCGCTGCAGGTGAGCAGACTGTTTTGTAACACAAGTACTGTGGGAGTGGGCTTCTCTCAAGTGATGCAATGTAAGCACTAATTTATACAACATTGTAACATCTGTCTACAAGGTAAATTTATTATTAATACACACATTCACCTCCATTCCAGCTTTCCTTTAAATGTCAAAAGAATCCTCTTAAGATTCAACAAAATAGAGCAGGTTGCCCACTTCTCATTATAAATGCACAGGAAGCATATTTTAAAGACATTTTCCAGGATTTATTACATTTTTATTGTTTTAGTTTTACCACTTTCACAGCGCAGACGAGAGTCAGAGCATTGCAGGTGCTTTCGTGGTTATTTAAGTTTATTAGTTGCAGATTTGTATTTTTCTTGCTAATTCAATATATCGATAGGCCCCTCTAATTTTAGATCCATGGAAATGGCAGAAACATTTTAAATAGAGTATGGACCCAGGGTTTAAAAACATTTTAATGATTTTCAGAATGCGAATTCTCCAAATCCTTTTTCTCGTTATTATTGAACGTACCTCTCCCAGAGATTATAGATTTATTTATTAAAGGGTGGGAGTTTTAAAGCCACTGAGTTTGGCCTGTATTGCTCATGTTCAGTATTATTACCACCTCCGATTCTATGGGGAAAATCACTGAATATTGAACTTTTACTGCCTTTTGTGAGATTCTAAGCATCGACTTTGATGATGATTTACCTGTTTACCGTATAGTGTTTATTAAGTAAGATTTACTATCGTGGAGAGTGTCGTCCTCCATCTTTACATCCAGGTCATGATTCTTCACAAGGAGTCTTTGGGAGAGGAGTGATTTGACGTAGGCAAGTGTGAGGTGGAGGACGTGATTTATTTGTTTAGGTAGTGCCATCTCTAGTTTGTTTAGGAAAATGTTTATTTGCAAGGTCGCAACAAAGATGGGGGCCTCTGAACCTGTCTTGGGCTTTGTGAGGTATTAACCTGGTTTTGGTTGTGTCCTGCATACTGCACTGTAGTGTATACTATACAGCAGTGCGAGAGCTACCAACAGTTCCCATTATCCAGACAGCCTAGCTGCTGCTCAGCTGCACTCATTACTGACTGACACATTTTGAAAGATCCACAGGTGGAGCTAATTACTTCACTTGTGATTCTGTGAGGAGAGCTGGAAAACATGCACTGTTGGTAGCTCTCGAGGACTGGAGTTGGCTACCCCAGTTATACAGTATATGCCAATGTTCAAACATCTATATGGAGAAAATTGATATATCATAGCTATTTATGTTGACACTCTCTTATCCTTTACACTCACCGAACAGCTACATTCTCTAAGTACTTTAGTGCAAACTGTATTTTAATTAGAACCCAGGAGAGGTTCATGTGAAGATGAAATAAGGTAAGAATAGAAACGTATCCTAATAGGCTTATTTCCTAAGCACTTCTGCTCAGTATGTTTCAGGAACAGGAGTAAGAGAAGGATTTTCCACATTAACCCCTCTTAAAGTACGTTCTACGCTGCCACTTAACAAATCCTTGCAGTTGAACTAAGACTGCGGACTTAAGGGGTTTGGTGAATACAGGATTATCTGTTACTCCTCACAATCATTACTCTGTTCATCTATAGGTATAATTTGTTCTGTATGTGTAGAATTGAAATGCGTCCTGGTTGACTATTTAAAACTTGTTTTTAATCTTCGAGAAAGAACAGATCCTGTTATCACTAGATTTATTCAAGTTTTGCAGGAAATCCGAACTATGACTTAATTACTGTATATGTGAACTTTTACCCACAAAATGGCTGACACGCATCACCTTAGTTGGTTACCAATGCTTAGTTGGTAATGTCGCTGGCTTATAGTGACAGAGTGGGATACATTTTTATACATTCTGGCCTCAAAATGGCTGTCTCTTTTGTATGAAAACAATTGTTACCTGTTGTATTTTTTTTTTTGTTCTTATTATAAAATATTAATTGTCACAGAAGTTTGCTGATATTTTAGTGAATGAAAGCAGTCTTGAAGTAAATCCAAAGCAGTGATTTTAGGCTGAATTGGTTTTATAATGGTGCCTTATACACAATGAAACCTTTCACTACTATGATTTCAGTGTGAAGAGAGAGTCTCATGAGGACATGACTAATTGAGTTTCCATTTGTAATGTCCTGAACATTTTGAATCTAATACTGCTTGTGTGAACTCTTTTACACTTGCTTGTGGATCATACCTTTGGGATAGTGAGTCATTCAAACTGGTGAAATAACCCTCCCCCCCCCCCCCCACCCCTATTTGCCTTTCGCAGGATGATAATCCCCTGACTAGATAGAGCAGAGACCTTGTCGCTGGGATGTTACACGTGACAGGTTTATAAATCCACTTGAATGCACGCTGTGTGTTTATCTCTGTGGTTTTGTCAAGTGTGTTGCGATCTAATGTTGTACTGGATAAGGACACTTTTTTATTATTATTTACTTATTTTTTTGGTCTTCAAAAACCATTTAATCTACCTAGCTGGATTGACCAAAAAGTCCCCAATGAACTGTATACACTGGAAAATACTTGCACTATTTTAAAGAATATCTGTACCACATGTTCTTGGAACTGAAAATACAAGGATTTTGCATGGAATTTAGAAATGGAATATGCTTTATTCTTGCTGGATAAAGATAACCAGGAGCAGACCAGTGCTGGTCCAAAACCTTCTTTATATATATTGGACGCAAATACTTTAATAGTTGGTAACGGAACTTCCGGAGTTGTTTTGTTTGTTGTAATTTGGCGCGTTAGAATATGAAGAATATTCTTTGTCCGTTATTTCTAGATGCACCTGTATGTACCTGTATTTCTCATACTTTGACGTCAGTATATTTTGGCTTAGTTGGAACTTTTTGTCCATGTCCTCGGAAGTTAGTTGGAAGGCTAGCTGAGGTAAAATATTAGAATATGTACATTTTTTGGACATGGAAATGTCAAAACCGCATTTACAGCAAAAGAAATCAGGGATCTCCTGGCTGGCCGAGGAATTTTTGTGGATTGGAGGAAGTATTGTCGCTGAACCAAATATGAAAATTGGCCAGATTGGTAAGAAGAAATATATATATGGAGTTTTATATTTTAATTATTTACTATTACTAAATACTGGTCTTTCCATGGATCTATCCTATCTAATATTGCTACATGTGTATAATCGCTTTTCAGACCTAATATTTTTCTTCTGAAGCGAAAGGGTTACAACAGACAGGCATGATTACTTTAGAACACAAGGCTGCCCGTAATGAAATGAATGTGATCCATCTTTGCAATCTCCTTTTTTTTCCCATCTAGCCGTACTTTAATACTTGTTTAAGTCGCTGAGCAAATTTTTGGGGCATTGCAATTCCAAATCTGTTTTTATAAAAGTCAGAAAGAAGATCTGAGTAGAGACCAGAAGGGTTGTTGCTTGGATATGGCTGAGATGAGAAGGCTTCGAGAGGTGACAGTAGGTAGGAAATCTGGGGTTTGGTAAAACAAATAGACAGAACATCCCGGGATCAGATCCCTTTAGCAGCGATATTGTAGTTTTCTCATTTGTTCAGGCTAAAATTTGACAGCTAACTTTGATGCGTAACAGTGCATTGCGTCTCGAGCTGTATGTTGGTGCTATAAATACAGTGTTTGATAACAATTTGCATAAATACTTTGCTCTGGAGAAGTCAGAGCAGTGTGCAGTGACCTCCGCGTATCACAAATCTTATAAAGGTTTCTTGAATTAATTGTATTATGTGTTCTATTGTTTATATTAAAAGGTTATGAATAGAATGCGGGGTTTGTTCCCCGTTCATAAGATCATTTGGACTGCCTAGGTGCAACATCCAATGCTGGAAAATAGGGATATTTCTAGGGAAAGGCTTTATAATACCTGCAATTGTCCATGGAAATGAGAGGATGAAATACTGTAGGCCACTACCTGTAGTAACATCATGTGTTGCACTGATGTTTCACAAATTCTTCCCAATCTTCATTATTCTGTAGCGTAATGCATTAAACGTTGACTGTGGGCAGTTCCAGCCTTTGCAACGTAATACAACTTCGGAAATATGGTTCCCTCCATCTGCTGCGTGACTATGACAGCTGTCTCAGATATGAAGCCACATTATGAAAAATGCTAAATCAAAGCATAAAACAAATAACTTGTCTGTGGTCTATTAGGCTTAATTACTGCTTTGTGATTGCTCCTATTATTGCAGTTTTGCAGAACTTCGCGTCCACAGCAGACTCTTATCAGCAGTTCGTGGGTGCTGCAGTTCTTGGTCCTCCCTCCTCACTTGCTGCTCTGTTCTGCTTGTACGGTTGTAATGCATCACACTTACCTCACATCACTTTTTAAAATAAATACTCTGATTGCTTTAAACAATCTTATCCGTTGCCATCGTCGTCGTAGCAGCAGTGATTGTATCGTATAAACCCAATAACTGATATATGATGCGATCCAAGACAATAGCCTTAAAATTATCATGTGCACAGCTGACAGCAGATTATGTTGGTGTAATCCTCCTGGCCTCGTGACTATTGTTTCCATCTCTCAATTGACCGAGTCTTAAGGGAGCAAACGTGTCAAGTGCTATTGTTATTCTGGCTATATTTGCTTCTGGAAATATATGTTCGGAAATATCACTTGGAGATAATTGCTGTTTTCCTAGTTTTCTATGAATAAAGCATGTGTCGCCCTAGAGGCATGTTTAGTGCTAGGTGAAATATACAATGTATAGTAAGTTCGGTGGAGTTTATAATGGGGATATAACACTCGGGGGGGGCTTCCAGCAGTGCTGCTGGCAGTGTTGTTCCTCTCCCAGTGGGGTCTGAGGCTTGTGCTGTTCCTTCATGGCCTGTGGCAGTCTCTATTAGTATGTAATGCTGTGTACTAGTATTTGACATCTGTGTCACTCTCGATCTGTGATATTATGTAATATTTGCCATATGATGGCCTTTGACATTGTATACTGCTATGTTACACTTTTCTTCGCAGTACTCCTCTGGGGCACACTACCTCAGTTTTCTATAGACCAAATATATAACCATTAGGAATTTTCAGCAAAAACATCATGTGCTAGGGCTGTAACAATAGAGACTCTTATTTCACCATAATTAAAAACACATACTCGATGATCTCCTCTACCTTGGGAATCACTAAAGTGGTCTTCTCCTAATCTCCTTACATATGCATAATTGGTTTTAGCAACTAGAACGGTAAAGGAAGCCATTTTGAATCCACATATTTGAATGAAGTCTAGCAATTCACTAGGGTCTGGTGGCATTACTATAGAGTTTTGGAGACGGTCATTTTTGTAAGTCGAGACGAAATGATAACTACGCATAGGTCTTTGATGTGTATTAATAGGCTGCATTCTCATGAATGTTGTTCCACCCAAAAATGGCAGTTTAGGGCCAACATTTGCACTGCAGTATGTAATGTATACTTGAACTGACCATTTTATAAAGTGAAATCTGCTAATGAGGGTTCTATTTATCAAGACCCATCTTAAATGAAGATTTATATATCGCTGCTCAATACAGCAATTGCAATCCTTTTTAGTTGAGGAAATGTCACTGGGGAAGTTAAGCAATGCTCCAGCAGTGGTACGAGAACAGTAGGTTTACCATACACCAAGTAAGTCGTTGTATACCTGACCTAGCTTTCTGGCTTACATGTTTGTAAGTAGATATACATATATGTTTTTAGTGATTGCAAAAACATCAGTTTATCTGAATGAAATAAAATCCCCTTTTATGTGCTTGCTTTGGGGCTAATTCAATAGCCCGAGGAGGGGGGGTCAATTAGCTGCAGCAAATTAAGTTTGTTTCCTTTTTTTCTTTCCTGTGGAGCCAGCTCTGACCTAGGGCATCATTCTCTTGGCTGAGATCACCTGACCACTGCTCAACCAATTCCAGTCCAGATTACCTACTCATGACTCCTGTGTCCAATCAGCAGCCATAGTGGCCTATGTAAGTCTCTCAGTGGCTGCTACTCATTGCCAGTACAACTTCAGCAGTTTCCTGACTACTGGTTCTAGTCTGCAGTACTCAATTTGAATGCATAGTCCAAATAGTTCCATTTTACTGCAGTGTGTCTCCAGTACCAGCCAGTATTACTGAGCATTATCCCGTATCTCCTGTTAGTTATTGAATGTTCCAAGTCCCTGCAAAGTCCTGCTTTTCCGGTTTTCCGGACTACTTAGAATTCTGCAGGAGCCATGAATCTAAATGCGTACATTCATTATCACATGTGTCAGACATTCTAAGTGCTATTCACAGACTCTTGTACTATCTGAGCACTATGTTTCATTATTCCTAGACTTATGTGCTAAACTGTGCTCTCTCCAAGTGCTAAACGCACAGCTGTGTTATCAAGTCACCCCTGATTGTGATTGTTGGCTGCTAAAGTGTCATACTATTCCATACCTCCCAACTTCAGTCCGGATGAAATAGGGACACTAGCGCCCGGAAAGGGGGCGGGGCGTATGTAAATGAGGGCGTGGCTTGTGCTAATTAGCCGCAACCTCATTTTCATACGAGAATAGACGCTGTGCGCATGCGCACAGCGTCTATTCTACCAGATTGGGGGGTCTCCCAACTGCCACCCCCCACAGCGGGACAATGCCTGCCGCAGGTGGGACGGCGGGACAGGACCCGAAAATCGGGACTGTCCCGCTGTAATCGTGACAGTTGGGAGGTATGCTATTCTAGCACTATTCAGGTTCCTATGTGATTCTGTTCAGCCAAGCTACTCTGTCATCTGGGAAAACCTGTCTTGAACAACAATCCGTCTCTTCTGCTGATCCCATGACAGACTGCAGTTGCTCTGGAGACATTTTAGCTGCTCGCATTTCCTATTCTGCACCAGTATATCTCCATGGTTCATTGACCTGCCTATTTACCAACTTCCACAGTCTATCTCTGGGGTACTTTGTACCGCTTCCTGGTAACTCCGTTTACTTCATCCTACCGATTTACACCTACCTTGAAGTATCATTGTCTGAACTATTCTTTATAGACTTCTGCTATTACCAAAGAAGTAGTAATAATGCCACTGTATAGGTCATTGGTGCGACCTCACCTAGAGTATTGTGTTCAGTTCTGGAGGCCATATCTCCAGAAGGATATAAATACATTAGAGACTGTACAAAGAAGAGAAACTAAAATGGTGCATGGCCTACATCACAAATCGTACCAGGAAAGACTAAAAGATCTTAATATGTATACTTTAGAGCAGAGAAGGGAAAGGGGGGACATGATAGAAACTTTCAAATATATCAAGGGTTTTAACAAGGTACAGGTGGGAGACATTCTTCACAGGAATAGGAGCAACAGAACACGAGGACATGCACTGAAACTAGAGGGGGGAAGATTCAGGGGAAATCTGAGGAAGAATTACTTCACAGAAAGAGTAGTGGATAAGTGTAATAATCTCCCATCAGAGGTGGTAGAGGCAAATACAGTAGTACAATTTAAACATGCTTGGGATAGGGATATTGATATCCTTACAAAAACTAAGGATCAAATATGGTTCGAGGTAACATGTTTAAAAAAGGGGCAGACTAGATGGGCCAAGTGGTTCTTATCTGCCGTCAAATTCTATGTTTCTATGTTTTACCTCCAGAGACGGTCCATATTACAGTACTAGACGTTCACCACAGTTCCTCGCTAGATCATATTTTCAATCACTGCTTGTGAGCCAGCGACTGTGTATTGTGTTCAGCTTATATTTAGTTTTCATTCCTTATTTACAATAAACCAATCTTCTACCCCTTTCACATCGAAAAGCTGTGTCGACATCACAATCCTCGCTCCGGCGCATTCACATTAAACCTGGGTCGCGCATTATACAGAGGGTGAATCGAGTTTAACCCGGGTCAACTTGACGGGTTGGTCGATCAGCATCTCGGGTCCTACCCGGTTTTTTTTGGCAATGTGAAAGGGGTATTACTTAACCTATGAGATTAAGCTTTATTAAAGCTCCCAGTTTGTTACACACATCCTGCAGCCGCATAACTGTCTTGGGCCCTTTTACGGATCCTGACGGCTCACAGACAATTTAAATAAACGTTATTTAGTGCATTAATATATAAGCCCCAAAGCATTTTATTTTTGGAAGCTTCTCCTTGTAGCCATAAAGCGTCTACACGTAGCGTCAGCAGTTTACCACCTCCAGTCTTTTATCTGCTTTCTGTTTAGAACAGTTGAGACCAAAAACGCAATAATGATTTCTCGAAGTTTGCAGCAGTGCATAAAGATAATACTACGGGTCCTTTGTGTAAAGAATAATTGCATCTGTGTACTGATCCATCATATCAACAGTTCAATATTCTATATAAAAACAAAACAACAGAGGAAAATTATATCCAGGTGCCTCAGAGATTAAATCTGAAAAAAAGAGAAACCAAAGGAAATGAGAAATGTCTCAAAATATTTTTGAAAGCGCCCAAGATGTGCTGAATTACATTTCAATTTGGGAGGCAAATTACTGTATGAGTTGTCAGCAGAAAAGTAGGGAATGATTGATACTGAGCAGCTTACACTAGGCAGCCTTTAGCTGGCAAAGGATGGTGGGAGTTGTAGCTTGTTGCTGATATTCCAACATTTGATCTAACTATAATACCATTAAATGTACAGTTTTTGTATGTTTTATGGTCCATTAAGAGTTCCTGATCTATCAATATCCATTATTACAATAATAATGACGTTCTAAACTATACACCTCAAATGCGGTATCCAGAAGATAGATCGACCTTAATTACGTCGGCAGTCAATATGACCCCCATATGCTAGACCTGCATTAGGTCGATGGGTTTATATGGTAGACACACACATTGTCCACACCATTGCTTTTCTTTCTTTACCTCTTTTCTTCTCCATTCTTTCATCCTTTACCATCCACGTGGACTGTGATTGAGAATAGTATCTTTTCCGATTGTAGTGGATTGAGGCACCTTGCCTGAAGCATGGAGAGGGAACACATACTCTAATTGGGGTTACGTGTTGCTTAAAATGGTACCCAATATTCCTCTATTTTTTTCCATGTTGAGCTAATGTCCTTATCGACCTTTTGACCCCATTAGCCTATGGCATATTGGCCATATGGGGCCAACCTAATTTGGGTTGACCCAACGATCCATACCCCCCCCCCCCCCCAAATATAACAGCCCTTTTAGGCATGTTGGCATCTTTTTAACCCTTTCAGGCCCAATGTCTAGTCAGTCTCAACAGCCCTAGCGCTAGTGGCAGATCCATTAGTGAGGCACATTAAAAACATTAACCTCATTCAACAATCAATGTACAGTAGACCATTTAAAAAAAAGTTTTTACAATTAATTTAAACATTTAAACCAGACTGTTTGAATTACAAAAAAAAAATTGGACTACAAAGGGTTAACATCTGATTCCCACATTAACTCTTGTCCCATATATAACTGGGAAAATAGACAAGGGCAGTCGCCGCGGCAGCACAGGGATGACCCAGAGTTCTGAATCATTGACAGGGCTGAATTCGGCCCTGTTCCGATGTTAGGGGATCTGCACATTTTATGTGCATATGCAGCTCCCCTTTGTGAATGGCTTTGGTGTGGGAAGGGGGAGGATGTGTCTTAGTTTCACATTCCCTCGCATGGTACCGAAGGGAATCGGTGGCGGGGGCTGGGCGCTCAGATGGCCGGCATTTCTGGTGCTCGGTAAGCTGTGATCCTTGTAGCTTACCGAGTCCATTAGAATGACCCCCTTAGTGTATATAGTGTTCATTCTAGCACCCGCCATCTTTGAAAACCCATGCAGTTCCTCTTCCTTGCCTGGGGTATCACTGTCTGCTGTGGTGTTTCTAGCACAGGTCTGGTTTCCATATCAGTGCTGATATACAGACCACACTGTGCTAGAAGCACTACAGCAGACAGCGACACCCCAGGCAGGTAAGAGGAACTGCATGGGTTTTCAAATATAGCGGGTGCTAGAATGAACACTATGTATATACATATTTTTTTGTTTATGGTTCCTAAATATATTAGAGGATATACATATTAATGATTGGAGGTGGGGATGCCGGCAGTCAGAATCCGGGTGCCAGCAATTTCCGACAGGAATCGGGTAAGTACACTAACCTTCCCCTTGCCCTACCCTTATCCCTACCTGCATACTTACTTTGAGGATGCCAGCTGTCTGGAATCCGGTGCCGGCATCCTCACCATTGTCTGCATATCGGTTCTGGTCTTTTGGCTAGAACGCATTCCTTTTGCCCCATACACAATAGAGGATGTAGTGAAAGATATAGCTCAACAAGGGGAACCTGAGCAATATCGTTCACTATATTGTCTAGTGTATAAAGACAGGCCAATTTAGCTATATAGCCATTCAACCTGCATATTCAGCAGGCCCCGGTGATCTCACTGAACGATATCGATGGCCGATATCATTCAGTGTGTATGCATACCCTCCAACATGACCCATTGCATTCGGTACATAATGCTCTGTTCTTGAACTTCCCTGGTAATTGTCTACAATATTTGTCTTGACTCACAAAAGCTTTTGCAGGCTATGTGTAAAGAATAATTGTCTGCGTGCCTGTCTGAATAGTGTTGATTACAGTCGGCGTAGAGCTTCTCTCTTTTAAGGGAATTGGACAACGTTGACCTCTTGTAAGGTATAAGTCCAGACCAGTCAGCCATTAATTGTTCGGATGATGGTGTTGTAACCCAGAGATAAACCTTATAGATGAATGTTTCACTGAATTGTATCTAATGCTTTATACCTTGGGGTGTTGAGATTGAATGCTTTGTCTGTGTATTCAATACAACATGACACATCTGTCTCCTCAAGGAAAATAATTCCGACCCCGCAGTAAAAGTGTGGTTAGCTATTTGCTATTCTAGAAACCACCTGTATTTCTCCATAATAGCTGTCTCTTAAACATATTGCACCAGGCATGTCCAAACCATGGTCCTCCAGCTGTTGTGAAATTACAAGTCCCATCATGCCTTGCCACAGTTTTGCTAATAGGGAATGCTAAAACTATGGCAAGGCATTCTGGAATGTGTAGTTTCACAACAGCTGGAGGGCCACAGATTGGACATGCCTGTAATACACAGACCAAACGAAGCCCACCTTTTTCTGTTTTCCAGTGGATAACTTCTGGCTGCCGCATTTCATGTTCAAAAGTCCCTTTTGTTAAATTGTATTCCTTTTGGGAATTTTCTGCCAACTGACTACCACGTTTTACAATGAACCATTTCAAATCTAAATCAATAAAAGTACTTTTATTTCATAAAAAGTGCATTATTCTCCACAAATCTGATGTCCCCTCTGAGCTTTCCGCTCTTTGTTAGTAAAGAAACATGTTGCTGCTCAAACATTAGCCTTCTATTAGGGTCTTATTGTCAAGTTATTTTTATTCAAGGTCAGAGAGCGATTCAAGAAAGTTTTCTGCCTTCAAAAGCATAAGCTGTAACGTAGACATTTTTTTTGTCTACTATACTGCAAGCTACTTTGAGCTCAAAAGTGTGTATGGGCGGGCAATGAGCACTGATGCATGCCACTGACCATGGCTGTTTGTCTACTGTATATAGCGAAGAAGTGTACACATGTTTACACTTTGGGACAGGTACACTAAGCTTCAAAAGTGATACAATGGAGAGTAATAAACAGCCAGCCAATCAGCTCCTACCTGCCATGCCACAGACTGTGTTTGAAAACTGTCAGGCAGGAGCTGATTGGTTGGTTGTTTATCACTCTCCATTGTATCACTTTTGAAGCTTAGTGCATCTGTACCATTGTTACTAAAACATTCTATAGAGTATGGAAAACACCTCCTGTACCTCCCAATATAAAATTCTCTAGAAGTAAATGATTACTGTTTAAATAGATTGAATTAACCCATTCACCATTGCAAGTCACATGTTCTGCTGCCTTAAGAAATTTACAGTTAAATATGCTAAGATTGGTTATTTGGTTTAATTGGTCTACAGTATTCAGAGTTGGCAAGCTTTTTAGGTCTATTTTTCTGGGAGAAGCCTGGAGATTAGACTTTGCTTGTCACTTTGGGGGCGGTCAGTCACTAGGCTTCACCCACAAGATGAAGGGATTTGTGGGTCCATAGAGAGGTGGTCGGGCTAAATGACAAATGCGCATCATTAAGACCAAGCATGGCTCCATAACTGTAATCTATATTATGTATATGTGTGTGTATATATTTATATGTACTGTATATAAAATGTCTTGTGTCCGTGAGTCTCCGAAACACTGCCATCTGCTGGCAGTGAGTAAAAATACAACTTTCTCACACATGCACAAACACAGAAAGTAACAGACTAGCTTTCGAAGCTTTTTCTTCGAGCCGGCTTACGTGTGTGTGTGTGTTTTCAGTTTCAATTCTGGAAAGCTGTAATGTGCATAAGAAATTCTTGTTTTTTTGTTCACATGACAAAATCTAAATTTTTCTACTTCCATCAACCCAAGACATATTCAAATTTGTCAACATATCAGATGTGTAAAATAGCTTTCAGCATATTTAATCAGTCCTCTAGTAGGCAATAATGAAACCTGTGCGATGACACCACCCGTCTGGGGATTCTAACCTCCCTGTACTTTTATCCTCTTTGCATGATGCATGCAGCAATAATAAGCAACTGCATAGTAAGACGAGCCTAGATTATTCTACTTGAATAAGCTATTAAGGTAAAAGAAGAAATTCCTATGTACACATGGGAGATAACGCTGCCAAGTATCATCAGTGTACCTTGAATAAAAATAACACCATGAACACCAGAGAGAAGAAAAAGCGAAGAACACTGCGCTAAGTACAATTGAATGACAGTAAGAAAATTAATTGTGTAACAATAATTGCCAATAATGTGCCAATGGTATGTGCCAGTATAAACCCTGTAGTAGCAACATCTTGCACACCTTGATAAAGCCAGGGAACTGGCGAAATGCGTTGGTGGACTACCAGGAATACCCTTGTCCAGCTCTAAACCCCCTTATTGACCACTATTTGGATCCGGACCAGTCTTCCATTCCTTTTTCTCCTCCTTCCCGTACATCAGGGAACTCCATCGGCACCTTGGGCAAAACCATCTGAAGCCATTTATCTAGAGGCCTACACTTGCCCTATACAGGACATAAGGTGACACACCAGGAGATTGCCTCTCCACAAAGTGCCTGCTATCTGGACACATTGGACCCATCATTTACATCCCTGGAAGACACCTAATAGGAACGGACCCATACATTTATGGTCATAAAAATACGGTACCGTATGAACTGGACTTTTTAAATCACATTTTTTATTATTAATACTTTTTTAACAAATCCTCTTTTCATTTATCTTCCCTATATTTTTATTAAAAGTGATACTTTTACCCTACCGTTGGCACATTATTGGCAATTATTGTTACACAATTAATTTTCTTACTGTCATTCAATTGTACTTAGCGCAGTGTTCTTCGCTTTTTCTTCTTTCTAGTTGGGGACTATTTCTTCGCTTTTTCTTCTTTCTAGTTGGGGACTAACTATCCCCTTTTTCTTACACTGCAGCTTGGCAGAACAACCCATATACCTTGCGCCCCCCACACCGGTGGATAACTTGTTATCCACTATCCTTTCCATGAACACCAGAGACCTGAACAATAACGATGCATACCACCAAGTCAATATTCAATATTTTGCAAAAATGAACCACTTATTATGGATCCTACCACTGCATGCAAGGGATTATGGGTCCTTGACACCTGGCTCATTGGCTCTGAATTGTACACTCTCATGGGGAGGACTGCCTCTTTCCTTTGGTGTCCTTTTATCTTTATCGGTGTAAAATTCTGTGACGCGATACGCTGACCTCTCTCATGCACTTTGTGGCACATTATAAAAAATTGAAGATGTCGATGCTTCTCCTCATCCTTGAGATTGATCATTGCCAGAGGGCTTACAAATCAAATGGCACAGGTGGGAAGAGTAATGGCGTCCCAGTGATGCATGCATCAGAAGTCTTGCAATGGAGAGAAGCCATTTAATAACTGTCCACTGGTATTTAAATGACAACAACAGAAGCATATGAAATATGTCAAGTAGGATTGGGCGTCCCTGGTAGTAATGCTAAACAGGAATGTCTTGTATCTTATTGGTAGTGTTTATTGAGCTGTACGCAAGCAGTGTGCAGGCAGAGCTAAAACCCAGAAACAGAACCAATGTCAAACTATCCTCCGAGAGAGAGATTGGTTAAAGAGTAATATTTATGGAATCTCCTTCCCAGTCACAGATACCCCTTTCACATCGCACTTTTAAAACGGTATATTGCCGTTTTTTTCCCATATTAAAACGTTTAAGGCTGCAATGTGAAAGTGCCAGAGTTGATTTACCGGTTAAAGATAACCGGTATTTCAACACGGTTAAAAAAAAGCAGAGTCCTACACGTTTTAAAGCTGTTTTTTTGGCAGTTTGAACAGCTCTATTTCAATGGCTTGAAACGTGTCCCTTGGGGGTTAAACGGGTTGAATGTTTGAATGGTATTAAATGATTTTTAAAACGGTTTTCACCTGCAATGTGAAAGGTCTCAAGGCTCAGACCCGTTTTAAAGTCCCATTTAAGAATACCGTGTCATTACCCATTTCTGCAATGTGAAAGCAGTATTATATATGAATGCTAGAACTAAAGAGTCCTGTAGTGTTTTAGGGAGGACCTTTTAAGGTCATTAAAATCATTAAAGTTCCATTTCAAAAAGACTTATCCTGGCTTTATTGTTTGCTGACTCACTCCTATGGGCTACAGGTGACACTGATGGGGCATGATCATATGACCACCTGCCTAATATGTTATGGCTGCTTTGTTGCCAGCTATGACATGGACTCTACAAGATCTCTGAAGCTATCCTGTGGTATATAGCACCAAGTTGTTACTAGTAGATCCAACAAGGGCTTGTTTTTCTAACACACATTCCAGACACTCGATAATATTGAGATCTGGTGAATTTGGCAGCCAAGGTAACACCCTGACCTCTTCTAAATGATCTTTGAACCATTCTCGAGCAATCCATGCAGCGTGGAAAGGGTACATTAGCTTGCAGCAAGAGGCCACTTCATCAGCAAACCTTCTGTCTTGCACCCGGTTGTTGGTTTATGGCCTTTTTGAACCATTCTCTCCTTGAGCAACCCACAAGCTTTCTTATTTTAAGTAATCTTTAACATGGCGATTTGGCCCTAATGATTGGCTCCTATTGGAGTCACTCAAGTCTTTATACCTGACCACATATTTGCATTCAACACTTTGATTACTGCTACCTAATGTCTCTGACCTTAGCATTCTGTTTTGTTTTCAGAGAGCCTATGGTATTTGTACAGTATCATATGGGAATGGTCATAATGTTTTGGCTAGTGAGGACATCCCTGTCTTGCAAGCAAAGGAACTATTTCAATTGAAAGCATCCCAGACGTAAACCTGATTCAGTTTTTGCTGCCATGAAATAGTATTTCTATGCACTATACAGGCATAGGGATCATGGGTAACTTGCTACAAATATAGAATAATAGAACAACAGGACACCCTCCATTTAATCAGGTACTCTTACCTAGTGAACCTTTTACCACAATTTGCATAATGCACTGCCATCTATTTACTGCCAGATATGCGTTATCAGCATCTAAAGAAGTGGCAGGGTTCCCAGAGCATGTTGGAAGCTTAGCAGAGGGTTTATAGCAAAATGTAGGCTATGTAATTATATATAATAGAATCTAGAACCAACTTGGTGCTTGGCCGTCTGCTGTGCTTGATATGACTGAGTGGTATACTTATCATGTGGCCCTGAAAATCCCTATTTTCTATTCCTACTGAGTAATGCCTGACTCTCCAACAATACTGGCTAACAGTAGTAAGTATAGATAATTTACCATATCACTGGCTAGTTGTGGTTACTTGTCTAACTCACCACTGCTGCTTGTTGCTTGCACCTGGAGACTAACCCCTATCTTTGGGTGCACATGCATTCAAATTAACAAAAAACATAATTTAAAAAAATATATTAAAAAGTAGAACAATAAAACTTTATCATCCCTATCCCTACTAATCTATAAAATTAAATGTATTTTTTTTCTCAACCAAAGCCAAGCCTTTTAATTGGGTGACTAGACAGTTGGCATACGAATAGTTTAGAGACTGGATTATAACCTAGGTTAACAGTATATGTTTGTTTTTTCAAAAGTTCATATTCACATGTTTTAGGTACTGGTATACCATCTCCAATCCACATCTTGAAACACGCCATGCAAAGCACATAATACGGAGATCTGTAATTCTGCCAGTCTTGTGGGCAATCATTTGTGACACAGAATAACTGCTACGCACATTACATTCATATAATACAATTAAAAACTTAGACATGTAAGATGTTACATATCAATAACTAATGCCATATAGCATTATAATTGATCACTTGTATAATATAGAGGTACAATAAGTCAAAAATGTGGAAACTCCTAGGAAAAGAATGATTTTATTTCTCAATAAGGTGTAGGAGCAACACTGATATCCAAGACGGCCTTGGTACCAGTCGCCACTTGCCTGAAGACATGTCTACACCATGGGAGGGACCTGGTCGTCCACATTGTCTATGTAGTCCTTGGCAGACTGATCCATGCATGGTGATAATGGGACCAGCAGAATACCTTGATAAGGCTGTCCAAATAATCACCCCCCCTCGCCAATGCAACAGACATTCCTGATCGTACACTTGGCTCTGTGTCCACCACACATAAACTCGTTCTGCTGTTGGGAACAAGGTGAAGGACCAGAGGGCAGTATTCCATTGCGCGGCAGTTCCAATTTATGAAGGTTACACCACTCTCCCTGCTTCTTGGTATTTGCAGCTCAGCAGTCACTTTTGCAGTGGTAGTCTTCTTCTTGGCCACAATCGTCCTCCATGCCCTTCTGTCTCTGTTTACACTTTGGTCTACGCTGGTGTTTAGCTGATGTTTTTGCAGAAATGTTATATCCTGTCATTACCGTTTTTGATACAGTTCCTCATGATATCTCAAATAAACTGGTACTGTGGTCAGGCAATTTGCTCTCTCAGCCTGCGCTGAACATGTCCATTAGCATTGATGTTGACAGGGCAACTCCAAATGCCATGACCGGCTAATCCTCACATGGGGGGAAACAAACTATGACAGTTTGACATACACAATGCGTGTCTAGTTCATTACTGTATATCATTGGCCGTTTTCATATTTTTGGCTAACCCTTATGTGTGTATGTACAAGAAAATGAATACATAACCATCAGGCCCTGATCAGTTCAAATGTATGGCTCCTCCCACCGGTGTCGTAATTTCATTACCATGTATAGGGGAAGAAATAATCACATATAGTAAAGTACAGTACAATTTAATGTGGATATAACGTCCAAGACCGCTATTAATAAGAGCTCTGGTCCCACACAATGCTAGCAACTTGAAATCTGCTTCACATCACAAGGAAATAACTTGTTTTAGAATAACTGTTCACACTTTGAGCTGCTGTCTGGTAGATTTCTTGCAGCTGCTGCATACAAATTCCCTTGTGAATCTTATTTTAATAACGTTTGGTCACAGACTTGACTAGGCAAAGTCGTGTACTACACAGTGCCAAATTTCCCACTAGGCACTTGCCTATGGGTGGCACCTGCTGGGGATGGTAGAGCAGTTAGAGCTTTTGCATGTCCACCGGCCACCCAGAACTTTGCTGGCGTCATGTCTTCGACCAGGACAACCTGTGAGATCTTTTGCATGACGGATGCCCATTCAGGACTTCCACGTTGTCTTGGATCTCCTCCAGGAGCTCTTCATCGCTCCTCCTCCACCAATGGTGCGACGGCTAATATATTGAAATTGGTCGGGGCTATGTCACGGAAGGTCATGGCGATAGCTTTCAATCTTATGTCATTGAGCTGGATTGAACTACTGTCTGAATCTGTGCCATTGTCAGCATTTAAACACATGAACATGGCACCTCGCACCCTTTTATATATCCGAAATTGAACTTTTATTAACATTTATAAAATAAGGATGTTTGGTATTTAAAATCTAGTCTGACGTTCTAAAAAAAAAAAAGTATAAAATATTTAATTCAAAGATTTCCCTTTAGAAGCGACCTATTTACAAAGCACGGCTCTATGGCAGGTAGCTTATTTGTTTTTCCGCCTGCTGTATTATCTCCGGAGTCATTTGGTTTTGGCACAGTTTTATATTCCAGGCAGCTTGTGGTCGGGCCTGACTCCAGCATTTTAATCACCTTCATGTATACTGTATTTTGAAGCTTCCTTAGAGATAAAGAGCAAAACATAAAAGGAAGAACACATATAGAAATACAATGTGATTAATAGATTATATAGAAAGCAAGAGAATGGAAGAGAGTTGACAAGAATAAGAAGATGGCTATTAATTAGGCAGGTAAGTAACAGATAAAAACAGATCAGGGGGTCGAACCTAGTGGGTCCGATGGTTTTTGACTTTTTATTGACTCTTGTTTATGGTACCTGATTTTCTTGTAATGAACCCTGGAGATATTTTCTCAATAAATATATAAATTATTTAACAGCGTTCTCTCGGTGTTCTATGAATTCCCATGCCTGGAGTACAATGCTAAATGCATGTAACAATTGTGGATTTTGGTGTCCGACGAATGGAAGCGCTCTATTTAATATAAACCATGGCCCTTCTTGCACTGACCTACCTGCCCCCCTGGGCCAAAAAGGATGGTACAGTATATGTAGGCATATATTTGTATGATCGCTTGATAATCCATGACTTTGGTGGCTACAGTTTGTACCGTTTTTTAGGATATTTATAATTTTACATTTTGACTCGCGCGTATTTGTTGCCTTAAGTGATCAGCTTTGTGTTCCCCACTGGCATTCTGCTGTAAGACACATCAATATCACGCTGAAAACTAATAAATGTTGAAAGCATAAATTTACAAAACAAAACAAGCTGTAAGAAGATTTTAGCGCATATGTTACCTGGCAAAGCATTTTCCTTTTATTGATTTGTTATATTTTTGTTTATGCCAACTGCTGCGTGCATTTTAAGTGGGTTATAAAACAACAGTCATGCAAGGATTAATCCACAGTGTTAGCAGAAACTTGACATTATTACGCATGTTTTTTAAAGGCTTATAATTAGAATGTAACAAACATTTTTTTAGAAGGCAATGTTTAAAGCTGCACCAACAACTTAACAGTATCCTTTCTGTAAATTTAAGTGGGTTCAAATCAGGGTTGCCTACCCTCCCGGAATGGCTTGGAGGGTCCTTAAATCAGGTCCCCTTCCTGGCCCCTGGAAGGAGGGGTATCCCTCCAGGAAAGCCGCCCAGCTCCCTGACTCCCAGCGCCGTTTTAGCCCATACTTGCCTACTTTTGAAAACTAGTTTCAGGGAGATTATAGTTGGTAGTAAAATTTTGCAAAGCGCCCCATTGAGGGGGGGGGGGTGTCATGCTCCTCCCAAAGGGTGTGTCTTGTTCCATATATGGAGAGATTCTGAAAAAATTATTGTGAACGTGGCACCTAGAAGCGTGGGTGTGTACTGCTACATCTGAGAGGAAGGTTAAATTAATTATATCCAAATGTAGATGAGCCCCAAAGCAGTTAGTGGGAGATACTATACTTGCCAAAGTGCTGGGAAATGGTGCTGATAATTCAATGTAAATGTATCTATCGCTCATTCCTTTTTTTCCCCAAAAATGTAACCATGTAATATGGGCTAGGTGAAATGAGGGAGATTGTGAGACTGAGGGAGAGAGGGAGATTGCTGCTATTTCAGGGAGTCTCCTGCAGAATGCAGGAGAATAGTCAGCCATGTTTTAGCCCCACCCACTGCAGTGTAATGCCTTAAAAACTGCATTGCATGTTGGGGGGATGGCTAAAACAACACAATCACTCTGGCCACACCCCCAAACAAGTAGACACTCATGTAGCCCCGCCTCCCCTGAGCTGGCTGCCCTCTCCCAGGAATGGGCAGCCAGAAAGTAGCTAAGTATGGTTCAAATAGTCATTTTATTGCAGCATTAACTAAATCCTGCTTACTTTGTACTTACTAGCATAACGCTCTGTACGCAGAGTAATCTGATCGCTGAGCAATGTTGGCTTAATATTGCTCAGCGATCATATTGCTCAGTGTCCAGTTTTCATCAGAGAGCAGAAATGGCCGCTGATAAACACAAGGCCACTAGTCGACCAGCGACGTCCCCAAGGTTGGCGACAGTCGCCCCGTACACATGGTGATATGGTTGCTCAGAGACCATATTCCCAGTGATTATGGCTGAAATCTTCCCATGTGTACAGGGCTTAAGAGTAATGATGATGGAAAAAGTTATAATGTGCGTCTACATGTGGTAGGGAATATAGATTGTAAGCTGGGGCAGGGGCTGATGGGACTGGTCAATTATACTCTGTAAAGTGCTGCGGAATATGGGGGTTATTCTGGTTGATTCACAAGTATGCGAATTTGCAGACCCTGCCCATTGAATGCCGGTACGCACCCCCCCCCCCCCCCCCTCGCACGCTGAAAATCCATTCGCCGGCTGTGGGGGAACATCCATCATAATTCGATGGTCGCTGACCAAGTAAAATATGCGTGGCCATTTGGCAGGAAGTGGGCCCGCCCCCAGCATACATGTTATGGGCCGATTTCATGGGAACGCCCATGAATCACTGGCCGTTCCCATGGGCGCAGCTATCCGCCACAGCCCCACGCCCGCGGTCTTGGGTGCGTGCACCTGCCAAACAGTCTGTTCCCCGTGGCCACACGCACCCGGCGTATGCATATGCGCAGAAATGCGGCTGCATACACCCAACATTGGTCCCCTGTCGAGCGACCTGAATAAGGTCCTTTGGTACTTGTGTAGTTTCACGGCGCCAGTATGGCGCCGTGCGTTTGAGTCCCCTTGCGGGGCTCGCTTCGCTCGCCCACGCTGTAGGCTCGGTGGCTCGCTACGCTCGCCACGCTATTTGAAATCAACTCCGTGCCAACATGGATAGTGGAGGTATGAACTATACATGTTGGCATGGAGTTAAGTTACTTTTTTTAACATAGTTTGTGGCGAGCGTAGAACCCGGAAGTAGCACGGCGCCATGGTGGCGCCATGAAACTACACAAGTACCGGTCCTTTTTGTGCGCACTATAAAAAAATCTGGTAATAATAAATTAATATATATTTTTGTTATATCTCTTCTTTGCCTAATGTTCTATTTCTACTCTGAAATTTAGGACAAAAGAAAGTAGACCTTTTGACTGTCGACCTAATGCTTGTGCCTACCTTAGCCATGTCATGTCGACCTATTTAATGTGTCGACTGAAACCCTTTTGACCTATAGTTTTCGACCTTCATAGTGTCAACCCTATGACCCATACCCACTGTAGGAACCTCTCTCTCCAGTGTCCAGCAGTAGTCTGCTAATAGATGCGCATCACTGGCCTTGGAACTACTTTTCCATGTCAAAGATTACCTGATGCATACGCTCGTTGTGTTCACCACTTCCCAAAGATGTTTCCGGGAGAAAGTCCAAAGGGTAGATTTCCTAATGCAGCCAAAAATGAACAGAGGTGCTTTTGCCTATATTAGCCAATCAGATTCTGTCTATTATTTCTCTATTGCATCCTAGAAAACAAATGACTGAATCTGATTGGTTGCTAGGGGCACCAATACCTCGTTTCAGTTTTAGCAGCTCTAGTAAATTTGCCACTAATACCCCTTTTACACCGCCGAAAAATCTGGGTCAGCGGCGGGTCAGACCCGGATCTTCGGCGGTGTAAATCCCTAACACCGTGTCCCTTTACACGGGACTTCTACCCAGGTCCTGACCTGGGTAGAACACGGCTAGGACCTGGGTAGAGGGCGTTGTAAATGGGAACGCCAACTCGGATGACCCGGCTCCCATTTACATGAATGGGGAACGTCCAACCTGCGGACCGCAGCGTCCGCAGGTTGGACGGATTGTCAGTCTGACACTGACAGCCGGCGCTGCTGTCTGCTATACTCTGCAGACAGCAGCCGGGGAGGTGAATGGATGCCTGTGTGCGGCATCCATTCACCTCATGTCCAATGGCGGGGGGGGGTGCGCGCTGGGACTGGGGGCAGCCTAGCAGCTTACCTTAGTGCTGGGCTGCCCCCAGCAGCGTTCCGGGTACGGCGGCGTCGATCGGCGCTTGAAGATGACATTGCGCTGTCATCTTCAAGCGCCGGGGAGGGGGGTGCGGGCGTTTAAGCCCGTCCGGTGTAAATGCCCCTAAACGCCGGGTCGCACCCGGCTTCAACCAGGGTCCAAAAAGCTGGGTGCGACCCGGCGTTTTGGTCTAAAAGGGGTATTAGTTGGAGTACACAAAGTTAATCTTTATACTCCTATCTCAAGAATTCTAAATGAGGTCAGAAGGTGGTTTACAACGTTCTCCAAATTTCCTTGCAAATGCTCTTAAATGACAATCGTGCAGATTTTTCATGTTATATAAAGCTGTGTCAAATTCTTTATTTCACAGCAGTTCCCTGAAGTCCTACAAATATACCTTCCTTTATTTTTGCCTCACTGATTTTGGGGAATGTATTCCTCACATAGATGAATCCATGGCCGGTTTTATCCATAGCTTTGACTAAATTCTTCATCAGCCCAAGCTAAATGTGCAAAGAAATCAGATACATTTTTCCCCCGGTCAACACGAGCGTATTATTGACCAGCTGTTTTGATTAAACAAACTACAAAAACAGCTGTTTGCTACTATTTTGCTTCCAAATGATCGGAATCTGCTGCGCTATATAAGAAACTGTGCCGGGACAAAAAAAACTATGGATCGAAAAATACTGATACCATATTAAGGGCCAGATGCACGAGAGTGATAAACAACCAATAAATCAGCTCCTACCTGACATTTTTCAAACACAGTCTGTGACATGGCAGGTAGGAGCTGATTGGCTGGCGGTTTATCACTCTCCATTTTATCACTTTTGAAGCTTAGTGCATCTGGCCCATATATCTGGTATTGTTTTGTGTGGGATAAAATCTTTGTTAACCAGTGTAATAAGAAATTAAGTATTGCTTGATTCTGTCAAGATATAAACACATCATTGGACATGGGCTCTCATATTTTGATGTGTGAGACGTAATCTATAATATGTTCGCTTCCATGTGTGGGGCACCATCATCAGACTGTGCATGGGGGAGAGCATTGGTAATCATTCTCCCAGAATACTTTGCAGAGTGTAGTTTATAGGCTACTGGGACAAGAACCAGAATGTTTTAATGCTTGACAGATTTGGCATTTTATCAGTCCCCATGGAAACTTGGGAGCTGCTTTTGTGGGGTTGGGATCGTTTGGTCGAATGCATTATGGTCGAATGTCATTACATCGAATCCATTAGGTCGAATTGCTAAAAGGTCGACATGACTCTAGGTCGACATGGGAAAAGGTCGAAATGATTCTAGGTCGAAAGGTCATTAGTTCGACAGGTCATTAGGTCGACAAGGTCATTAGTTCGACATTGTCTAGGTCGACATTCACAAAGTCGACATGGGGTTTTTCACTGTTTTTTTACCTGAATGTCAACACAGTCGACATGGACACAGTTTAAAGTGCACTGCATCCCCTCGCATCGCTCGCTGCGCTCACTATGCGTCGGGCACGGTGCCTCGCTACGCTCGGCACACTATTTTATTCTCCCACCACGCCCTAGTGGATGGTAGGGCATGAAATACCGCCTGTCAGCACATGTCGGCTCAAAAAACAGTGAAAAACCCCATGTCGACTTTGTGAATGTCGACCTAGACAATGTCGAACTAATGACCTTGTCGACCTAATGACCTGTCGAACTAATGACCTTTCGACCTAGAATCATTTCGACCTTTTCCCATGTCGACCTAGAATCATGTCGACCTTTTAGCAATTCGACCTAATGGATTCGATGTAATGACATTCGATCATAATGCATTCGACCAAATGACCGCATCCCCTTTTGTGGCATTTTAGAGAATTATGGGGGCTGCTTCTTCCGTAAACAATCCCCCAAAAGAGGAAAGATGTGATGTGGGGGTCAGATAATAAAAAGTCTTAAGTTGTGAATGGTCCATTTTGGCAGCTTCAAAAAAAAATCTGTTCTACTGTTTATGCATCATAATAATTACATTTATACAGGGCCGGTGTAAGGCTTCTCCAAACGTTTGGTCCTCCCAGCCCTTCCTGGGAAGATGGACAAGTCCCCTGCTTTCCCTGGAGGCCTCCCTTTGACACCCGCAACAGAGTACAAGGAGGAGGAAGTAGTAGGGAAGTGTGCCTCAAGGAAAAGTATGGTGGTAAAGTCTTAGAAGTTGCACATGATAGCCATGATTTTTTGATAGGCAGACTTGGGGGCGCCCCCCCAGATCCTGGTGCCCTAGGCAGCTGCCTAATGGTAGAGCCGGCCCTGCATTTATATTGTTATTTCAGAACTTTACTATCTTCAAAGCTATGGTCAAATCGTAAAACTGATGCAGGGCATGATGGGATGATAGTTCAACAACAGCTGGAGTGTCAAGGTTAGCCACCACTGCTGTAGGTTGACGCCAGGGTCCATTCAATTACTGTATGTTTTTTTTTCTTCTTTTCTTCTTATGTAATTGTAAAATAGTCAAGAGCAGTTTTTTTTTTTTTTTTATATTATCCAATTATTCAGCCAGCAGTTTCAAATAAAATACATTATATTAGGCTGTGGATGTATTTATAATTTATAATATAATTTAAATGTATAATTATCTTTTTTAAGAAGTTTTTTTTATTGTGTTTATATATGAAAATAGTTACAGAAAAGTTTAGTATGCTGTATGTGCGGATGGATAAAAACACTGGGAATCTGTCTTCTGAGACAAACCATTATTTCGACAGCTGGCATAAATTCTAGAATGAGATTTTAATAACATTCTGCTGTTTTACTTTATTATTTATATTTAATGTCTCATAATTCTAACTTGTTTGAACTCCAGAGATACTTGCAGATGCTACCTGTCTACCTAGCTTTTCTGGCGTGAATTAAGAAGCTTTAGTACAGGCATATGGTGCCACGGAAAACATGGAAGTAGACGTGCGCAAAGGATGCCAATACCCATAACTCTTGCACTGTGGAAATCGTTCTATTTACTTTGATGTAGAAGTAAATCATTATTAATTGCTCGGTAGGAGTCTTGTTGGGCAGCTTTTTCTACTGGACAGGCTCCCAATAGGGATGTCAGTCCAGGGGCATTTTTTCAGTCCCGGAATTCAGGACTGAAAAATACCTGATTCTCAGGATCCCAGGATTGGCTTCCCTAATAAAAACAAATCCCTCGCATATTTATTTACATGTGCGGCGTGGCCGGGAGCAATGTGGTGCAGCCGGGTGGGCAAAGGAGTCGGGAGCGGGGTGGATGGGCTGTTGTCCTGGAGCCGGGCAGGAAGCAATAGACGCGGTGAGAGGGCAGCGCGCCAAGGGCGATGCAGGCTGTGTGGCCTGCACAGCATGACCTCATCATGTTGCGCAGAGCAGCGCTGCCAGGGAAGGGAGAAGCCGGGCAGTGTCTGGGCGATGCTTAGACACTGTACGGCATTAGACTGCGCATGCACAGTCTAATCTCGAAATCCCGGGATTGGAAACCTGACATTTTGGGGGCCAAATCCCGGGATCCTGACGATCCCGGGATTGGTCACCCTAGCTCCCACCCAGCTGTGTTATTTTCCCCATGGAGTTAAATCAGATGACATGGAGACCACGAAATCAGTGCATGGTCTCCGATTCCAGAGGGTTATTACACCAGATAGACTGCTGATAGTACAGTAAGTGGATGTCTTAAGTAAAATGTTTTAATGAGATTTATTTTATTTTTTTTAATAAGAAAATCATTTGTCATCGCTATACCACATTGGTGTGTCATTTTACCTCCATTTTTTTTTCAGATTTTTTTTATTTTTTTATTTAAAGTTAATTGTATATAATACTTGGTCTGGTTTGGCAGTCCGTGCAAGTCGATTTCTTGGCAGTGACCTCTATTGAGAGCTCGATTTTTCATTAGTAATTTACAAATTCTTGCCTCCTCCTGGAACCCCTGCAAGATTATCTCCAATTAATGCATCTTCTTAACTGTAATATACAGTATGCGGTGTGGCTGACATCAAAGGTTTTCTGGTCCCCCATTACCGCATACTGTATATCTAACCTCTGAGTTGCTGTTTGATTTATTCTGCATGGTACAGGCTGCTGCCTCAAAGTTTTATAAAGAAGTGGCTTCAAGCATTGCTAAATAGATGGAGTAATCTGATTTCCCTGGTGTGAACGTATTGTTAAAATGAAAGATAAATAAAGTGATCAAAAAGTAACTTCATAATTAGACACCTTAGAGCAGGGGTGGCCTAAAGGATCCTCAAGATCTACCAACTGGTCACTTTTTTAATGACCACAAGCAGTTGCACAGGTATAGTCATTACTCACATTTTCAAACCTGTGAAGTGGGCATTTTGGGAGGGTGGGCAGCCCTGATAAACAGCCAGCAAATCAGCTCCTACCTGCCATGTCACAGACTGTGTTGGAAATATGTCAGGTAGGAGCTGATTGGCTGGCTGTTTATCACTCTCCATTTGATCACTTTTGAAGCTTAGTGCACCTGGCCCAGAAAGCGATGTCATTGATTATATCAGCTAGTGTGTACCGGCAGTCTTGCATGGCTTGAGGGCAAACTTGCTGGTTTCTAATGTTTGCCCAGCGTCAAGTATAGTCTTCATTGATGACGTGGTCTATATTTAGAGATAACAAAAGTCCTATCTCCAGCGTTTTACACTGGTCTAAGTTTTTTTTTCCTTTTTTCTTTTTCTTTAGACGGTCTTCAATTTCTGTAAAGTTTAGTACTTGGAAAAATTAGCCATTTTCCAGTGCTCTCCCATTTAGTACCGCTTTCCACAATTCCCAAAGACCCCTATGGGGATGGCTGATTAATTCAAAGTTCAATCTTGAGATGGCGTAACCCTGTGCCCGCCCATCAGTAGGGACCTCTAATGCCGGAATACTTACCTTCAGACCCCACAGGACATACTAATGTGTGCATAACCACTATAGGTCTTGTGAATGTAATTGCTATACAAGTTGTGGGAACTTCTAGTCCTTTACCTGCCGATTCCTCTCTGGTGGTTCTACTGCAGGAACAAATCAATGTAATGTACTTTAAGCTTTCTCTTACAAGCGACCATATGTACTAAGCTTCAAAAGTGGGGAGTGATGAACAACCATCCAATTGGCTCCCATTTTCAAACAACATGTAGCATGGCAGTTGGGAGCTGAATGGCTTGCTGTATATTACTATGCACTTTATCACTTTTTGAAGCTTAGTACATCTGGCCCAAAAGGAGCCATTGGTTGTAGTCAGAGCTTGCTAGTAGCACCTTGTTAGATATTCTGGAGATCCGTGTGCCTCCTAGTCAAGGCCGTAAATAGGGGCAATAAAAAAAGACCAATTGGTCCTATCTGTGTTTTAAACTATCTGGAAAGAATCAGCTGAAGGATAAAGATGAAGTATTGGAAGCTTCTGTGTTTCCTCTGAGTAATGCGACAACACAATACAGACTATTTCTATACTCTCCCTAGCTGTGGGTCTATAGGACGGTTTGCAAACACCCTGGCTCTCACTGGGCATGTACTGTATGTTGCAAATCATTATATACAGTAGATTAGTGTTTACAAAGCTGGATGCTGCGATACTTTTGTGTGCCATGGGGCACTTGCAGGGGTGCCATGGATTGGTGGCCAAGGGCCAAATCAAGTTAGATATGGTTATTGTAATGTGCATAAATAGTGGGGTGTGGTATGATGTGCCAACAGTCGGGATTCTGACGGACATCAGAAACCCGGCTGCTGGGACTACAACAGGTGGCGAACGCTATGAAGCTCCTTGCGGGATTGCCACGCTGTGGGCTGGGTGGCTTGTTGCAATCGCCACAGGTTCTGTTCTCCCTCTATTGGGGGACATGGGCCCCCATGAGTGAGAATAGGCCCTGTAAGTCGGAATCCAGCCTGTGGTGTATTTAATAGTAGGGCTTCTGATATCTGACTAATGACGGTCGGAATCCTGACTGTCGGGGCGTCATCCAGCACCCAAATAGTGACCAATATTTGCACTAGACTTGTATGTGATAGTGAAGCTTGGCTATTCTATAAAAGGTAATGTGCATAGTCGGACATTGCTGTGATGCCTGGCAACACATGGCAGAGTTTTTAATATTTCCCTTAGGGGTGTGATGATCAATGAACAAAGCTATTGGCCGTACACTGCATTCACTCAATTGTTCTACACATATCCCTATGAATTATATCACCCTCTTAATACCAAGGGCCGGATGTATTAGAGTCAGAGTTCAATGGCGGTTCGTGTTGCCGGCTAAACTTGGGTGTTTTTTCGAAGGGGCAATCCTCTACAACAGGGATGGGGAACCTTGAGCTGTTGTTAAACTACTCACCCCAGCATGCCTTGCAACAGTTTTAGCATGGCCAAATAGCAAAACTGTATCAGGGAAGTATGGGATGTGTAGTTCAACAACAGCTGGAGGGCCAAAGGTTCCCATCCCTCATTTACAAGACAAAACCATGCCATGCAAATGATTGCTCATATAAAAAACCCAAACGGCCGATGAACTCTCTGAGGCTATTACATCCGACCCCAAGTCTTCTGTTCTGGAATTTCAATGCGGGTGAGACCTGCTGTAGTGGACTATGTTGCATCCGGATAATCTAGTAACGGTTTGCCTTTCTTGGCACTCGGCTTTATTATCATGTCTGCAGATTATACCCAAATGTTGGTAAATATGTAATCTATGAGACACCTCTGCTACAGCGTAAAATATGAATAGTAGTGTTTGCAGTTCATTTATGACCCTTATAGGCATTTTCTCCGCTTAGCATGACAATACACCGCACAGTATAATGCATTCAATTTATTTTTCTTTAACAAAACTGAATGCCGTGTATTTCTCTTTGGCAGAACCTGATTTTCATTCTAAAGTAGATCTTTTCTATTTTTTTTCACATTAATGGAACAATACTTGATGTGCAAATTGGTCTGATGTGTTCTCTGACGCCCACTTCTCTTTCATGTAGTTTGAAACAGATGTTCCCTATCTACTGCAGTTCTGTATTTTGCCTTTGGTGATTTGCTTGTTTCAATAGATCGTCAAAAGTGTATCCTGTGTAACTTCTGCATTCTTCCATTCATTCAAGTTTTTATATTCTATCGCAGCCAACTGTGGTTCATCTGGATCCTCTCAATAAATCAATCAATCCAGTATCTAGACGGGTATTGTAACTTTTTTAAGTGTACATAACAGGTACAACGCAAAGGGAGGCGTTGCCACATTCTTCTTATGTCAATTAATAAATATATTTTGAAATGCGGTATTTTATTAAAATTTGGAAATTATTCATTGGTGCATATAGGTGATATTCGCAAACTCAGCATTCAAGATTGGCAATCCGTGTAAGAGTCCATGCTCAACCTATTAAGTGGAGATTCTTAAATATGGTATCTTGATGGCTTGCAGACTATTTCGAGGTTGATAGTCAATAGGTCAACATACATCTGGCAACACAATTGGTCAATGCAGCAATGCAGGGCTGCCACTAGGAATTTTGGGGCCCGGGACTGATTTCCAGTCCGGGACCCTTCCCCATTTCCCCTCTCCCTTCACATACCACCCGACTCCTGCCACAGGTCCAGATGCACAGGATTCTTCAATGCAGGACTCCGGGGGATAATTAAAATGCAGCACCGGTTGGTGAGCCAATCAGAACTTGTGTACCAGCAGCCGCTCTGATTGGCTAATGATACACAGGCTCTGATTGGCTCAAAAGCTGGTGCAGCATTTTAATTGGCCGCCGGCATCCTGCATTGAAGAAGCAGGCAGCACAGCAGTGGAAACAGTCGGGGGGGGGGGGGGGGGGTGGGCAGAATGAGCTGCCTGAGTCCTTACAGAGATATGGGGGGGGGGGGGGCAGAATGAGCTGCCTGGGTCCTTACAGAGGTGAGGGAGGGGGGGGTGGCACCAATATTGATCTTGCTTCCTGGAATCTAGGATAAACTTACGCCACTGGAGGTATGATCTATGTCAATGGGAGTAATGATTAAGTTAGCCTATTTGGAACATGGTAAATGACTTTTTAACCACAAAAATACTTCTGTGTTCTTTAGTTATATGAGCAAAAATGTTGTACTTGAATCATATACGGTTTTCAATATGATGCCATCCGTAAAAGTCCATTGATTTACATTCAGTGCTCTAAGATATGACAGCATGCTGTGCAGTTACAATTAATGCATAGACCCGACCTTTCCTGTTCTAGGCAAGGATAACAATATGAAGTAAGTCTGCCAGAAGATATCTTTCGCTGAACGTGGCTTTCCCCTTTAAATATTAAACAGGAGACTTAAACATGTTTTTCATACAGTTCAGAACGAAATGATAAATTCAAGAATATATGATCATTTCATTGTTGTGAACTATTTTCCATGTAATCCAACATTTCACACAGATTCCTTCCACGCAAGATTCAGAACACCTTCTCCATAATTCAGAAGAGAATATGGGCACTTTTTGACACTTAGAAATAATTAATTTGCTTCCCTTTGTGCTCCGGATCTTTTTAAGATTAATGTTTTGTCTCTTAGCTTTCCCCAGTGATATTCCACACAAGAACACAATAACACACAGCAGAGGACAGCCAGATATAGACAAGGGAAGGTCATAAGGAGCGACCTTCAGTCCATCTTTTTTGTGTCTTCCTACAAAAAGATCGGACAGGTTTTGTTAGCTTGCGGACCTAGCCACTGGCTGACAGGGCATGCTGGTTTTTATAGTCCCACATATCAGGCTACAGATCTTTAAAATAAAATCAGTCATAAATTATTTGGCAGTCCATGTTCCGTAAAGTACATTGTCTAGTCTACTAAACCCACCTAGAGATACAAATGATGAAGTTACTACCAGATTAAACTATTAGCCCTCAAAGTGTTCCCACATACATACATTGTTTTACAATAAAATTTAAGCTTGGTACACACTACACAGTTATTGGACTGAATAGCCAATAATTGTATATTGTGTATCCAGGATCGTTAGTCAATAAACAGCGGTCGGATCGGGAGATTGGTATCTGTAGTGCCAAACACACTCTCTTGTTCCTGACCTCCCGGTCCTGCTGGGGACATGTGAGATAAACATTGCTCAGTCGCTATAGGTGTATACAGATCCCATAATTGACCTCAGAGCATTTATCAGATCTGCAGAACATATCAGCAGTTGTGCACCCAGTGTTAGATTAACATTGTTTTACATCATGGTTATATGTTTGTTGCTGTTTCTTGGGTAGCACCCTGACATAAGCCAAGTTTATGTAGTATAGCAGGATTGAAGTCCCCCAAAGGCACTGCATGTTCCCTTGGTGTCAAGGGTTCATACTAGCTAATGCCATCCTTCCTACCCCACTGCACTCATAAGGGTGCTAACTACATTAACCTTAATATCAGATCATTAATAGTGCAAGCGCAAATGTTGATTTGAGCTGGCAGTTTAATTCGACGAAGTAGCAGGAGGAAGCATTCTGCAAAAGTCAGTTGTTATTATTATAAGTAACATGAAACCTTTAGCAGTTATCCCCGGGATGAACATCCCAACATTGCTTAAAAAATAGAGTTAGTAATTAACTTGCATGCATGGTTTAATGGTTAGCATTACTGCCTCACATGGGTTTTATTACCACCATGGCCCTAACTGTGTGGAGTTTGTATATTCTTCCTGTGCTTGCGTGGGTTTCATCCTGGCACTCCAATATCCTCCAACAATCCAAAATATACTGGTCGGCTAATTGGCTCCCAACAAAAATTAATCCTGAAATGAATATGTGTGCCTGCCCATGTGGTACGGAATATAGGATCTTATTCAGGTATATTCGCAAGGGGCCAATGTTTTCTCTTTGCGGTACTTGTTTCCTATCTGGGCGCCCAGGTTTTCTACGTACGGCACCGTAATGAAATCGGATCGCATCGCATCGTACACATACACGATATTGAACGATGCGATGCGATCCGATTCGATTTCCCATAGGAAACAATGTGAAATGGCTCAATTTAGCCAAATTATCATAGGAACAATAGTAAATGGGCCAAAAACACCCCTGAACATTGAAATGTCCCCCCAAAAGTAGTTGACGCCACCCCGCCATCAACGTGAACCCGAAGCGTGGCGAGCGGCGGCGGTACGCGTCCTCCGACCTTTTCATGCCCTACTATCCACTAGGGCGTGGAGTGAGAATAGAATAGTGTGGCGAGCCACCGAGCCCGAAGCGTGGCGAGCGCACGCGGATACCTTCACAGTTATACGCGTCCCCTCGCGGGCTTCCCAGGTGTCCATGGCGACGCGGACACCTGGGAAGCCCGCGAAGGGACGCGTTTACCTGTGAAGGTATCCGCGTCCCCTCGCGGGGCTCGCTGCGCTCGCCACGCTTCGGGCTCGGTGGCTCGCTGCGCTCGCCACACTATTCTATTCTCACTCCACGCCCTAGTGGATAGTAGGGCATGAAAAGGTCGGAGGACGCGTACCGCCGCCGCTCGCCACGCTTCGGGTTCACGTTGATGGCGGGGTGGCGTCAACTACTTTTGGGGGGACATTCCACTGCTCTGTGGGTTTTTTTGGGGTTTCTGGCCCATTTACCATTCTTCCCTATGCTGATTTCGGTAAATTGATCCATTTAACATTGTTTCCTATGGGAAATTGAATCGGATCGCATCGCATCGTTCAATATCGTGTATGTGTACGATGCGATGCGATCAGATTTCTCTACGGAGAATAGCATGGTGCGCAATTAACTTAGCGGGCGCCCAGATAGGAAACAAGTACCCTCTTTGCATATGCGCTTGGTGTGTGCAGCCATGGCGAGCAGAATGTTCGCCCGGTGCACGCTCCCAACTTTGCGGGCAGTGGGTGGGGGTGCATGGGGCGGCTCATTAACATATGGGAATACCCAGCGTTTCATTGGCATTCCCATGAGAACACTGGGTGTTCTAATGCTAATGGACTGATGGGACGGGCAGCCGACATCACCGGATGCAACCTCAGATATGCACCTTCCATGTGTAGGGGGCGTGGTCTCGCAACATTTTCATCAGTATGTCTGGTTTGTACACGTGGGGCCATACATATAGAGTCACTGCCACCAACACAAGTCCACTTTTAGCTTTCCACTTGCAAGGTACGCGTGTGCTTGTATCTGAACACACAATACAATATATAAAAAAGGTATAAAGTAGGCCAATAGATAAGTCATAAGTAACACTGATTTCCGAACTAGAAATTATTTATTTCCAAGAATTCTTCAGATCATACTCATCTCCATCATTGGCATCTAGCCTCTAGTTGTATGTTGATTGAGTCCTCACTACTTATATCCAAGCTGTAATGTGTATTGAACTGTGGCGCTCTTTATTTGTACTGTATTTTTGTTATTTATTCAATGTTATGCCAAGTTTTGTCTCCCTGTATTGTTCCTTTGTACGGCGCTGCGAAACACTTGTGGCACCTTATAAATAAAATTATAATAATAAAATAATAAGAGCATTAGTTACTAAAATGGTTACAAAGATGGTTTAATATATTTTAAGAATAGACACACAGTAGTACAGTTTCAAACAAAATAAAAGGACAAAAAAACCTTAGGTAATTCTGTTGTGGGGTACTTTCACTGAATGGGTGGTATGGTAATTTCCAGCGTGCAGCTGAGGTCCCCAAGAAATGCACACAGACACTGGACAGGGAGACAATTATACCTTTGCAGATTTATGCCACCACCCTTGGAATTTTAACCAGCTCACTGCTGGACAATGAACCCTGTAATGAGTCCCCCCCCCCTAAGTATCTGTAACCTGAGGATTTATGTGAATACTACAGAACCAGCTTAGCTGTGAGTTTGTGAGTTGCAATGTTTTCAAAAACCTCCCAGGCCTGATTTATGATGAGACCTGGTTTACAAAGGTCTCAGATCCCTATCTGACATCTTGACTTCTCCAGGAAACCTCTCCAGATCTGTTCATCCACAATGGATTCACGGATACAGTAGGCCACAAGCTCTTAATCTATTGAGGTGAAAATGAATCAACCTTTACATACAATCACATAAGGCATTTGGTGAGATTTTTTCAATCTACTCATTATTCCAGTTATGCTGGCGTCGAATGGCGTCCAATCATGACAGCACCCAATAAACTTCAAGCTATTCTTTCCATAGAACAGATTCTGAAATGGACATCGTCTCCACATTATCCTATTTCAAAAGTTTAATACATCTCTCGCGTAAACTGGATAACATACTGTAGATCATGGGCCTGACGCTGATCCTTGTTTTTTTTAGCATATTTTCTGTGTTTTTGCTCTGAATCTAATTCTGGCATGTAAAATGCCACGTCTGGCTGAAAGGGTGCATCATGGGCTGTAAAAGGGCATTCTCACCTTGGCAGAGTACAGAGAGGGTGGGTGAATGGAGTTGCATGCTATCCAGACAATTCCTTTGCACCAAGAGCAATTTTGTGGAACTCTGCATACGGATGATTCTATTGCTGGGCACATTATGGTTGACTTGCATTTACAATAACATCAGGTCCTATACGTTTATTTTTAGCAAAGGATTCCATAAGGTTATTCACATTAGCAAACTCAACTAAAATAATAATCATAATAATAATCCTAATTCTCCTGACTGTAAATAGCAGTATTTCTCCGGCTGTCAAGATGAATGTATACTGCACAGATGGAGTGTGCCCACCATTGTGACGATATTTCATTTCTAATGAATGTAAAACTTTCCCACACAATAAATTATCTGCGTCGATCCAGTTGGTGGTGAGATACATTTATAACGCGCTCGCTCCCTACTGAGCCTCAGAAGCAGAGCTGCTGTTTAGAACCCCCCTGCCTCTCAGATACACAGATATGCCACACTGGCTCTGATGTTTTAAGTGTTCAGCCAAGAGCTGAAACCATATGAATCTTATGCGACCTACTGTGGCTTTGGCGCTTCTGATCCCAACAGCGTTGTCATCTGAAACTGGCTTACATTTGAATTCTTGTTGAACATAGTACTAAAAGCAATCAAGGTTCATAATTAATATTGTTGTGTACATTTAACTATTACTGAATTTTACTGAAACCTAAAAATAATATTTTTGTAATTGCATAAATCTTTCTTAAGTTGCAGCCACATCTGCCATTAGTAAAAAATAAAATAGAAAAGTGTAATTTATTCTAGTTTTACCCAGAGGCGGATTAAGCCTTCGGGGGCCCAGGGCACTTTAGAAAGGGGGGCCCCCTCCTACTTGTCATTACTGGCCGCAAACTGCATGGGAGAATATTACACTGTCAAAACACAGAGTAAAAGCAGTATACATTTGGTCAATGGTCAACTGCAGAGGCGCGGCCTCTGATTAAAAACCCTCCCATGACAAGGCAGCTGCTGCTATCCTTCATGGGCCTGAGAAGCATCTGATGAGCTCCACCAAGCAGAGCTCAGTACAAGCCTCTCAGCCTCTGACCTCTTGTGCAAAGTGTTATGGGACTTAGTCAACTCCCAGTAATGCATTGCATGTCAATCTCAGGGGGCCCCTAGATAGAGGGGGACCCAGGGGTACTGACCCCCTGTGCCCCCATTATAATCCGGCCCTGGTTTTACCCCTTCAGTGGTACTCCCGAGAATTTTCCGGGCTGTGCTTCAGTGCAGAGAGTGTTAAGGCCGCCATACACTATGCGATTTGGCCCTGATTTCACCCGATCCAGATGGATCGGGCAGTGAAATCGGACCAAATCGCAGGTTTTGACACCCGGTCTGACCCGATGCGCGCTCCCGTGTGCATCGGGTCAGAGTCGGGACGTCGGACCGGCTGCACATAAGATAAATCTTATGTGCAGCCGTGGGGACTCTGAGGATGCCGGCGAGGGAGGGGAGTGGGAGACGCCGGCGAGTGAGGGGGGCGGCAGGGGGAGACGGAGCAGGGAGCTGTCATGCTCCGTCCGGGTAGGGGGGGGGCACGCCGCTAGTAGTGCGGACGCTGCGGGGGACACAGGCGGCAGTGACATAGAGCCGGGCGGGGGGAGCCGGGAGCTGTCAGCACTGAGAAAAAAAAAGCCCATACAATGAATGGGCAGCCTCTGATTGGCTGAGTGCTCTCTCAGCCTGTCAGCAATTGGCTGAGAGAGCGCTCACCCAATCACAGGCTGCCCATTCATTGTATGGGCTTTTTTTTCTTCAGTACTGATAGCTCCCGGCTCCCCCCGCCCGGCTCTATGTCACTGCCGCCTGTGTCCCCCGCAGCGTCCGCACTACTAGCGGCGTGTGTCCGTCCCCCCAGCCGCCTTGCAGCATCCCCCGCCCACCACCTCAATGTCCCCGGCCCCCCTGCTCGCTCCACATTGCAGCTCCCCGGGAGTTGCAAATGATACATCGCATGCGATGTATCATTTGCAAAACTTGGCACATCAAGTGCCAAATCGTGTGTCCCCCTCCCGGGGAGCTGCAGGGGGAAATCAGGTCCGACTTGTCCTTAGGACAAGTCGGACTAATGTATGGGGGCCTTTAGAATTGGGTGGGGTTTGTACTTCAAACTGATCTCTATAGTGCAGTGTAAAAATAAAGCACCCAGTACTTACTCTGCACAGAAACAACATAATACCCAGATCTAACTCTCCCTGCACATGTTACATCTGCCCCACCTGCAGTGCACATGGTTTTGTCCATTAGAGAGAGAATTTGCTTTTGCGAGTGAACAAGAATCTGCCCTTAATGTATAATGTGTATCTATTAAAAATGTGATGGAGTATTTTCAAAATGCAAGGGTAAAATTGTGCCTATAAAAATCCTTTGTTTGTCTCTGAGATAGTCTTCATTATGCAAAACTGCTTTCTATTTCCTAACCTGCTATCCAGAAATGTAAGGACTCTAGTCATTTGGTAGTTTTGTTTTTTAACTTACACAAATTCTTACAATACTTTTTTTGTTTGTTTTGCAGTGGAAAGATGTATGAGTTCAATGCAAGCTGGTACACAAATGATCAAACTAAGAGGTAGCTCCAAAGGTTTGGTTCGTTTTTACTACCTGGATGAACACAAATCCTGTATACGGTGGCGACCATCAAGAAAGAATGAAAAAGCCAAGAGTAAATATACTTACAATTGTTCCAAGTGCCCATTTTAATGTATATTTTTATTTTTTCCGTTTTATGAGTGTCACTCATTTACTCACATATCTATCTTGCCAAATACATAAAATGCCAGCTTCTCCTGATGCTTGGTATGGCAAGAATACTGTAAAAGTGCTTTATTGTTTAAGTGTATGTTGCGCCACATTGTAAATCAGAAACCCCAGATGCTTCAGTACAGTTCAACAGTCCCTCCTCCTTGTTTGACACGTGACTGGAGAGACTGCAGCAGCTCAGTGTCCTCTTATCTGTAATGTTTGCTATGACTAAGGGTAAGAATTGTTGTTAGTAATCTTTAGTTAAACACATTTGTTCAGTTTTGGTATCTGGTGTCTATCAATTTGGAGGATTCTATAATGGAATAAAAAAAAACGTAAAACCGATAAATATAGGTAGTGCCTACAATTTGCAGGCAGTCTAGTGTTCTCAATGAAATAGCATATACACCAAAAAATAACAACATATTCTCAGTCCACCCGGATTGACAATGTTAGAAGAAAATAAATATCACAGTGGGGATGTGGTCAATATGCTGGCGGTCGGAATACCGACCCTGTAATCCCGACCGCCGCAATGCTGTCACTTTGTCCCTCTATGGGTGTCCATGACACCCATAGAGGGAGAATAAAATAGTGTTCCAAGCGTAGCACAGGGGGGGCTCATGCGCAGACACCCACCATTGGAAACCGGGCAGAATTAAGCCCACCCGATGGGATCTGAATTAGGCCCATGGTTGTAATGTTATTTTAAAGAATTTATACCAGGCAGGTGTAATTTCAAGAATTACACCTGCCTGGTTCCAATCGCCTATCCAGTTCCAATGTGGTTGCATACTGTATCTGCATCCAGTCCACTCACCTATCCATTTACCGGCCAACATTCACAGTTACTCCATTTCTGTCATCAGTGACCAGCCACAGGAGTTTTTGACTTCATTCCAGTTCATCCCCGTCATGTATCCAGTCCAGCTACCTTCCGAATCCAATCCAGTCTTCACTATTCCATTAGCCAACTCAGAACCAGCCACAAGAGTTGCTGACTCCATTTTAGTATGCTACATGGATCCCGAGCAGCAAGACCCAACCCTCAGTTGTGACAGCGTTGGACATCATTTTTTGACAAAAATGCATCTTAGTCATAATGTGATGCAACTAGTACACTCTAGGGGGCTGTGCTGATAACTTTGATCATTTGTATATAGAGCGTGTATTGGAAAAAAATGTGGCTGCCCCAATGAAGCATTTTGTAAAGAGATCCAGAGACTCAGTTGCACACAAGTTCTTTATATCCTATTAATCAGCACAGTCTCTTGGTTTATCCTAGCCACACAGTATTGAAACTAAAGATGGCCATACACAGGTCCAACTTGTCTGATGCTCAAGTTGGACCGGAATTCCCTCGAGCTCCCCCCCCCCAGCAGTTCTCCGGGAGGGCTCTTTCCGACTTGGCACTTGATGTGTTATTTTATACATATGATAAATCTAATGCAATTTAGCCCATTGAAAAGAACTCTTGGGGAACTGCCGGGGGAGTTCAAGGGAAATCAAATGTGATACGTTGCTGCTGCTTAACCGATTCCAATTGCTGCACATAAAATCTCTATGATCCGCCACAATGCGTACAGGAATGTGCATCTGATCCAATCTGATGTCAAACACCTTCATTTTGGGCCAATTTCACCCGCTATATTGGCCCAATATGTCAGAATTGGGTGAAATCTGCCCAAATCAGACCTGTGTATGGGCACCTTTTTAAGATGCATTCTCACCAACAAAGTCTCGCAGGACCTGGGCGGTTTGGCACAACTGCAGCAATGATGTATGAGGACACATCGGTAGGCAAATATGACATAATTCGTTTTACAATTTAGAGACCCTTGCTTAATATTTCCAGTGATCTTAAATATATAAAAGTTTAGAAGTCCGGGTTAGAATTCCCAGTTAGGTAAATTAGGTACAGTAAGTGTGTAAACCAGGCCTGAATCCTAAATCATTATTCCTAGTATCGTAGCTGGAGTTGTTGACAGGCAGACTGTAGCAAGAACATGGCAGAACTAAGATGGAAAACCCAATTTTTGGAACTTACAGAGCAGTTTAATCTCCTTTTAAATAACATATTATTACACCTGTTTGCTATTCATAACCTCTCTGTAACGGTGTATAAATAAGTAGTTGAGATTTTGTTTATTTTGATCTGAGTGCAGGTATGAATGTTTTTGATTGCTAGTGATATTTAGTACTCAGCAGGTGCTACAGATTCTATGTACAGGACATGTCAAATCTGTACATATTTCATCTTGTGGTTTTCATTTGCATGTTTGTCAGATTGCATATTGGCATATTATTGCTTTATAAAAAAAAAAATGTATAAGCTTTTTTTATTTCTACTTGGAGAAATTGCCATACAGTCAAATTTTCTTGTAATAAATTACTTGAAAAAATATTTAAGGTACAATATAAACAAAGAAATATATATTGCTCCTATCCAACGGGGGACACTGGAGACAAGGGGGTATAGTGAGAATAGTTTGGAGACTGGCTACTTTTAAATCTGGCGTTTTAATTCAAGCTCCTCCCAATCAATACCCTGATGGAGCAGGGCGTTCTCCTTCAGCATCTATGCGCCACCAGAGTTCCTTTTTGCATTTTTTTTGTTTATTTTTTTATTCTATTTTTATTTTTAAGAATTGTTTATTGGATGTAGAGCAAAAACAGGGATCCACACAATTAAGGCCAAGTACATCCAATCAATGGTACAAATGAACAGGAATCCAAATGTCATAGAACACATAAAAATATCCAATTTTTAAATATGTAATGAAACCGATAGAGGTGAAAAAGACTTGAAAACCGAGATACTCAGCTTCAGGGAAAGATAATTAAACCAAGAGATAGGTATAAGCAGAGAAAGTGAATAGGGACAACAGTTAGAAAAAGATAAAGAAAAAGGAATAAGAGAGAAAGATGGTGAGAGAGAGAAGAGGGAAGGTCCTCGGCAGAAATTATCATCTGGAACCAAAGCTATTGCAAACATATTTTTTGAAAAAAAGAATTTTTAAGTAGAGGGCATAGTTCGCTTTATAAACTGTTAGGAACGGAAGGGAGAAGAAAGTTGCTTCTTGGTCAACCATGGGTCCCAAATTTTATGAAAGGATTTAGAGTAGTTGTTGATGATGCTAGTCATAAATTCCATATGACAAACATGCCATATACGGGATATTATAGACTGTAAGGATGGTGGGTTAGTTTTGTTTCCAGTTCACTGCTATCTGGCAAGTGATAGCGGATATCACGTATCATTCTGGTGCCTGGATAATGAAGGAAGGTTTAGAGGAAGCAAAATATATTTGGGAACATGCGGAATAGGAGTGTTTAGCAAGTGATATAAATGCTATAACCTCTTTCCGAAGGCCGGTTAGCCCTAAGCAGGACCATCAAATACTGAAGGTTCTTTCCTTTATACTGTATCACAACCTCTCCAACATCTATCAGAGGTATCAGGATACATGTTGCTTAATCTAGTGGGGACATAGTACCATCTGTAAAGTAACTTACATATACATATTTTCGTTTATTTTGCCACATTCAGAGCTAGACGCAGCATTATCCCATATCTCTGTCCATTTGCCATCGGAAAGGAGGGCGTTCCGGTCAATATTCCATGCCCTTTCGTAATCCTCCACCATAGTATATAAAAAAATGAGATTAAACCTCTAGTAGATATGCGTGAAAACATACAGAATCAAAGGTAGAGAGAGGTCTACTGAATAGGAGATGCCCCATTTGAGAGTGAGAATGTCCAATCTGCAAATATTGGCAGGGATGTTATTATCCGATTGGATGTGCATAAATTGAGGAAAAGATAGGTCCCTAGACATGTATCGTTTAAATATAAAATAATATTATTAGTGTTGATTTTTTTTTATAGCCAGAATAAAGATCAATCTCAGAAATGAGAGGATGTAAGGACTCAACTGGATTACCCATAGTTAGCAGAACATTGCAAATTTTATGTTTGGAGGGACCCCGTTGCCTCCTCAGCAATGCATGGACCCCGATGCTCGGATCCCCGCATGCTGGAAAGTACCAGGGGAGGGGTGCTGGCAAGTACCAGGGGAGGGGGGGGGGGGGGGTGAGCGCTGGCAAGTACCAGGGGAGGGGGGAAACCCTACTGCCTGGATCCCAGCGCTGGCCCAGGTACCAGGGGTGAAAACAGGTTCAATGTAAAAGGGACAAAAACAGTAATTAAACCGTTTTAAAAAAGGTTTCAAAAACCGGGTCAAAGCAGGTTTTGCAGTGTGAAAGCAGCATTAGCCCCGATATGTTTCAGGAAATTGAAAAATATTAATAAATCCCGCTTTTAGTGTGATACCGGCTAAAGCGCAGGGGGATGTTAAAGCAGACTGCAGGAATCTAGAAATGTGTGGGATGTAAAGATCTATGTGGTTCAATGAGTATTGTATATGAAACGATCTATAGAGGTAGCCTAGATTTTTCGTTTTAACATTTCTGTAAAGCCGCAACACTAAAGATACCAGGAACATCCACAAAACACTGAATATGACATTTCTGGAGGTTCTCACAACTGATGAAAGTACCTGAGATAACGTTATCATGTTGGAGGAACTTGTTTGTTTGACTGCACAGAAGGGAAAACTTTGTTTTCAATAAAAGAATCCAAATCTACAAAGAGAAAACAAATTACATTTTTAACTGCCGGTGGGCATATTAATATCTTCCAATGTGTCCTGCACACGTAGCCATTCCCCGGCATTTTCTAATACCCCTTAGAGACATACCACCCGGGATTTTAAACCCAGTACAATTCCATTTTCTTAAAAATCCCAGGTCCATTGCAGGTACGCAGGACCCGGGATTTTAGTCGACTATGTAGAGGCATTCCGACATACAATAGTCCTGGGATTATGCATTTTCAGGTGAAAAATCCAGGGATGAAAGGGGTACAACTGATTTCATTACATTGCTTACAATACATTGCCCTGTGTGTGGGCCCCATTAGAAATTAACCACAAATCGCTCAGTGTGTACGTCCCACAGTGTTGGCAATGCGCAGCCCCACACATTGCTTTTGCCAGTCTAGGTCATTCAAGCATGCAGTGTATATACAGTGCCGGTGCAGGGAACCGGAGCGCCCCAGGCAGGGGGGGGAGGGATGCGGCCGCCGGGGGGGGGGGGGGTTAATGCGGCCGATATGCAAAGCTCTGTCGATGGGGGTTTGATGGAGGGAGATGCAAGGTTTTGGTGGAGGGAGATGTGGGGGGCGCTTAGAGCTCCAGGGGGGGGGTCAGTGCGGGCTCCAGGGGCAGCGGTAGGCTCACTCACCTGCTTCCTCCTGCTCTCCTTGGCGCCGGGACCCTTCCTCCTGCTGCTGCTCCTCCAGGCAGCTCATTACCGCCCTCCAGTGGCCGGCGCCCTAGGCAAATGCCTAGTGTTGGCGCCGGCCCTGAGTATATATCTAGTCAGATCACTTAGCAAGAGACTAAAATTTTGCCAGTGTTTTAAGAAGTGATCTGAGCGATCTATGTCACCCTCACTCCTGTAAAAGCTACTCATTCATTATTTAAATTATTATTATTTTTTTGCTCAACACCAATCTCTCATACTAAATTGCTCAGTGTTTGAAAAATGTCAGACGAGCCGATTGGCTGGTAGTTTATTACTCTCCAATTTATCACTTTTGAAGCTTAGTGCATCTGGCCCAGTGTGTGTGGGAGATCTAGACTGTGGGAAATCTCCCACACTAAATTGCTCAGAAGAACTCATCTCTTGCTCAAATCTCTCTGTGTGTATACCCCATTAGTGCCTTGAGTTCTAGCTAAACAAACGTAATGAGGCCTACACATGGGGTGATTTTAGGGCATTTTCTCCCGGCTCCTCTCCAGCGTGTTTCCTCAGCATGTGACGTGATGATGTCAAACGCATAACGGAGAAGCTGAAGCAGGAGAGAGGAAGAGAGACCAGCAGCCACTTCTGCTTCCCTTGGCTCCGATGCATCCCAGGCCGCCCTAGCACGCCCATTCGCCCGCCCATCCTGTACACAGTAGCCAAAAGTCGACTCTGTGTACAGTCAATTGAATCAGAGGGGGGATTTTTCATCTCTGCGCTGCGGCTGACTCGCCTCCGGTGTTCAGCCAGTGGGCATCGGCAGGCAGCAGCATGTCAGTGCGTCGAGCAGGTGCCGGCGCCAACACAGACCCTGCTGCTGCTTGCTCCCCCAAGTGGCTGCTGGGGCTGCCTTACAGTAGTTACGCCACTGGCCATAGAGATAGCAATGTGTGACCCTGCTCATCTCTATCACCTGCCGATTAAGATCCAGAATGCTGGCTATATCTAGTTAATCGCCGGTCAGGGACAGTGTTCTCACCGGAGAACATTGGCCCTGACAGATGGCTCAGCACACAGTGTTGTGCTGCGCTGTGTACGGATCGCTTAGCGAAATCTCAGTGTGCAGGACCCATTACTGTGCAACACATCAGACCGCTACCATGGACAAATAAAGTAGACCTGTTGCATCGAATTAGCATTGTCCAATTTATAAGCATGTCTGAAATAGAAATTGCCAAGTGTTATTCCCGCTATACAGAAAACCTGTTAATGTAATGTGGTGACTGGTTCACAGAAAGCAGCAAAAGACAGCTGGAGAATGAGGTGATAGGCTGCAATACAACAGGCACGCTGACTAGCATTTGTGACCTATATATGAGTCCAGGGCAGTCAGACTGATGCAGCCATAACCTCCTGCACAGCTTAATATAGAGCTGTGCACCCACACTGACCCTGTTACCAGCACACCACGACTCCAGAATAGATTTTTGCTCCTTAGTTTTTTCAGTGTCAATGTTGGCATTCGTATGTAATATATAAGATGAGATCTCCGGTATATTGCTTTTCTCTGACAAGCCGCACTCATTACATAACTATGGACGTGTGTTTTTCCTCCCCACTGGCTTCCTCCCAGGGGTTTGTGTTATCTTTGAGTATAATACATCTCTCGGTACTCTTTTGTTCTGGCGTTGTCATTGTCGTGCTGTGTAGTGTACGGTTAGATTGTCTTTGTCTGTTCGCTTTGACAGCGCTGTACACAAGAGGACGAGGGCTGCAGAGTATCAGGGGTATGTATTACACACAGAAGCAGATTGCCATTTTTCAAGAAAATATGTTCCAAAAGTATAATAAGCAATCTGTCACAAATGCATGGAAACTGCAATGTAATAAGAATACTTGGTAAATTATGAATTATTGATGTTTGGAAAGCAACTCCATAAACTATAATTTACCTAAACTGTCTGCAACAAAAGTTCCTGATTCATGTGTGACACCCCAGAGCAGTATATTGTGCATACAGTACATGTGTGACACCCCAGAGCAGTATATCGTGCATACAGTACACGTGTGACACCCCAGAGCAGTATATCATGCATACAGTACACGTGTGACACCTCAGAGCAGTATATCGTGCATACAGTACATGTGCGACACCCCAGAGCAGTATATCGTGCATACAGTACATGTGTGACACCTCAGAGCAGTATATCGTGCATACAGTACATGTGTGACACCCCAGAGCAGTATATCATGCATACAGTACATGTGTGACACCCCAGGGCAGTATATTGTGCATACAGTATACGTGTGACACCCCAGAGCAGTATATCGTGCATACAGTACATGTGCGACACCCCAGAGCAGTATATTGTGCATACAGTACATGTGCGACACCCCAGAGCAGTATATCGTGCATACAGTACGTGTGACACCCCAGAGCAGTATATCGTGCATACAGTACATGTGACACCCCAGAGCAGTATATTGTGCATACAGTACATGTGTGACACCTCAGAGCAGTATATCGTGCATACAGTACATGTGTGACACCCCAGAGCAGTATATCGTGCATACAGTACATGTGCGACACCCCAGAGCAGTATATTGTGCATACAGTACATGTGTGACACCCCAGAGCAGTATATCGTGCATACAGTATACGTGTGACAACCCCAGAGCAGTATATCATGCATACAGTACATGTGTGACACCCCAGGGCAGTATATTGTGCATACAGTATACGTGTGACACCCCAGAGCAGTATATCCTGCATACAGTACATGTGTGACACCTCAGAGCAGTATATCGTGCATACAGTACATGCGCGACACCCCAGAGCAGTATATCGTGCATACAGTACATGTGCGACACCCCAGAGCAGTATATCGTGCATACAGTACGTGTGACACCCCAGAGCAGTATATCATGCATACAGTACATGTGTGACACCCCAGAGCAGTATATCGTGCATACAGTATACGTGTGACACCCCAGAGCAGTATATCGTGCATACAGTATACGTGTGACACCCCAGAGCAGTATATCATGCATACAGTACATGTGCGACACCCCAGAGCAGTATATCGTGCATACAGTACATGTGCGACACCCCAGAGCAGTATATTGTGCATACAGTACATGTGTGACACCCCAGAGCAGTATATCGTGCATACAGTATACGTGTGACACCCCAGAGCAGTATATCATGCATACAGTACATGTGTGACACCCCAGGGCAGTATATTGTGCATACAGTATACGTGTGACACCCCAGAGCAGTATATCCTGCATACAGTACATGTGTGACACCTCAGAGCAGTATATCGTGCATACAGTACATGCGCGACACCCCAGAGCAGTATATCGTGCATACAGTACATGTGCGACACCCCAGAGCAGTATATCGTGCATACAGTACGTGTGACACCCCAGAGCAGTATATCGTGCATACAGTACATGTGTGACACCCCAGAGCAGTATATCGTGCATACAGTATACGTGTGACACCCCAGAGCAGTATATCGTGCATACAGTATACGTGTGACACCCCAGAGCAGTATATCATGCATACAGTACATGTGCGACACCCCAGAGCAGTATATCGTGCATACAGTACATGTGCGACACCCCAGAGCAGTATATCGTGCATACAGTAGACGTGTGACACCCCAGAGCAGTATATCGTGCCTACAGTACATGTGCGACACCCCAGAGCAGTATATCGTGCATACAGTAGACGTGTGACACCCCAGAGCAGTATATCGTGCATACAGTATACGTGTGACACCCCAGAGCAGTATATCGTGCATACAGTACATGTGTGACACCCCAGAGCAGTATATCGTGCATACAGTACATGTGCGACACCCCAGAGCAGTATATCGTGCATACAGTATACGTGTGACACCCCAGAGCAGTATATCATGCATACAGTACATGTGCGACACCCCAGAGCAGTACATCGTGCATACAGTATACGTGTGACACCCCAGAGCAGTATATCGTGCATACAGTATACGTGTGACACCCCAGAGCAGTATATCGTGCATACAGTATACGTGTGACACCCCAGAGCAGTATATCGTGCATACAGTATACGTGTGACACCCCAGAGCAGTATATCGTGCATACAGTATACGTGTGACACCCCAGAGCAGTATATCATGCATACAGTACATGTGTGACACCCCAGAGCAGTATTTCGTGCATACAGTACGTGTGACACCCCAGAGCAGTATATCATGCACAAGCACATGCCTAATTTAAATAAGCACAAAGTTGCCAACCCTCGCGTCATTTTAGCGCCTTCCACCGCAGTGTAATGCCTGAAATACCAGCATTACATGGTGGGGGGCATGGCTAAATGATGTGCCTGCTTTGGACACGCCCACAAGGCAGCCTGCCTCTGCCCCTTTTCCTCACTGAGCTGGCTGCCTTCTCCTGTAAAATTCAGCCAGCATGTAGGCAAGTATAAGCAAGATAATAAGCCTGATTCAGAGTTCATCACAAAAAAAAAAATAGGTACTTGTTTCCTAGAAGGGCGCCCATCTCAGGCATCGCATGTACATCGCATGCCATTAAAATGGCATGTGATGCGATGGCCGCGATTTTACATAGAAATGCATGGTAAAATGTAAATCGCGTCGGTCGCATCGCATGCGGCCAAAAAATGGCATGCGATGCGACCGACGCGATTACCGATTTTACATAGGGAACAATGTTAAATGGCCCAATTGACCCGATTTTACATAGGAAACAATGTTAAATGGCCCACAGACCCCAAATAGCCACCCTGAAGTGTGAAATGGCCCCCCCAATTGTTAACGCCACCCCACGATCAACGTCAACCCGAAGCGTGGCAAGTGGCGGCGGTACGTGTCCTCCGACCTTTTCATACCCCCACTATCCACGTCGGCGTGGAGTTGAGAATAGAAAGTGTGGCAAGCGCAGCGAGCCACCGAACCCAAAGCGTGGCGAGCGGACGCGGAATAAGAGCCCCGAAGCGTGGCGAGCGGGCGCGGAATACATGTTAAGTAATCCGTGTCCCCTCGCGGGGCTCGCTGCGCTCGCCACGCTTCGGGAGCGTGTTCCGCATCCCCTCGCGGGGCTCGCCACGCTTCGGGCTCGCCCCACTTTCTATTCTCAACTCCACACCGACGTGGATAGTGGGGGTATGAAAAGGTCAGAGGACGCGTACTGCCGCCCCTCGCGGGCTCGCTGCACTCACCACGCTTCAGGTTGACGTTGATCGTGGGGTGGCGTTAACAATTGGGGGGGCCATTTCACACTTCAGGGTGGGTATTTGGGGTCTGTGGGCCATTTAACATTGTTCCCTACGTAAAATCGCGGTAATCACGTTGGTCGCATCGCATGCGATTTTTTGGGCCGCATGCGATGCGACCGACGCAATTTTTTTCCTTGCGATGCCTTAGATCAAAATCGTGGGCGCCGTTCTAGGAAACAAGTACCAAAAAATATTTCTCAAATGGACAAAACCATGTGCACTGCAGGTGCAACATGTGCAGAGAGAGTTAGATTTGGGTGGGGTGTGTTCAAATAGAAATCTGAATTGCATGGTAAATAAAGCAGCCAGTATTTTAATTACCCTGCACAGGAACAATATACAGAAACTCACCCAAATCTAACTTCCTGTGCGCATGTTATGTGTTACAAACACAGTTGAGTTCTTTTTAATTATCAGGGGCCAGGTAATCTACCAGCGTACAGAGGAAACAAGCATACAAACGTCACCCAGTTATGGCCTTGGCTTGCACAGAAACACAGCTGAGGCCTAAATATCCCATGCTTGTTAGCTATCACCCGTCCTGATGTACTGTGGGGGTAAAGCTCTTATGGTGACTGCCAGGTGGCTGTGCCAATGTAACTTACTGATGGAACCATTACTCTATGTACATTGTGCTCCAATGCCAGCTGCCCAGCCTAAAGCCAAGTCTCCTTCTCACGCCACAAGCATTAGATCCTACGGTCCAGCTGTATTCGTTACATGCACATGGGCAGTATGACTGGCGAGTCCCTGAGCTCCCATACACCGTGTGTTTAGCAGCATTGCAAGGGAGCTACATGTGTATTAGCCTAAGGCACCTGGAACCTTTAATCAGCTTCTGCCCGCTTGCTAATGCCAGGAGTTGTACAGTAGTTTTGCAATTATTCGCAAATCTGCAAATGAATCTGAATTCGGCTGCTAGTTTTCTACAGAACAATTTTGGGGAAATGTAACCGGATCAGAGTTTGTGTGAGGTTCCTGATACCAGTTTTGCCATTTTAAAGCATTGCCTCTCTTTTAAAAAAGTTTGAGACCGACCATCGCACCTCTGCCAAACGCGTACCCTTTTTTCCTAATTTCTGCAATATTTTCGGTACTTGTTTAGTTTCACGGCAGAACTTCCCAGCAGATCGCATTGTATGCAAATCGTATGCAAATATTGCATGTGATTTGCATACGATTTGATCCACGATGCGATTTAGCACACCCCTACTATCCAGCCCGAAGCATGGCGAGCGGATGCGGTAAGTGTCTTCCCGACCTGTTCATACCCCCACTGTCCATGTCGCCGCGGAGTTCATTTTATAAATTGTGGCGAGCCACCGAGGCCGAAGCATAACGAACGCGGAAAATGAACCCGAAGCGTGGTGAGGTGACATGGATTACTTGACGTGTATTCCGCGGCCCCTCGCCACGCTTCGGGCTCGTTTTAAGCAGGGCTCACTGCACTCGCCACGATTGGGGCTCGTGGCTCGCTGAGTTCGCCACACTTTTTAATATCAACTCCACGCCGATGTGTATAGTGGGGGTATGAACAGGTCGGGAGTATACGTACCGCGTCCCCGCGCTGGGCACACTGTGCTCGCCACGCTTCAGACATGGATAGTGGGGGTGTGTTAAATCGCATCGCAGATTGTATGCAAATTTTGCATACGATTTGCATACACAACATACCGGGTGAAATTTAATAGGATGGGAGTTTTAGAAAGTGAGAGATTTGGTAAGAAATCTCCAGGGTTTTTTAAAGCGGCAATCATTTACACTGCAAAACCAGTTTGATGTTGCATTGTAAATGATTGCCGCTTTAAAAAAACCTGGAGATTTCTTACCAAATCTCTCACTTTCTGAAACTCTCATCCTATTAAATCTCACCCACGATCTGCTGGAAAGTGCCGCCGCGAAACTAAAAAAGTACCATATTTTCTTTTATTTGGATTTTTTTCACTGCTGCTGTTGGTTAGAAATCATTTCTAGTACCTGTCACAGTCATGCGATTTCACAAAAAGAAAGCTTTCGAATTATCTAAACTTTTAGTTTTTTTGTAGTTTTGCTTTTACGGCTGTCTGTATATTATAACTCAATGATTGATAGACCATAAAACTCAAAACTTCTCCTCTGCAGACATATTTGAAAATTCATCACCATTTTTGAGAACAAAATCTTGGATTATATTTTTTGTATGTCGCTTCATTAACCATTTGAGAGATGCTTTACACAAACAATACAGACTGTCACTACTGCTGACTGATTGGGCAATTTGCGGATCTCGGCCTACGTCGGGCATATTTAAATAGACTGAAAAATCGGTTTGTGTTTTTTCCTTTAAGGTCTGTACAATTCTTCATCCCGCCTCGGTGGTCATCAAATCATTCCTATTCAGAAAACCTCTCAGCAGTTCCTAGTGTAACACAAATATTGTAGGTTTTATCTGGTCTGCCTGCATTAAAGTTGATTTTATTTCAATCTTTATATAAAGTAACTAGACGTCACGGGCAAAAATCTTGTATCATTCAAATGGCACCTCATTTATTGATTTTGGTCAAGTATGATGGGAGTAGGTGAGCGGGCTCTGATTTAGGTGTTAGGTGGCGGGGGGGGGGTGGAGAGACTGCACAGCAGTCTTGTAGCAGCAGTGGTGGAAATGTAGAACTGCTACTAGTATTTTTAGCTAATGGAATCCCCCATGCTTTTCATACACTTATTGGATACAGTGCAGCGGAAAAGTTGAGCGTGTAAACGGGATATTGTCAATGTTTTGCATACACTGATACAGAAGAAAAGTTGAGCGTGTAAACAGGATATTGATATTTAACTAAACTTTGATTAATTGACTTGGCTGTATTTATATTAATACTAAAAGTACAGACGCTGTGAGCGATGTTTTTTTTTTTTTTTTTTTGTGGATATTTTCAGGATCTCACCGCAAAGTTGGTACTCAAAGGATTAAGCAGGTCTTGTGAAGAGAGAGCGCACAAATTTAACATGCAGTAAATGCTTTCTGAAATCAGGAAATGCTTTATACAGTATGCCAAGCTGATGCATTTGTTAATGAATGCTAAAATCAAATCCTTCAAAAATGTGTATTACAATATATTTAAGAGACTATATATAATGTTTCTCTGTAGAGTTTCTGCAAGCAGTCTATTATTTCCACCTCATATTATATCCATATTATATTCACCCATCAATGTCCTATCACTACTGCACTGCTACTCACTTTATACTAGAAGTATACTTTGGAGTTAATTACAGGAGCATCAAGATGGGTTATACCCAGGCTGCACATTGTCACGTTTGTAGAATGTTTGAGATCCATTCCGGGACCCTGTGGCCCAGCTGTGGTAGGGGTGTGAGTAAATTTAGGAGGTAGGACGAGTTGTCTGCTCATGGTGGAGAGGTGTTCTAGGCTGTCCTGACAATGCCAAGAGACCGTCCAGACCGAATTTGATACCAGGATACAGAACTGAAACCTGAGCTGTATATTCTAGAACCTGTAATTGGAACACAGAACTAAAGCAGGAACCGGAATATTATGTATCCTGATATGATTATTGCTGTAGCCAATACCGTGGGACTGCTCTGGTACTGGATTCAGGATTCAAGACTCAGAAGAAGCAAAGACCACCATTATTATTATAAGTTATTTGTGGACGACATGAAATTGAGTAAGGAAATTAACTCCGGAGAGGATGTGGATACACTACAAAGTGACCTAAATAAACTGGAAAGGTGAAAAATGCAGTTTAGCGTTGAAAAATTTAAATTAGATCAAAAGGGGAATGGATTCAAGGGATGCCAATGTGATAGTGAGGTATTGAATAGTTAACCTATTGAATGCTGACCTACTGTAGACACTTTAGTGCTTTTTACCCACATCCATTTTTTCATGGATCGTTCCCCACTGTTTTACATAGTATACGGAACACACTGTTTAACAAAACTATACTTGGTGTTCAGATGGTCTATATCTTGTTATGACAAATTTGATGACCATGTTTATTTTTGTTTTAAATAGATGTTTCACTGTAATATAATTATCAAAATTTTAAAATAAGTTATTACAGTATTAAGTATTTTCATGAATATTCAATGCAAAATGAAAACAAAATAATCGGTTATCCATCTGTTTTCACAACTTAGAAATGTGGCCTCAAAAAAAGAGAAATGACTTAACGGCTCCCTGGCCACGTTCTGCAGAATGGATTATAGCTGTACTGCTGAAAAGCTTTACAGAGCGCAATGAGCAATTATTATTCTCACAGATTGCTGATTGTGTACTTTAAGTAATGATAAAATACATCAACCGGGCGTTTCTACTAGCTACTGTAGATGGTGGTGATGCTATGATCAATGGCGGCAGGAAAAAAATGTTTTTGCCACTAAGAATTTATGTCCAACCGTCAGAGATTACAGGGGAAATGATCCCATATTCAGTACTGCTCCTTTTTTATTTTAATACCTAAAAATCATGAAAGAAAGGTGATGCACATTTATTGGGCAGCTATTCCTTTACATGGTACTGGTGAACATGCTATTTACGTGTTTTATGGTATTATTACTACTACAGTTGAGACTCCGCTTTTTTTTCTGGTGGTATGTGTCATTAGGTTGACCATACAAAGGTCGAAATGCGTTAGTAGACATGAAAAATGTCTACATGGCTTTAGGGCAACAGGGTCATTGGGAAGGGAATGGCCAGCCAGCAGGAATAATCCAGATTCTGGAAGGTTCCAGAGGGGAAGGTGTTACGTTTGTACCAAGACATTCCAGAGTTCTAGTTACTGTAGCTGGGTTTTGGTTATGCTACAAATATGGCATGTAAATTTGTAGGATGCCTTTTTTTATGAATTATTTATTTTTGGAAAAACAAAGTGTACAGCATAGGTGAAAATAGAATTCAAAGAATGGGCAGGTAATTTTACATAAGATAATCAATGACATCAAGTAATATAATCAGGCAGTCACAGTGATTTATATGTAAATAAAGAAGCGAAGATAGGAATTAGAAATGCAAACCACAAAAGAGAATGTAAAGTGTAAAGAGGGGAAGGAGATACATAATGCAGGTACATAGTGGGGTGATATGGATCCATGGAAACACCAGCAGAACTAAGGGGATCAAGTCTACTCCCCAGGAGGGTAACTAGGAAACTATTCAAGACCTAACCTTTTGGCCCTCCAGCTGCTGTTGAACTGCACATCCCAACTTGCCCTGCTACAGTTTTGCTATTTGGCCATACTAAAACCGTTGCCGGGCATGCTGGGATCTGTAGTTCAACAACAGCTGGAAGGCTGAAGGTTTCCCATCCCTGTCTTAATGAAAGAAAAATGTCTTCCATAGTTAAATAGAAATCAAGATTTTGACACAGCGTGGGCCAAATGTAATAGGGTGAGAGTTTCAGAAAGTGAGAGATTTTGGGAGAGTTTGACCATTCTGTTTCAAGCAGCAATCAATTACATAGCAGAATCCACCTGGTTTTGCAGTGTAAGTGATTGCCGCTTTAAAAAAAAGGGGGAAAACTCTCCCAAAATCTCTCACTTTCTGAAATTCTTACCCTATTACATTTAGCCCAGGGTATGCGACTGAAAATACAGGGATGGTGCTGGAGAAGACACGGCATGGAGACGAGGGGAATGAGCCAATAGCCATACAGTCTTTACCTACTTGAGTGGTTAAAAACAGTGCTGGGCCCCATGTTTTCTGTTGCCAGCCCTGTGCACTGCAGAAGCGATTATTGCTGTGTGGTGTCGCTCACACGTGGCACCCTGCAAGCGCAAATCCTTTTTTAATATGTGTCACCACATCAAAAGTGATTCCTCCGGTGTGGAGTAGGTCCTCTAAACAACTTCCATGTACAGTACATGTGGGATCTGGTTCATCTATTGTGCCCTGCTGATCCCAGGGTAGTATCCCACTTTAGTGAGGATCCTTGGCAGCTGTGTAGAGGACGTATACGGCAGTGGACAAAGGACTTTTGACATGGTGACACTTTCTGTTTGCAATTTTCAACTTGTTAATAAAGGTTTTATAACTGCAATCAAACTAGATTGAAACTCTGTAAGTGGTTTCAAGAAGTTTTATGATTACTCCTACAAAGATACCTGTGATGTGCAATTAAATCTGTGATATGTTCGAGACCATCCCAAATGTCATTGATCCTTTCTGGTGATGGCTGATAACTGCTGTATAAAGATACCATTGAAGTGTCTATATACCAGCGTATGGCTGTGAGGGTGGGGGCTATCCGAATAACTTGTTTTATTCAGGTGGAAGGGGTGATGACACACTCTTAAATTTGAGATTTACAGTAGGACTCTTTCAGAGGGACCTTTAATATTTGTCTAGCAGGATTACATGATTCCCTTCATCTTATACCTGAAAACTCTTCTTTATTTATTTATTTATTTATTAGCAGTTTCTTATATATCACACACATATTCCGCCACGCTTTACAGAGAATATTTGAACATTAGGTACTTGTTTCCTAGAACGGCCACAATCGTTAGTAATCGTGAACCTTAAGTTAAGGTACACGACTAACGCGATGGACCCGATTTCCTTTGAAATCAGGTCCATTTTGCCGGCAAAGGCAAAATCGTGTTGATCGCGTCGGTCGCGTGCACTAACATGGCACGCGACGCGATTTTGCCATAGGGTTCAATGTTAAAATATTTTTAACATTGTAATCGCGTTGATCGCGTCGGTCTTGTGCCATTATAATGGCACAAGATGCGATGGACGCGATTAACAACATTTTACATAGCAAACAATGGGAAATGGCCCAATATGGGCCATTTCTCATTGTATATGCTCCGTCATGGCTATTAATTAATGCCCCCCCATTGTATACGGCACCCCACGATTAACGCCAACCCGAAGCGTGGCGAGCCCGCGAGGGGTGGCAGTACGCGTCCTCCGACCTTTTCATACCCCTACTATCCACGTCGGCGTGGAGTTGAGAATATAAAGTGTGGCGAGCGCAGCGTGCGGACGCGTATACCTGTGAAGTTACGCGCGTCCCCTCGCGGGGCACGCTGCGCTCGACACGCTTCGGGCTCGGTGGCTCGCTGCGTTCGCCACACTTTATATTCTCAACTCCACGCCGACGTGGATAGTAGGGGTATGAAAAGTTCGGAGGACGCATACCGCCGCCCCTCGCGGGCTCCTCCGAACTTTTCATACCCCCACTATCCACGTCAGCGTGGAGTTGAGAATATAAATTGTGGCGAGTGCAGCGAGCCACCGAGCCCCGCGAGGGGAAGCGTATACCTGTGAAGTTATGCCTGTCCCCTCGCGGGGCTCGCTGCGCTCGCCACGCTTCGGGCTCGGTGGCTCGCTGCCCTCGACCACACTTTATATACTTAACTCCACGCCGACATGGATAGTAGGGGTATGAAAAGGTCAGAGGACGCGTACCGCCGCCCCTCGCGGGCTCGCCACGCTTCGGGTTGGCGTCAATTGTGGGTTGCCATTCACAATGGGAGCATTTGAGCCATCAGGGGGGTTAAAATTGGGGTCTGGGGACAATTTTACATTGAATCCAATGTAAAATAGGGTCCCAGGGACCCTATTCACATTTGAATCAATGTAAAAATCAGGTCCATCACGTCGGTCGCATCGCATGCGATGCGATCGACGCGATTTTTCCAACCCGATCAAAATTGGTGTGGCCGTTCTAGGAAACAAGTACCGAACATTTACATCAGTCCCTGCCCCAGTGGAGCTTACAATCTATATTCCCTACTACATGTACACAGACATTCTAGGGTTAATTTGTTAGGAGCCAATTGACCTACCAGTATATTTTTGGATTGTGGGAGGAAACAGGAGTACCCGGAGGAAACCCACGCAAGTACGGGGAGAATATACAAACTCTGCACAGTTAGAGCCATGGTGGGAATGGAACCCATGACCTCAGTGCTGTGAGACAGTAATGCTAACCATTACACCGTCCGTACTGCCGTGTGTATATATAACACATGGTGGGGATAGAACCCATGACCTCAGCGCTGTGAGGCAATAATGTAACCATTACACCATCCGTACTGCCCCAGGAATAGTTTTCTTTCTTTCTTGAAATGAAAACTATTCCAACTACAGAGGAGTACGATTTCTGTTTGTATCTGGTACATATTTTTGTCTATGGTTTATGTTAGAACCCTGGTGAGTTCCCGTATCAGGGTGATTAGGCTGCATTGGCTTGTGCACTGAATGCTACTTCGTCTTCGTCTTCTTCTTCTTCTTCTTCCTCTTCTTCTTCTTCTTCTCTTTTTCTTCTCTTCTTCTTCTTCTTCTTCTTCTTCATCTTCATCTTCTTCATCTTCATCTTCTTCTTCATCTTCTTCTTCATCATCTTCTTCTTCATCTTCTTCTTCATCTTCTTCTTCATCATCTTCTTCTTCATCTTCATCTTCTTCATCTTCATCTTCTTCATCTTCATCTTCATCATTATGTTTTTTGTTTATAACAATTTTCTCTGACAAGAAAACTGTTCTATTTTTGTGCTCCCACTAAAGTGTTTTATTGCTCTCTTTTCAGTATCGATTGATTCTATACAGGAAGTCTGCGAAGGGAAACAGTCCGATATTTTCCAGCGCTACGCTGATGGCAGCTTCGATCCAAACTGTTGTTTCAGTATCTACTATGGGGATCGCATGGAGTCTTTGGATTTGGTGTCTTCGAGTGGTGAGGAAGCTCGGACATGGATAACGGGTCTGAAGTACCTGATGGCAGGGATTAGCGATGAAGATAGTCTTTCTAAACGTCAAAGAACTCGGGACCAATATCCTTTTCAGCGCACCAATGCTGGTATTAAACGTGTATGCTTATTATATAAGACTATTAACTCCATACCCTGGAATAGTCATTGTGTAAACAGAATGCCAATCAAGTATGATTAGGTTATTCTCTTCTGACGTACACTATTTTTTATTGCTCTTTATACCGTTTATCTGCTTGCCTTTAACCAGCGGTTCTAATGCTCTGATTGGCTATCGGTTATATCCCCACCTGTTTTACAAGAGCTCACAAACTTCCCCAGTACCTTTGTGTGATGTCCGTCACCACTGCTCATATGCTGCTGAAGGAGAAAGCACATGGCAGATTTGCTGCGGCCTATACTGTACATCAATGTTGATCACCAGATGGCCCTCTAAGACTTCAACGTCCGGCTTTATTGTCAAATTTGCATAATATAACTTATAACACTTATTTAATATCTCATAACAGATCTTTTGAGGAATATTTTAAATGCATCACTGAGATAAGGCTAATGTGTAGCCCCTAAAGTATATTACAGTACTGATCATTGATTTATATACAGTACTGAAGTTATATAAATGTGATACATGATATCCCGGAGGTCAGAAGACGGACCCAATTAGTAAGTTAGCCCTCTCCCCTAAACCCCTTGCTATAACCCTCCCTTGCAGCAGCCTACCCTTAACTCTCCCTGATAGTTCTAAAGCCCAACCCTACTTTCCCCCCACCCCCCTACTTTAACTGGCAGCACAGATGTCCACCCTGCATACTCATGGAACAGGATGCCGGCTGTGGAGGTTCTGGTGCCGATCCTCTGACAGGGCCATATTCTCTAAGCTTCAAAAGTGATAAAATGGAGAGTGATAAACAGCCAGCCAATCAGATATCAAAAATATCAGGCAGGAGCTGATTGGCTGGCTGTTTATCACTCTCCATTTTATCACTTTTGAAGCTTAGTGCATCTGGCCCACAGTGTTGTTATATTGAACGCCTGCATCCCATATAACCATTATGGTAGCAAAGTAAACATAATGTAGAATGATAGACAATGAAAATAAAACTCTGGTGAGACATTATGAGTCGCAATTGGAACAATGACACTGGTGGTATAGTCAATTCAGAATGGAAGGCCCAACGCGTTTCGTCATATTTATGACTTCTTCAGGGGCAGTGAAACAATTGAAATGACTATAATATTCAGAAATAAGTATCAAGTATCCAGAGTGAATTTCTCAGCAATTAGCCAGAATGATGGCACGATTATTCAATAAAAGCCGATGGGTTTTGATTTTCTCCAGCGATACTGGGCTCAAATGAGAAAATGGCCCGTACAATATTGGAGTTCTGTGAAGAGATGTACACCACATGAATCCACCAGAGTGAATATATATATATATATATATATATATATATATATATATATATATATATATATATATATATATATATATATATATATATATATATATATATATATATATATATATATATATAATGTGTGTGTGTGTGTGTGTTTTTTTTTAAAGCATTAAAGTAGTATAATATGTTAGGTACATATGTCCTGTGTATATTATATATTACACATCTCATTACATTGCACATAACATGTTAAAATTAATTTTGATAACAGTTGAAAGCTAAAAATAATATAGACAAATAACAGAAGAACAGTATAACAAATCACAAAGATACAAGTGTTAAGTCCATAATGTAAAGAAATAAAGGCCATACATTCATTTGCAGTTGAAGAGTGTGAATTACCATTGTTATGTACTGCACATTTATCAACCACCCAGCTGAATCCCGAATTCGCTCTCACGCTTGCTACCTTATGGGGCTGCGAGCAGTTGTGTGCAAGTTGGGGCTGCCATAAAGTGTAACTTTTGCTGCGCTGATTCAACCGGGCAAATGTATAGGAAATTTCCCTAATACTGTACAGTAGGTCTGTAAGTGCACTAGAACTCAACAAAGGTTCCAGGGTAGACTACGAAAAGTCCACCCCTCTATCTAGAGTATGAGGCATTCCTTCTTGTAAACAGAAGTTCTATAAAAAAGACTCGCTAGGTCAATACAATGTTGTTTTCTAATTAACTCCTGACAAATATGGTTGAAGCAGACGTTCGATGAAGCAGATAAGAATGGAGATGGCAGCTTAAGTATAAATGAGGTTCTACAACTGATGCACAAATTGAATGTCAACCTTCCCCGACAGAAAGTGAAACAAATGTTTAAGGTAAGATAAATGAGACTAATTGTCAATTCTAATTATGTTATTTTAATTTATATATTGATTTTAAAAATTGTCTTTATTTACTTGTGCCCCCTGCTAAACATAGCCAATACAGAGCGCTATACAGGGTGAACATAGGTTTTTATTTGCTTTGTATATACTGTAGGCTATCTGCAAGATTATAAATGGGTGACTTGTCTTTCAAGACATATAGGGCCTTATTCTGGTTCACTCTCAGAGACAAATTCCTTCTCAAATAGACAAAACCATGTGCACTGCGGGTGGGGCAGATGTAACTTGTGTAGAGAGAATTAGATTTGGGTGGGGTTTTTCTTCCAAGTGAGATCTATATTGCAGTGTAGAAATAAAGCAGCCAGTATTTTACCTGCACAAAAACAGATAACTCACCCAAATCTAATTCTCTCTGCACATGTTGCACATGTTGCATCTGCCCCACCTGCAGTGCACATGGTTTTGTCCATTTGAAAAGGAATTTGCCCATGAGAGTGAACCAGAATAAGGCCCATAGATTTTGGGGGGGTATTCAATCTTGGGCAGTTTCCGACAAGATTAGGTCGAATTGACATCCAACCTATTTAATGTTAGGTCCGTTTTTCTGACTGTTGGAATAGATTTGGAAAATCTGAAAATCCTTGGAACCGTTTACCACAATGCACGATTTAACTTTAAAAAGAAGTTGAAACTGCACGAGTTTTCGGCTGGGATTGAATACCGAAAGCCGATATTTTCACCTGTCTGGAATATTGGCCAACATTGAATACCCTCCTTGGTGATGTCTCCAATCATGATTCATGTCTGGTACTAGGCCACTCCCTGAATATGCTGCAGAAAGTAAAGTCACCAGTAAATAGGAGTTTTGCAGAGATCAAAGGAGACTTTACGATTTTGCTGGTTTTGAAAGTCAGACTAAATATAAACATTGTCTGTGTGTACGCACTATATAGACAGGATGTAATGCAGTCTGAGATTACTGAATTTGTGGGAATCCAGGTAACCTCTCATAAAAATTTTTAAAGAGGAAATGATTTACAAGGTAGAACCACGCATTATATCCCACCCTATGTCGCTGACTATGCATGCCCCCAAGCGACTTTATTGACATCCTTCGTGGGCCGTCGGGAGACATTGCTAGCGAAGGACATGCTGTGAAATGGAAAAAAAATACATAAAAAACAGGTTAGCGCGTCTCCCTTGCTAAAAACTTGCATCCAATAGGAGTAGATGTTTTATTTTTCAAGCTTCCCTAATGCCATTGACATTATATGAAAATTATTTATTACCAGCCTGCTAAAATTAACACTAATGTTGGCTCTGGTGGCTGTGTGCGCCCAAATGAGCAACACTTGAATTGCTCCTCTCGGGTGCCATCTAGGGGCTCCCAGTAAGCATAATACTTGATTTACCCCCATAGAGGTGAGGCACAGCTTTAACCTTTTATTAGATAGGATTCGGGTGAATTTGCATTCACTAGGCGTTTGTGGCTGAAGAGCTTTTAAGTACAATAGAGGATTTTACAAAGGTACAGTAGTACAAATCTCTTGAATCCTCTAACAACCAATCAATACTTAACTTTGATTGATCTGGTTCCAGTTAGACCAGGAAATATGTGATTTTGTTTTGGATTTTTGCAATGTCCAGTAAATAGTTTAGTAATTTTAAATTAATCTAATTGTCCTCTTGATCATGGTTACGCAGTTGTGTTGACAATATCTCCTAATTGTGGTTACATTTTAGCAAGCACCCTGTGAATTTGCATACATATTTACCATTACCACACTATTATTATATTTCCCTTTCTGTTTATATATGAATTATTTAAAACTTCAGTGATATTTCTATGTCTTTTATTAAATGGGTTTTAAATTAAAGTTTAAATATTTGAATGAGAAGATAGTTATTGGTGGTACAGGTTGAGTATCCTTTATACAAAATACTTGGACCAGAAGCATTTTGCATAACGGATTAATCCATATTTTGTAATATTTTTATGTTTCAATTAGGTATTTTGAAGTGTCTTGCATTTATGTTGAATAAGCACCTGAAATACACTCAAATATATTTTTCTGTGCATAAAACAAGGTTTTTTAAACATGAAACAAAGTTTGTGTGCTATCCCAGACACTGAATTTGAACGCCAAACAATAATTTTCTTGCACACGTTTATTGGCAGTTACATATAATTTCATTAGTGCCAGTTACAGATGTACCCAGCAGGATTTTAGCAAAAAAAAAAAGATACATTTTGGAGACTATGGTTTTCAGATAAGGGATACTCAACCTGTATTGTGTTTGGGGAGCGCTCCCTCTTCATCAAACGCTCATTCAAAAATGAGATTCTTGAATCTGTCCGAGGCCTTTCAGGGTGAGATTTCACCCAATCTGAACAAACTTAAATACATCTTTAAAAGTCTAAATTCATTGTTCTGTGATCTTATGTAGACATCACTGGTCCACTTTAATTGATGACAATATTTTTTTCCCAACATGTCTTCTATAGGAAGACAATGGCATTTATTTTGTTCCCTCGTTGAGTACAATGGTTGTGTTATATAGTTAATGGATAAAATCTGAAAAAAACAAACAAAAAAACAGATCTGTGCGAGAGAGCTCATATACTGCGAGCACAAATTGAAGACCTTCTGGTGCCCTGTGCTAGCTTCCATGTGATTGACATGCTTGCTGGTGTCTGATCTTTTCTGCTTCTCTGATAAAGGCGATCAGGAAATGTACTGCTGGAGTATCTGTTTTAGGAACATTTCTCAATGAAAAAGACATGGACTGCCTGGTTAAAAATAATGAGTATGAGAAAAGTTACTGCGTGTGAACTGAATTCTTTCTTTCGACTGAAGGGCTTTGTTGTGTGCAGGCGGTTTAGAAAGTTTCCAGGTCAATAAGAGTGCGCGGGTTCTCCCCAGCTTGACAACTTTTTAAAAATTCATTGCTAGCAGATTTCCACAATGTCTGAAATGTTATTGTGGCATAAGATTTGCGCTGCTGCGAATGGTAGGATCCAGGTTATGTGGGAATGCCTTATTGTTTCCTTTTTCCATCTTTTAATTTTTAATTATTATTTTTTATTTTATCTCTCATTGCATGTCGGTAGTGTAACGAGGACCTATGAGGCTGCTGGTGGTTTTAAAGAACTTTACCTGCAGCCGTCATTGCTGGGACTAATATGTAATTTCCCCCTAGGCGATTAACCTGATTCTAACATCCATTCACATACGCTATCCAGCCAGATAATCTATGATTTAATGTGTAGGTCACCTAATCCCTTGGACAACATGGGCAGCTAAATAGGGACTAAAAAACATGATGAATATACAGTCTGCCTATACTTGGCTTAAAATTAATTAAAACCTCTAATTCAAGTTCCTAGAAAGCATTAACCATTTAGTTATTTTTTTTAAGTTGTAGTCTGCAACATGTGCGGGTTTTTCACAGATCAATAAATTGAAATGTTTAGTTATATTTACGGACCATATGCAATATATGAATAACACATACACACACAAATCTTTTTTTTTTTTTTACCCCCTCATTGAACTGTGTTAAATTTTGGTAGTTATCTACTTTTAGAATTAATTAGCATGTCATTCTTTTACGGATTCATAGTTAATATATGATGTTTATAGAATACGTTCTGCTGCCCCTAATCTACATACTTTGGTAGCACCATATTGAAATTGTTCTGTGTGTTTTTATAAGGTGACAATTTAGTAAAATATATGCGGATAATACGGGAAAACACAGCAATAATCTTTTATTTCTGTTGTGGATTAAAGACAGCATAGCACAACTACAGAAAGACTTTTTGTCTTGCAAACTTTGAATAATAACAATTGTGCCGTATATACAAATATTTGATTCAGAGGTTATATTGTAAGGTACTTTCCTGCTGTACTATGTCACTGTCCATGGTGCTGACCAGTAGTTTTCTATTGAAACATATTGCTACTATACAAGAATCCTATAGGAAATGGTATGTGGTTGATAAGTCAACATGCATCTGGTCAAAATGGTTGACACAAGAAATGAGTGACAATGTTTTTTTTCATATATATACAAGGGGTGTTTGATAACGACCCGTGTTTGAAGACAGATGACGTCAAACCAGTATATCATTGTTTAGTATCATCTGTTAAACAACGACTATCAGAATTTTAGATCAATTCATTGTGTATTTTTGTTTTGGTATCTGTTGGAAGTGAGCAAGTTTGAGCGTTTTCTAACTATGGAGAAAGTGCAGTACCGACCGGTGATTAGATTCTTGTTTTTGGATGGGAAGACGTGTAAGGAAATCAAAGACAAGTTGGAAGCCGTTTATGGGGACATTTCACCTTTGATGACAACCATCAGATACTGGTTTAATGAATTCAAGGATGGTCACTCATCTGTCCTCGATGAAGAGCATCCAGCAATTGAGGTGACTACGGATGAAATGGTCAACAAAATCCATTATATCGTATTGGCAGACCAACGAGTGAAGATCAGAGAGATTATTGAGATTGTAGGCATCTCATTTGAATGTGTGCAGAATATCCTACATGAACAGTTGGGTATGACAAAGATATCGCCAAGATGGGTGTCGCGTTTGCTTATCTGCCATATACTCCAGATTTGGCCCCCTGCAACTTTTTCTGGTTTCCAAACATGAAAAAATGGCGCTACAGAAAGAGATTTGCCTCAAACGAGGAGGCCTTTCATGAAACTGAAGCCAATTTTGCAGAGTTCGACAAATCCTATTTTTTGGAGGGCTTGGAAAAATTGAAATATGCTTGGGCCAAGTGTATCAAGTTAAAAAGGGACGAAGTTGAAAAATAAATCACATTTTCCCAAAAAAATAGATGTGTTTTTCTTGCCTTAAACGTGTACTTATCAATCACCCCTCGTATATGTTTTAACTTTTTCATACTTTATCATCAGAGCGGACTCCGATTGGGTAAATGTAAAGTGGCTGAGTGCGGCGGTATTGGAGCGAGGCACTTTGCCTGAAGCATGGCGAGTGAAGTCATATTCGAATTTGTGGTTCGCACCACACCAAAAAAACTTTCAAAAATCCTCATATCAACCACATGACAAAACCGCATTTGGGAACCTCTGTGTTAACTATTTCTATGTCGACCATTTGGCATCAGCATAGACACGATTGGCCTTTTGACTGTCGACTCTTTATACCATTGATGGGGAACCTTCGGCCCTCCAGCTGTTGTGGAACTACACATCCCAGCATGCCCTGCAACAGCATGTAGCATGGCCACATAGCAAAACTATGACAAGGCATGCTGGGATGTATAGTTCCACAACAGCTGGAGGTCTGAAAGATCCCCATGCCTGCTTTATACCATAACCATATGAAAGAAGCAGTTAAGGTAACATTGCATTAAATAATGTCTACCGGTCACATTCTGTTATTTTGTGAATACAGTTTTTCTAAATTAGTTTTTTTGTGGGGTACAGCAGTGGTTCTCATCCTCGGAACCTCAAGTACCCCCAATAGTTCCTTTCCAGGTCACCAAGCAGGTTCACAGCTGCACTCATTACTCACTGACACATTTTAAAAGATCCACATGTGGAGCTAATTTTTTCACTAGCGAATCCTTCTGTTTGGAGACGTGGAAAACATGCAGTGTTGGAGGTCCTTGAGGACGAGGTTGAGAACCACTTGGTTACAGCACCATATTGACCAGTTACAGTCTCCAGATTTCTTAACTGTAAACACAGTATTGCGTTAACATTTATTTTTCTACACCTGGTTCGGGCAATACACTTCACTGTTGGTTTAGTTTGAATGAATATGAACTTTTAGTTTTTAGATATTGTTTGTGCTACAGTACTTCTTTCCAACTCCAGTGCTTGCTATTGGGTTGTATTCCAGTGAATTAGACTCCCAGGAGTCCTCAATCATTGGCATACAGAAAGAAATTGTCCCTCATTTGTATTTAGTAAAATACATCACCATCGAAACAGTTTCTTCCATGGTGAATAAGTAACATTTATGTTTAAAAATGCACCCTGCCCTTACAATACATACATCCTTCTAGTAGGGTGCTTTAAAGCTGCACTCTTGGCTACCAGAAGTATTAGGACCATATGTACATAATAAATGCCAGCAACATATGGTGCATATACCACCCACAGTGACATCATGTGACTGTATTCATGCATGTTATTTCTGCACCACTGTGTAGTATTGCGCAAGCATCTGTTAGAAATCTGTCACTCGGGCTGGGTTGGATAATTGATGAGAGAACGGCTCAGTATCTTAAACATTGTGCACATTTCATGTTTGCACACTTAGGCCCTTATTCTGGTTGGTGCGGATATATCCGCGTGCGTTCGGCCCGCCGATGTTTTGTGTCTGCGCATGTGCAGAGGCGTCTCTGCGCATGTGCGAGCGGGGCGTACGGCAAAATCCCGCATGATATGTGAACACTCCGAACAGGGGGTGGAGAGGGGCGTGAAGGGCTATTTGGGCTCATTACCATATGCATACGCCCCGCGTTTCATGGGCGTTCCCATGAAAACGCTGGGCGTACGTATGGTAATGCGGCCGTGACGCACGTGTAGGGGGCGGATATATGACATTGCCGGATGTCAGCTGCCCGCCCAGATCCCTGCTTTTGCACGGAAAAATGTCTGTGTGGTCTGAGGTTGCGGGTGCTGGTGGTGCACTCGGTCCTGCATTCGATGGTCTGCGACCATCGAATGATGGGGGAGGTTCCCTTAGATGGAGGAGGCGTATTCCGTGAAAAATACACGTGCGGTCCGTTCGGACAGCTTCTTACCGCATACGGACGGAGTTGGCGATCCGTATGGAAGGCGGGGTTTCGCACGCACGGTCCTGGCCGCATAATCGGCTCCGGCCGCACCGATCAGAATAAGGGCCTTAGATACGAGCAGAATGATATAATACAATGTTGCAATTATTAATAATTTATTAACCGGAACACAAGGAATGTTTATAGCATTTGAATAATCACACATTTTAAAGTATCTACTTTCTTATGTAATGCATAGTACTCGGGTATTGTTTTAATTTGTGTATATAGTAATGTACTGTATACGTTGTGTGTGTTTTTTGGCGGAGGTATGATTTTAGTTCAATATGTGTTTGTGTGTATGTTCCCTTTGCAGAAGGGATTGCTGGGACACTAGTTTCTAGTGGAACCATTGGTCATTGTCTATGGCTATGCAGAATCTCATTATTATAACCATTGAAAACTTTTTTAATAATATGTCACCAAATTATTATTTTTTGTTATGATTAAATTATGTAACCAATAGCTGAACAGCCCCGGTTCACCATAACTTTATAACAATCTACATATTTGTTTAATTACTTATAAATTAATTTACAGAATCACAAAAAAAAATCAAAAAAACAACAACAATTTTGTGGACATTTTTGGAAAAATATTAGCCAGTTAAGTGGTTAAAGTTGCACAGAAGGACCATGTATTTTTCATTGGTAATTATTTTCTAGGAAACCCTTCTCTTGATAAATGTTACTTCCATGTTGTTGTCCTACCAGAAATTAAGAGATTTAGTTACAGAATCTGTCCTTTGACCCTTACAAAATTGGCTACAGTTATTAAATCCATAATCCCCGTTGCATCAGTACAAAATATGTTGTATCTAAAAATTATATATTGGCAATAGTAGCATTTCAATCCTTCCAGCAATGTGAAGAAAATCTAATTTATTTACCTCCAGTTTAATGAAAGATTGTTGGAGCAAGGCAATTATTTTTCTCCTTGCAATTGGTACACGAGTTACAGTACAGTTACAGCACAATCTGCCAGTCTTATATATAGATTCTTATCATTCAACACAGTTTGCATCGGCAAGATTCTTTTTTTTCCCTACTTCTTGCTATCTCCGTTATGCCACACAAATAGACCAGTGCCGGTGGTCATATGAATATTACATTGGTAATCCAATAGGTCTAATCCCGATTCATACAAAACTGGTAATTGAATTTCTTTTAAAGAAAAATAAAAAAAAAATGATGTTGCTCCCAGACCACTAAACGATTTTGTAACAGTCCATCTTTTCTAAACGTTCCTTTTAAAAGTGGTCAATATATTAAACATGAAGGTGTTCTGTGGAGGAGACTAACAATCTCTTGCAATCATCGCTTACTCAGTGTGGCAATTACGATTTGTTATCAGATGTAAGCACATATAAATGCGTGTTTGTAGAAAAAAGTGTGCTTCCAAGAACTTATATTAAGAAATATACCAATATTTCAGACTAAAATGAAAGAAATAAGCGTTCTGCTTTCTCCTTAAAATTCAGTGCTGCATCCAATATTTTAATGACATCAGCCAGTTTTGGCTCCCTTTCAGTGTGCATTCTTCCAGAATATGTTTCCATGCTTAATTTAACTCTTGAGTTCTGTACCTGGGAAATTAAGTGTGTTCAATTACCGTGAACACCCAATGTTGAGTACACGTGCCTGCTCATTGTCCAAATTTATCTCTCCATAGTATCAGCGCCAGCATTGGCGTTTTGTCTCATGTAGCGAGCCACTTGCAGGTCCAGGAGTTGGCACATCATTCTAAGTAAAGAATAATCTGACAGCTAGTACAATCTTAGCAAGTTCCAGAGGTGTTAGGAACAGTTTGCCAAATGCTGCGTCATACTCCTGTGGTGTAGTACCGCAGCATTTCTAACAATTAACAAGTGCTCTTCTTATCATTTCATTGTGCACACCTAAACACGTTTGTGAGAGTAGAATCTCTGTGTCTCGCTACTATTCACACTACGGCACTCTTGCTTTTCTGTTGACTTCTAATTGTTAAGTGTACAGCCTGGACTATTTATAGTTTGTAGGTAGAATGGTTCATTGTTAAGAACGTTATATTGCAATTGACTGGGCTTCAGTGGCAAACGCAGGATTTTTAGAGTGGGGGGTTTCCAATCTAAAATCTCCCACTCTGCAGCGCATTGGAGTAAGTACGGGAGTCTGGGGGAGCGGGAACAGCCTGGAAAATTTGTCTTTTTATCCACTGGATACAGTATGGAATACAGTATTTATATTTAACAGTACAGGTGGTCTACAGTGTAGGCTTTTTCAAACATTAAATAAGATAAGTGGTCAGGAAAAGGTTAAACATACCATAATAAATAAATGAATTAAGTAATACACAGACATACTGTAATAGAACCAGTACTGCACGGCTCCTGTCTCTACCTCCTGGCAGCTACTCTCTGGTCTATTGCGATGTTTTAGGGCTCAGATCCACACACACCGCATACTTGGTAGAAGAAGCTGCTCCCACTGGGCATGTGCACCAGCTCTGCTTTGTCCCTTACACTGATGTGGTGGCAGCTCTATTCATCATCTTATATACCAGCTTTTGTCATAATTTAAGGCACTTGAGGAGGGGGGAGGTGGGTTTCTGTGTATTCAGGAACCCCCCCCTGCATTTGCCTATAGGCTTAACTAACTTGCCTTCAAAATAAGAATTGGTAGACAATTATAACAGGGAAATAATATTTAGCCAGTTGTATAAATTTTGAAAAAGGTAAAGAGGTCCATGGTGACATCTGTAAACACACACACACACACACACACACACACACATATACATATATATGTATGTGTATATATATTATATATGGGCTATGCTGTGCAATAAGCTTTTGGCATAAAGCTTACCTGGATTGATAAGTACCATGTTTTAGCATACTTCTTTTTCATGTGTACTTTGCATCATGCTGTTTTTATTTGGATAATACATGTATTTAATATGACTAAGGTGGCGAGCTGGTCTCTTTTTCTCAGGACACTTAAGGTGCATACACACGGAATGTTTTGAAGGACAATGTGGGAGTTTTTGATCGATGGGAACGACCAATTGTTTATATCGTTCCGTGCATCGTTAACGTTGCGCGTACCCTCCGATCCTTAATGATGGTCTATGATCTTCTCTGCATGCAGGAAGATCATAGACCAATCTGTTGCGAAATGTATCAAATCATTCCATGTGTATGCACGATGAACGATTTGATACACTCGTGAACGTGCGTATGCACCTTTACTGTGAGACAGAAATTGGTTTCTAACATTGTTTATGGAACTTAAGCACCTCCAGTACTTTTTGATCTTCAGTCTGAGTTTTTTCTTTTTCTACACACACACACACGCAATGTTTCCTTTAAAATTCTTCGCAAGTTAGCCGCCTCCTACCTAACTTTTGCAAAATGTGCATACTTTTGCTCTGTCCATCTCCTCTACTGGCAGGTAAATCCTCCACCACCTACAGTAGTTCTGCAAATGCACATTATTGGAAATTTAAGCGCAAAGAACTACCAAGGAAGACTTACAGTAACCCGGCATCTTTGTCATTTTTCATTTTTTTTTAATGAGTTCCACTGTATGGAATGAATATTTGTTTTATTTTATTTTCAGCTGTGGTCTTGGATAATTCATCCACTAGGAGCTAGATTGTTTTCATGTCTATTGGCCAAATGTATTGGCCTGCAATTTGCAATGGAGTCTGTGCAATTTGCATGTTGATTGGTTTTGCCTTCAAAATGAAGTGCTGCACTAAATCTAGCGCAGGTGCCCAGAAGTAACAGGCTATAACATTTAAGCCCAGATCTTTAAATCAGGCAGGTGCCCAGAAGTAACTGGGAATAACATTTAAGCCTATGGCAGATCACATAAATAGGAGATTATGGAATTCCTGTATTGTTAATTGCGCCTTTCAAGATCTCGTCCCCTATAATTTGGGGCATAAACTGCATGTCCAATGGCAGTTGCTATATAAGGATGTCCCATATTATTTATAGCTTGGTCTATGTTATGGCTAAAACTAACTTTATGAATGACTGCATTTGTAGAACCAATGATAACAGTTTATCTGAAGTAAAGGCAGGTTAGTACCTTGGACTACTATTCAGCACAATTATCTCTAAAAGGGGCAGATGTATGGCAAAGAGATAAATATGAGATAAGGTGAAAGAAGAGAACGCACAATCCAATCAACTCCAAACTGTCATATTTCAAACACAGCTGATTGGCTGGTGCGTTATCTCCTTCCACTTTGTCTCTACTTTATCTCATGTTTAACTCGTCGCTAGGCTTTATACATCTGCCCCGTAGTCTGAAAGATCACCCCGAAATGCCGCAACAATGGGCTTCAGTACTTTCCAGTCAACATTGTTCTCATTCATTTCATTGCTGGCTCCCCTCCTGCATTCTGCAGGAGACTCCCTGAAATAGCATCAAACTTCCTCGCTCCCTCATTAGTCTAGCAATCTCCCTCATTTTACCTAGACCACACTATGTAGCTGTTACATTTTTGGGAAGAAAAGGAATGAGAGATACTGTAGATACATTTACAATGAATCATCAGCACCATTTCCCAGCATTAGTGATAAAACACAATGATCCAGGGGCGGAACTAGATATTTGTAGGCGCTATAGCAAAAGTTTGTAAGGGCCACCTATTTAGCAACTGATGGTGATAAATGTATGTAAAACATATTACTTAGACAGTAAAGATGGCCCCCTTCAGCTCTGGGCCCCATAGCAGCTACACCCCTTGCAGCTATGGTAGTTACGCCGTTGCAATGATCCCTATGGCTACATGCGTGTCTTGTGGCCATTTAAATGGAACCACGTGTAAAATACAATAGGTGAACAATCCCTGACATGTTCTTTAGAAAGTATAGTAGCTCTTACTAACTGCTTTGGGGATCATCTACATTTGGATATAAATCATTTTAAAAGATTCCTCTCAGATGTAGCAGTACACACCCACGCGTCTAGGTGCCATGTTCACAATCTCTTTTCACAATCTCTCCATATATGGAACTAGACACGCCCTTTTGGTGAAGCGTGACACGCCCCCTCAATGGGGCGCTGTGCAAAATTCTGCTACCAACTATAATCTCCTTGAAACTAGGTTTCAAAAGTAGGCAAGTATGATTCATTTACCTTCAAATTATTTATGTCTTTTGTTACAGATAGCTGTCCGATATATCACAGTATAATCTAGAGACCAGCCTCATCTCCTTTCAATAGTTATATTAGAAAATGTAACTTTTCAAGCATCAGTTGTTAATTGACTCCTTCTTTATTGTTCCTTTATTGTGTTTTATGTATGTTCCAACAATGTCTTGTTTGATATTGTACTGATGCTATTTTTACTTGCCTGATCTTGTCATGTACTGTTATTGAACATTGTCCATGTTGCCCTAGGAAGCGGATACTGATGACAACCAAGGAACTCTTGGGTTTGATGAGTTCTGTGCATTTTATAAGATGATGTCCACCAGGAGGGATCTCTACCTGTTAATGCTGACCTACAGCAACCACAAGGACCACCTGGATTCAGATGACTTGAAAAGATTCCTAGAAATTGAGCAAAAGGTGAGTTATCTATTTTTATAAGCAAAGGCTGCCGGCCCCAAAGATCATATAATAAAGATAAACGTAACAAATTCTATTACCAAATCCGTTTCGAGGCAAAAAAACCTTAGATTGTAATTTTTTTATCTTATCACTCTTAACCGTTCTGCCTAGCAGGAGCAATAATGGATGTAATGTAATAATGGATATTCTGTAGCACAGTATTCGGGATTAAGTCACCAATATGGGAAAACTGGATATCTATTTTTTTACCTAACCGCAGAGAATATTTTTTGATAAATATATAAGAAATTGGAATCTATTACATGGCAAAGTGATATGTATTCCATCACAGAGGCTGGTATACTTTTGTGAAGGGTTGTAATTGCCTTTTTCCTTTCACAATGTAATTCGTTATAGCCAACACTTTTCATTTTATTGAAGTTGACATTTCATGTTGAGGTAGACGAGAAACTTTTTTTTTTTTTTCGCGGTGCTAGGGGAAAAAAAAAATCTAAACTTTGCGTCTGTGTTTGTTAAAAAATAAATAAAAATAAAGCGGCGGAGCTATTAGACATTCATTTTGTGTTTTGGTCTTGTTATAATAAACTATTTAACAATTTGCAACTTAATAGCAGCCAATATTTCTAAGCATAAAATACATTTTTGTGTATTAATATATTCTGTTGGTTGGCTGTCATGTATACATTTTACATCTTGTGTCATTTACAGTGCAATTATCTGCACGTGTTACCATAGTTAGGGCCCATATTAGTGATGTATATTTTAGCATACTTTACCCTATTGTTTATAAAGTCAAAGTGATTAAAGCATCTGAGATAGGGGTTTTCCACCATCTGTTCTCGGGGTACTTATGGCCTAAGTCTTGTTTGGAAGGAGTTGCACACCCACAAGGAAGCAGCTGTGCAAATCTGTGCCATTAGTATTCAAATGTAGCAGCAGGTGTCTCTAGGAGATAGACACCTTCTGTTCCGAGAACGGGCTGAGGATGCAGCCTAGGATCACCATCGCAATGATAAGAAGTTGTTTCAGTCTCCAGCCAGCCTGCATAAGCTGAAGTATATTTAGGCTGGCCATAGAATCTGGACACCCAGGTCCAGGAAGTCTGCATTCGACGATGCAGACTCTAAACCAGGGGTGGCCAAACCGGTCCTTGAGATCTACCAACGGTCCACGTTTTCCTGGTTACCTAGCTAACGCACAGCTGTAGTTATTACTAACTGTCACATTTTAAAACCTGCTGCATTCATTCCTACTATAGATCCACAGGTTGCCTGGAAAACATGCACCGTTGGTAGATCTTGAGGACAGGTTTGGCCACCCCTGCTCTAAACCATTCATGCCTTTAAAATAAGGCAACATGCCCCTGTTTTGATAAATGCTATAGGTAACGACCCCACTCCACCCCCTAAACAGTCTGGGAACATCAACGAACAGTGTTCCAACACTCCTTGTCTTCCAGACTGTCAATTACTGTTTCCATGGTACAATAGCTGGAGGGCATCTGAGATCTAAGTTGTTGAGCAGAAGGAGAGATATGATTAACGTAATTAAAGCAACTTGGCATGGAGTGGGTTAAACATCCTGGAAACCTTGGGAAAGCATGTGACTCAGATATTGTCCAATAAGGAGCCGGATTGGCAGAAATAGCTGAGCTTTTAGCAGCAGGAAGGAGGAGGAGTCTTCCTCTTATTCCTGCTGTGATTTCTTGTCCTCCCTTCCCTGGAGTTTATCGGAGTGGGGTGGGTGTTAATCGCGTTGGCTGATAGGCGGGAAAGAACGGTAGGTTATTACATTTAGCATTTATTAAGTGTTTGTTATTTTACGTATATGGATTGTTTTCGGTGCGCTCGCCTCTCATTGGCTTAGGCCTTCGCTGGAGACCGTTCGGGGAGAGCGACCCCACCCGGCTGGTTGTGTAGTCAATGCAGTAGGGCGAGTGGATACCACTTGTTAGTTTAGGCCGGTTAGGTGGACAGGTTTGTTGGTGGAGTTTAGTTAATTAGCTGTTCTTTCTTGGCCACCATTATTTAATTAGCATTAAGAAATCAATTTAGCTTAAAAGTTCTATAAATAAATCAGCTAACAATGGGGCAGATGTATTAAGCTTGGCGAAGAGATAAACTGGAGAAAAAGTGGAAGGAGAAAACGCACCAACCAATCAACTCCCAACTGTCATATTTCAAACACAGCTGATTGGCTGGTACGTTATCTCCTTCTAATTTATCTCCAGTTTATCTCTTCACCAGGCTTAATACATCTGACCCAATGTCTGCCAAACCCTAAGTCTCTGAGTCGTTATTTCAGGTTTATTTATGTAAGTTAAGAAATGTGAAATGTTCTGCTTGCTAAGGGAACACATTAGATGTTGGGATATTTAATGTAATCCAACCCGGGCTTGTTCACAACATGGAAGAGCAGCCTTTCCTGATGCACAGAGATTGACATGCAAAAACCCAGATTGCTGCTGTGCTGGAATTGTGTTCCAAATCCCGAGTCAGACCTGGGAATTTGTTGGGAAGGTTGTACTGTATTAGAGATTTAAAACAAATGTTTTTTTTAAAGAATTCCATTAGTTTGTTCTTTCTTAATATGGATCCGTGGTGGTGGGCAGACCTTAACATAAACAACATTTCCACCTGCACAAATGTTGCTGAGTAGCGATCCTCCACCCCACACAACTTTTACAGTCCTAGGCCGATTTTGTATTTATTGCACATATACAGTTCCTCTATTGGCTTAGTTATTAACACTGGCTGACCATCAGGGGCCAGACTCTGACAAAGGAAAGGAGAAGGGTTGTATATGTCTTCCGCCCAGATTAAAGGGTATTGCCTCTGTAGTTACAAACCTGGCAGTGGCGGGTACAGAGGTTGGGCTGCAGCGAAGTTTCAAATAGGGGAGTCCCACCAACTGCTACTCCAAACCTTGCAAAATATCTCTATCCGGGACTCACTGGCCATTGGTGTGGTTCCTTTATTTGATTTTTGGACTGCGCTTCAGACCCACCTCTGCACCTACACGGAATCATGGTGTTCAAATTTGGGGTTTACAACTGCATAGATTGTGTAAAAGTGCACACTATAATGTCCCCTGTTGGACTATTGGTGGTGGGGCATTATGACCAGCTGTGTCCAATTTACCCCTGCCCGCAACATTTTCTGCAGTAAATAGTGTGTGATTCCTGTTTAAATATAGAAGCAGCGATAACAAAAATTTTATATACTCAAATAGATCAATGGATATTTAATAACCTTTTAAAAATACACAATATTAAAACCAATATCAACAATTCATGATAAGAAATAAATATGGGCCCAGTAGGATTTTATAGTCACCAGTTAAAAGTTCATGAGACCTGCACTGATCTTGATAGAGCAGTCAGTTGGCACTACGAAACGCGTTGGTCATTCTGGACAGAACTTTCTACACCAGGCGATCCGTCCTACCTGCTCATTCATCTCGCAGTATTAAACCCTTTGGAAGTCTTATGCCCATTTCACCTGGATACCTGATCACTCACAGCAGTGAGGTTCTCCGAGTTGGCTAATTCATAATATGCCTTCGGATAATGGCCACAAGTGAAAGTCCGGATACCACAAATGGCATAAAGGACTCCTACTACCGGGACTATTATCGGATCAGTGCAGGTCTCATGGACTTTTAACTGGTGACTATAAAATCCTACTGGGCCCATATTTATCTCTTATAATGAATTATTGATATTGGTTTTAATATTGTGTATTTTTAAATGGTTATTAAATATTAATTGATCTATTTGAGTATATGAAATGTGTGTTAGCGCTACTTTCTTCTATATATTTACCTTGTGTTATTTCCAGGGAACTAACTACTCCCTAAAGCAGCCGCTTTGGGCAAACTTCACAACGGTTAATTCAATCTTTTTGTGATTCCTGTTTGTCAATCTGTCTGTCTATACATCAAGCCACCATCCTTAGGGCCATATCAAGCTTCAAAAAGTGATAAAGTGGAGAGTGAAAAACAACCAGCCAATCAGCTCCTACCTGTCTTTTTTTCAAACCCAGCCTGTAATATGGAAGTTAGGAGCTGATTACCTGGACATTTATTACTATCCATTTTATCACTTTTTGAAACTTGATACATCTGGCCCTTAAAAAACTAAAAGTGTTATTAAATTGTTATATTGTTAAATCTTATTTAGTATGCCTCTTTAAGCACAAAACTGATTTTCATTTTACAAATGACAGAGGTTGACTATTATCCATCTGGGAAGCGGTACATCTGTCAGAACAGACTTAGGTCTACAGTCATTAGGTCGACCCCGGAAGGTCGACTGTCCCCAAGGTCGACATGGCTCACAGTCGACATGACTTAAGGTCGACATGGGCCAAGGTCGACATGGTTTTAGGTCGACATGAGTTTTTCACTTTTTTTAACCGAATGTCGACACAGTCGACATGGACACAGTTGGAGTCAAACCGCAGCCCCTCGCAACGCTCGCTTCGCTCGCTGCGCTTGGCACACTATTTTATTCTCCCACCACGCCCTAGTGGTTGGTAGGGCATGAAATACCGCCTGTCGGCACATGTCGGCTCAAAAAACAGTGAAAAACTCATGTCGACCTAATGACTGTCGACCTTGGCCCATGTCGACCTTGGCCCATGTCAACCTTGGCCCATGTCGACCTTGGCCCATGTCGACCTTGGCCCATGTCGACCTTGGCCCATGTCGACCTTGGCCCATGTCGACCTTGGCCCATGTCGACCTTGGCCCATGTCGACCTAAGTCTGGTCTGACAGGTGACCGTTTCCCATCCATCTGTATCTGTTTAGGTACAAATTTTAAAAGATACTTTGTTATACAATTGCAAATTAAATTAGTTAAAATGTATTAAGGCACATACACACTGGGCGACTTTGAGCTGAAAGTCGCTCAAAACTGCAGTTTGAGTGGCTTTCAGCTCAAAGCCGCCCAGTGTGTATGGCCCGGCACTGGGGCAGATGTATTAAGCCTTAACAAGAGATAAATGCAAGGGTGATAAAAGAGAGATAAATGTCCAGCCAATCAGCTCCTCACTGACTTTTTTCAAACACCGCCTGTAACATGGCAGTTAGCAGGTGATTAGCTGGACGTTTATCTCTCCTTATCACCCTGGCATTTATCTCTTGTTAAATCTTAATACATCTACCCCAATGAGCGGTGAGCAATGCTGCGCGCTCCCGCATCATCGCCGGGAAAGCCACTCATCTGCTGGTATTACCAGCAGGTGAGCGGCTTTGAGGATGGCTTTGCATAGTGTTGCGCTATGCAAAACTGTCCGCACCCTGCTGTTGGCGCCGGGCAGGCAGAAAGGCGCTCAGTGTGTATGCACTGAGCAGCTCCCCCCCCCCCCCCAGCGCTAATAGCGATCATAGCTACCCATACACGCTGGGCATAATCGCCCAGTGTGTATAGACATTTACACTGCTTGAGTTATGACATTACACTTTAATTGAAAAACATATAAAATAAGAAAAGAAAACTGTTTACACACACACATATATATATATATATATATATATATATATACACACACGCTAAGAATAGTGTAGTGCTTAAACAAGAGCGTTCATTCAGAAAAGTAGTTGCATTTGCTGGAGTCCACACACACAAGCTGCGAACATTGGAAATCAAAATGTCAATGAAATAGAGTTTTCAGAATCCAGTTGGACAGCCTTCCATCATTTGGGAAATCTGCTCAATCATGAGGAAGAATCCAAGAAAGATGACTATGTAGATGATTGGGTTTGGGATTTGACATAACCACAGGAAATGCTGGTTTAATGAAAGTAATTGAAGCATGTCAATCTTAGCATAATGATGTTGGGGAAGGAGAGCTATTTGTAATTTTTTTTTAATCAGATTGGTGGCAACATAATTGCAGGATATTGTGCCTGGTTTTAGATATTCATGATACCTTGGACATGAATAACATGGTCTTGCATACAAACTAGAGTTGCTGCAAATCCTGGATTTGTTTAGTAACAAAATGCTAAAGGTTATTAAGATGAGGCTCCACAGGACACCAGCTACAATTACAGATGCAATGTCCGTATTGCGGGAGATTCTTGTTGAATTTTAATATGTAATTTAAGGTTCATATTTCAGTTTTGTTTTTCACCAAAATATTTTGCGGTGTATTTCAGAAAAAAACTTTTTATAATAAGTTATTAGTTTATCCCTAAATCAAACTCCCGACTGGAAACTGTTTGTATCCACCTCAATATTTATAGAATGATTTTAATTTGTAACATTCTAGAACTACATTAAAGTCCAATAGCTTTGATGTTTACATTACGGATTCTCTGTGAAGGTCACAAACAGGAAGCGGTTCCTGACAGAGATTCCCTGATTGTTACCTACACAAAATGTAAGCAGACATTTTCATGAGACTGCGACCTATTTATTCAGTAGATATAAAGGAATAGTAAACAGATCTTCTGCTTTCTTCAGGAAGCAGCCTGGATGCTGAAAAGTCATTTTGGCCCAAAAAGATTAATAGATAGCTTGATACTCTGGGGCAGATGCATGAAGCAGTGATAATGGAGGAGAAGTGGCACATGGTAACCAATCAGCTGCTCTGTATAATTTTATATTATGCAAATTATAGATGTTACTTTGGTACTGATTGGTTGTCATGGGCCACTTCTCCCTCTGGCTCACTTCTTCTTCCTTCATACCTTTCCCCATTGTCTTCACTCTAGCTCTCTCCTCTATGTGAGGTTAGCAATGTACTTACCTGAGCTTACATGTTACCTGAGCTTACATGTAAGTTAGTTTTTTTTTTTTGCTTTCTATGGAATCAGGGTACATTAGCCTTGGAGAAACCAGATCCAGTTAGTAAATTACCTTTATACTTTGTCCATGAACACCTTTTGAGGTAAACTTTTTTTTTTTAAGCCATCATAACTATCAATGCACTATACAAGTGGTTCCCAACCCTGGTCCTCAAGTAACCCCAACAGTTCACGTTTTCCTTGTTGTCTGGTAGTTGCACTCATCACTCGTTGACATATTTGAAAAATTCCACAGGTGGAGCTAATTATTTAAGTTGTGATTCTGTGTGGAGACCTGGAAAACATGCACTATTGGGGGTACTTGAGGACCAGGGTTGGGAACCACTGCACTACAAAGTAGTGACTCCACAGCAAGATTTGAAGATAGAAACAGCAATGCCACTTTAGCCTCCTAGGCTAATAATCAGAAGCAAAGCAGGTAACCGGAGTCTATGCTGAGCATGCAGCCAGGTACTACCTGGACCTGAGCCCTCAGGTCAACTGCTAAGGGGAACAACTGTGATCCTTTACAACATGCTGCACTGCCTCCCGACACCACACATAGGGCCAGATGCACCAAGCTTCAAAAATTGATGAGTGGAGAGTGATAAACTACCAGCCAACCAGGTCCTGTCATTTTTCAAACCCAGTATGGCAGTTAGAAGCTGATTGGCTGGTTCATTTTTAACCTGGTTCATTTCTGCACCGGTGTTTTCCATCATTTATTTTTCCCGGAAGGTCCATCACCATGGACCCTTCAGTACCCATCTCCCATATGAATGGCCCTGATCATCAGGCCATGTTGCAGTGTATGTGGTATGTTTTTTGGACAGTCGGAGTACTGTAAATCAGAACATGGGGGGGGGACATACTAAAACACCTTAAAATGTACATGGATATAGCCCTGGCTGCAATGAAACCATACCTCCCGACATGACCCATTCCAGGAGGGACAAAATGTTCTGCTAATGGACTTCCTTGAGAGAGATGGCTATAGTAGTGGCACTACAGTGCACTCTAAAATTTAAATAGGGGAGCCACACCAACTGTCACTAAATCCCACCTGGCGATGTTTGGCAGTGTTTGGGGTCGCAGTTGGTGGGGCTCCCCTATTTGAATTTTGGACTGTACTGCAACCCCACCTCTGCATCTACCACCGACAAGGAAATCAAACAATGGTGGAGGCAATGTGCAACCATGCTGTCCACCATACATTAGTGATGTCAGGGTCACAATTGGGGAATTCACACTACTGCTGTGTGAAGACCTGGCCATATACAGAGTGGAGATTTGACAGGGTCCGTATCTGGTGGCAGAGGAGAAGGCCAGGCTTCCTAGCCCTGGGGCCAGACTTGCAGTACATGGACCGGGGTGCTTGGCCAGCTGCTGTGCTGGAGTCTGGCTGTGGGACAGGAAGATCTGCTCCATTGGTGAATATTGGAAACATGCACTATGTGAACCCTACCTACTGTCTACACTCACTATATACCTTATACACCTACCTACTGTCTACACTCACTATATACCTTATACACCTACAGATGGAGCGGCTGTGGTCTTTGCAGGGGATGGTGGAAGAATCGCCAGCCGCCATCTGATCTGCGAAAGGGGACGCGCGCGCACAAGATGCGCATGCGTCCCCTTCCGACGGCGCTTCCCCCCGGTCCCCGCCGGCTTGCCGGCGGTCACCCAGGGTCCCCACCGCCTCTCCGCTCTCCCACCTAACCCTGTTCGTCTCACTGAAGCGGAGACGGACAGGGTTCCGTCGCCCCACCGCCCGGAAACTGAGACGCACGCGCGTCTCAGTCAGATGGAGCGCCTCGCCGCTGGCGGATCGCCAGCGGAGACAATCTGGCGATTCACCAGCAAGAAGGAGGCTGGCTCCATCTGTACCTACTGTCTACACTCACTATATACTGTATACACCTACCTACTATCTACACTCACTATATACCGTATACACCTACCTACTGTCTACACTCACTATATACCGTATACACCTACCTAATGTCTTTACACACTATGGGGCCCATTTATCAAAGTATATTAACTGCAAATATTAAGTATGAAGGAGGGGCTGCAGCAGGCATTTAAGATATTTTCCCCCACAGCTACCGCCATATGAGAATGGCGGTAGCCCATTGTAGCCTACGGTCTACACACTGCACAGCCAGTCAGGCAGAGGGTTCCCCCAGAACCCTCCCCCGGAAATGGTAGCTGTAGAGCAGGATATGGCTGACCACACATGTGCAGAACCCCCAACAGTCTTCTAAGCACATCACATGGACAGGCTCTTGTCGAGTCTCTGTGGGTGCAGATTGATGAATGCCACCAATAGGATTACATATTGCGATTTGATCCTAGGTGGTAACATGTTGCCCAGATGGCATTGAATATGCAATCAGTCATAAATGGGCCCCTAAATACTGTATACCCCTGCTGTAAACCCTCATATATGTGCTGTATACACTAACTGTATATAACCTACCTACTGATAACCCCACTATTCACCTAACTGCTGTCTACCCTCACTATATACTATATATACCTACTGTATACACTCACTATATACTGTACACCTACCTGCTCTATAGCCTACTACTGTATATACACAGTAGTGTATATATTTTGGGTAGACTGCAGGTAAGTGTATACTGTACATGTCAGTGTTTAGGTTCCAGCCTCCAGAGTAGGTGTTCTACTCTGTGGCATAACAAGTATAAAGGAACAACTGCGTGGTATAACATGAATAATAAGCACTTTTGTGTTGCATAATTTCTGCCTTGCCCCAGGTGTTAAAAATTATAGTTTTTGCCCTGGTGCTTAATCTCCACTTTATATATAGGATTTGTAGTAGCACATACAGTATACTGAAGACCCTTGCTAGACTAAGACTGGTCACGGGAATGTATTATGTTTTTTACATAATGAAAACGTACAAAACAAAAAAGGTATGAAAAGCACTACCATAATTGTGAATTATGGTTTCAACTAGGGTATTTTGCTGTGGTGTGGAGGTTTGTTGTGATGTTTTTTTAATTGGACAGATTGTAGAAATTTGGGGCTAAAGGCTCATTACGCTGACCTAAGTGCAGATGTTGGGCTTGTATTATTCATTGTGCGTCCCATTGTCAGCTGCAAAGTGTTTCAAAATGCAGATAAGAATTAAATGCCAAACACAATACAATCGAATTACACTGAAAATCCGAATCAGACTGATCGGTTCTCTATCTTAACTTAAATATTCATGTTATAGACTTTCAGCTGTCCTTAACTTTTTAATAGGAAGTGATTACATTACTTTACCATTTATATGGCGATAAAATGCAGCTAGTGAATGTTAACGAGGTACCGGGAGGAAATAGCTGGTGTTTATACTGGCAGATACTGTGATATTTAAATTAAAGTACTTCGCTTGTCATGTATGGCGGTCAGATATATTTTTATGTCTTTTTTTTTTTCCATACTCAATATACATTCCCAACCATTTTAACTGTATAAGACCTAACTACAGAAAATCAGTCATTTTTTTTTTATTTTAATTTTTTATTTTAGGTTTAACCCTTTGAGTGTCATCATCTGTAAGAGATGCGCAAAATATCGCTATAAAATGCCAGCGTTGCTCACATTTGTTATATAAATTCAAATAAAAAAAAATGTTGTGCAGAAACAGATTATATTTCCTATATAAGGTACACATTACAGGTCATTATCATGATTAAAAATATGTGCTTGCCAATTTTCACGTGTTCTTTGACAAATTCACTTGCCACTCAAAGGGTTAAACAAATAACCGCTGGACTAAAAAAGTGTTTCTGAAAAGATGCGTGTAGTCAGTGCATTTGTATGTTCTCAGTAGGTTAATATTTCGGACAGTTTTGATAATTACAAGCAAAAAAAAAAAGGTACAGGGATCTGTTAATCCCCCAGAACAAGACCCTTTACGATACTCCCACTGCTATATCCCAGGCTTAATAGCTTCCAAACAATATGACCTTCGCAAGTAAAATTAGGCTCAGCACTTCATCACCGCTGATCAGCAGGCGATCAATGAGTGGTAATGACTGCACCCTGCTATTGAACTTGGCACTGAGTGACAGTGCTAGGAATCCTATTGGGCGATTACCAACCCTCCAGCACTAGGTTTAGAAAATTGGATTGCGGTGTCCCACAAAGGGTGATGGTACAGGCTTCTGAAATCAGATTATCTGCTCCGGATTTATCTCTGATATCTTCTTTATTTGTACTGCAGATGATGAATGTAACAAAAGAATATTGCCTGGACATTGTTGCTAAATTTGAACCTTGCTCAGAAAACAAAAAGGATGGCGTTCTGGGAATTGATGGTACGTACACAGATACAATGTACTTTAATAAATGATGTCTCAACTTGTATTACCTATAATACTTGTTTTAGTTAACACTGATTTACACTGACCATGCATGTAGCAGCCAATTCTTAAAGGTGCCCATACACGCACGATTTTGCTGTGCGTTTTGTGCTAAATCGCATTGCGATGCGATGAGAAGACAGTACAAAAAGTATGCGTGTATGGGCACCTTCAATGCCAATCCTTTTTAAAGCAAGTGTAAGCGCATGTTCATGACCATCTATTAAACACCAGCAGAATGAAATGCCTGGTTTGGTCATTTATATTATAATGAAGGGTGGAAAGTTTTCATCTAAAATGGTCAATTAAAGTTCTTTGAAGCTCGCATGTACTCATCATGTGTGTATCTTAATTCAAATGTTTCCAACTGTATTTAAAGTTGAGAAGTTAGATCCTGCCTCTATGGCTTATCCTGTGACTCTTCGGATGTTTCACAACAGGGGTGGCCATCAAGATCTACCATCAGTTCATGTGTTTCAGGCAACCTGTGGATCTATAGTAGGCATGAATGCAGCAAGTTTGACAGTGACAGTTAGTAATGACTACAGCTGTGCACCAGCTAGGTGATTTGGACGACGTGGACTGTTGGTAGATCTTGAGGACCGGTTTGGCTACCCCTGTTGTACGAGTACCAGCATGCCCTGCCAGACTCTGGTTGCCAATATTTGTAGTTCCGCAACTGTTGTAGAACCACAGGTTTCACAATATACTGGAGTCTGGCTGAATAATGTAACAATAATGTCAAAAAAGCCTCTTGTAATATCTGACTTGCTAGCCATTATATGATCTACATACTGTACGTATAGAGCAGACATTTTTTAATATTCTGTGGCTATATTATCTCCAGCCTCGCCCTTTCATTATAAGGTGCGACACAGCAGCCGTCACATTGGTGAGCAATATAATCTCGGCATACAATACTTACTACTGTGCACCTTTCCATAGATAGTAGAAGCCAATATAACACCTTGTGATCACCTGAAGTCACCAAGTTTCTGGTTAATAATATCCCCATGGGGGTACACATCATACTTAAAGGCAACTGCTAATATCTATATCATGTACAATAATAAAGGATATATTTTGGTACTTGTTTCCTAGTACGGTGACCATCGCATACCGTATTTAGTGGTGTGCGATGCGAAGTGATATTCACGTTAAATTAACAGGAGTGGTTGTACAATGAAATATCGCATAGCATCGCATGCCAGCAAAATGGCATGCAATGCGATTTTTAATTCTACAAGCACCCTGACGGGTGCTTACAATGTTAAATGCACCCCCATTGTCAACGCCACCCCCACTATCAATGCAACCCAAAGCGTGGCAAGCGCAGCGGTACGCGTCCTCCGACCTTTTCATACCCCCACTATCCACGTCGGCATGGAGTTGATTTTAGATAGTGTGGCGAGGGGACGCGGAATACGAGCCCGAAGCGTGGCGAGCGCACGCAGAATACATATAAAGTAATCCGTGTCCCATCGCTGCGCTCGCCACGCTTCGGGCTCGGTGGATCTATCTAAAATCAACTCCACGCCGACATGGATAGTGGGGGTATGAAAAGGTCGGAGGACGAGTACCGCCGCCCCTCGCGGGCTCGCTGCGCTCGCAACGCTTCGGGTTGGCGTTGATAGTGGGGGTGGCGTTGACAATGGCGGTGCATTTAACATTGTAAGCACCCATTAGGGTGCTTGTACAATTAAAAATCTCATCGCATGCCGCTATATTCCATGCGATGCGATTGCATAAGATGCACTGCGATCAAAATCGGGGGCGCCGTGCTAGGAAACAAGTACCTATATTTTATACATCATGCACATGATGTCACATAAGGTGACATCATTAGTTATGGTCTTTCATCCTAATGTACAGTAAGTCCATTGCTGCACTATGGATGATGTCATAACTAAACATTAGCATGACTAAAGGATTGCAGCACAGATGTCCTAACTAGTGTAAGTTGTGGATTTTTATGCAAGAGTATCCATAATCTAATAATTAGTATATGTTAATACGTCTAAATAGATAATCAATTGTCCATTGCTAATGCAAATAATGAAGGCTTAATGCACTGAAACATGTTTGTTTTTTATTGCACAGAAAAGCTATATAAGCCATGCATATATACAGTATGTGTGGGTAGCTATATAAGCCATGCGTATATACAGTATGTGTGGGTAATATTTGATATCCATTTATTTTATTTACAAATGCACTTTTTTTTAAATGAAGCTTCTTTGACAGAACAAGGAGTAATTTCATTAAAGCTAAATTCCTGTGGACAGTTACTGTATACGTACATACTGTACTACAGTAGTTTTCTGCATCTCATTGCATTCAATTAAGGTGATTGTATGTTTCCAACCGTGTGGACGTACTTTTCCAATAAATTCCAGCTGTACAAAGGGGTAGGTGCTCCCTCCAGGAAACACAGTATAATTACATAGACCAAATGGACATGGTGTGTCAATCGGAATAAACCATATACTTAATACTGTAAATAATAAGTAAAATTAATTTAACCACCTGGGTGGAAAAATATAAACAGGCGCTTAAAGATGGTTTGTTGAGCTAGCTGCTCACACCAGGGGGTGGTCAGACCCCAAAGAGAATACACAGGGAAAAAGACAAGAAGTGGTGGAGCGCTACATAAAATATAAATATGACCAATTGGGTATTACATATAAAATATATTTATTCTAACAAATATAAGATAAAGAACAGCGGTGCAGTCCTTATTGAATGGAAAGGCTTCAGTGATTGATTGGAAAGGCTCCAGTGATTGACAGGTGGTGGTGGACACCACCACCTGTCAATCACTGGAGCCTTTCCATTCAGTAAGGATTGCACCACCATATCCTTCACAACAGGATCAGGTTTTCAAGCTTCCAGTCAGGTTCATGGATACCCACCAATAATAATAAAGTGGGAGATTGTGATCGTTCAAACCAGGAGAGTAAGACTGGGAACAAGGGAGATACCGTGTGTATGTATATATGTATATATATATATATATATATATATATATATATATATATATATATATATATATATATATATGCAATTTATGCTTAATACATATGTAATCCAACCATAGGGTGTATACCATTTTTTATTAATATTGAATGCAATTGCTTTTAATATGTTCTTTATCTTATATTTGTTAGAATAAATATCTTTTATATGTAATACCCAATTAGTCATATTTATATTTTAAGTAGCGCTCCACCACTTCTTTTATTTTTCACTGTAAATACTAACATTGGGCCACAAAAAAAATGTATTAATGAATAAATAAAATATTAAAGTGAATCAATTGCGCATTCATAAAATAGTTTCATAAACCACCAAAGCGGTTTGCGTAAATGTAAACTGATGGATACCTGAAAGTTCAGCCATGTGATTTGCAGTCTTTTGATGTGATGTAATATCTTCCCTATCAGTCATGTCGTTAGCCAGATTCAGTATAATTAATGAGTGAGTTGCCTTTAGAATTATGAGACCTTTATTTGTAGCCCAAAATAGATATTTTAAAATACAAAATTAATAAAATTTAACGTATGTTTGTTACATTGTCTATCATTGTATCGTGAAGCATTTATTTCTGACAAATGGTATGAGGAAATTATTTTGACCCTATAAATACACAAGGCCTTGCAGTACCTTGTCCTCCTTCTCTAGCTGTTTCTCGATGTACAGTGACATCAAGCATGACATATGGGGACATATGTACAAATGCACTTGTGTAGCCCAGCACGGTCATTATGTAGCTCAACAGCTTACATGATGATGATACAATTACAGGACAATGAGAGTGAAATTGTTTGAGTGTTTGCAACCACGAGAATAATCACTTTGCAACATAACAACGCTTGCATCGATGTACAAAGTGACGTGACAAGGTTATTGACTGGCGATACAGCAAGGTTATGAAGTTATCACAGAGAATGCATTTCCAAAAGGAAAATTCATCACTTTGTCATTTGTGAAAAGTTTATCCATAAATCATAGGGAGGATCCATTTGGAATTGAAAACATGTTGTTGACAGATATTGAACCAAATACATGGTTTTGATTCATTGCAAATAGGTTTCACCAACTACATGCGCAGCCCGGCGGGGGATATCTTCAATCCAGAACACTATCAAGTGAATCAAGACATGACCTTGCCACTCAGCAACTACTTCATCGCATCTTCTCACAACACATATTTGATGGGTGATCAGCTCATGTCTCAATCCCGCGTGGACATGTACGCCTGGGTTTTGCAGGCTGGATGCCGCTGTGTGGAAGGTGAGGAACTTCGCTAGAATTGTTATCTTTGTTTTACATTTTATCTTGTATGGGCGCGATTCTGAGTCGCATGGATCTCTGATCACCTACACATATGGTGAGTTTTGCTTAAAGCGCATCTGCAGATGTAAAATTGCATATGTCCAGGGCCGGTGCTAGGGTGTCCGGCGCCCTCCTGCAAACCATACATTTTGCGCCCTTTCACATTGCCATTGCAACAAGCTGCAGCCCGATTGTGGGAGCGTATGAAACATGGAATCTCGGGTGCATGTACATGTATGCATACACCATCTCAGTGATGTGTCCGCAAAATGTTGCAGGCACTAAAGGTGCCCATACACGCTGTGAGAATCGCATACGTTATGGGCTAGATCACATCACACGGCATGCATGCAATGTGTGTGCGATGCGATCCGAAAGCGGTACAAAAAGTATAAGCAGCACTCATGACTGAGGGGGAAAGGAGGGGATGGAAGAAGACGGGAGGAGATAGAGGGGGCGGAGTGTTGAGGACTGGCAGCGGCACTGGCACAGCACAATGAGAAGAGGGCAGGAAGGGGAGGCGGCGCTGCTGCCTGTTCGTCATTTGATTGACAGCTGACAGGCGCAGGGAGCAATGGGTAGGGGGCGGATCCGGACATGTCATCCAGGCATTCACAGACAGCGCTACATGCCTCAGCGCAAGTGTCCGTGAGGAAGAGAGGGCAGGTCGCAGGAGGAGGACAGTGTGTGCGCGGTGCAGGGAGCTCTTAATACTGCCGCCCGCTGTCAGACAGGCGGTGTGGGCAGCGTGCAGGAGGCAGTGACAGTGAGGGCTGAGGCAGCTTTAGCAGAGCAGGGAGGGAGACAGCGCCTTTCCAGCATGGCGCCTCCCTGCTTTGCAGGAGCTGCTGAGTGGGTAGTGCCGGCCCTGCATATGTCCATTCTATTCGGCAAAATTTGGCCAAACCTGTCCTCTGTAGTATAGAGAGTTTCGCTACGGGATGTGGGTGGGGGCTGTGCAATCAATCATTACCACCCTGACCATTATAATCCTGTGATAAGTTGTGCATATGGGGAAGGGAAACTTCTTTCTAACAGATCAGTGCAGCACTGGCAGAGGTAAATTCACTGCACACCACGGTGTTTTCTGGTGCAGAATATCTACAGCTGTAACCAGAGCTGGCCCTATTACTAAGGGCATCTGGTAAGTCTAACATCTAATGTCTAATTAGCAATTTTGGCCTGTAGCTTTATTACGATGTTGGTGGCCAGTTCAATAAGGTGATTTCTTGCTCATTGCACAGTCCCGCTGAGACAGGCAGAGTAGAGGAGCGGTGGTGGCTGGAGAAACGCTTGTGTGGGTTGGGACCAGGTTCTACAGGGGTTCATTTATGTTGTTTGAGATAACATTGATGGGGCAAATATAACTGTGTACTGACCACAATCCCCAATAGCAATGTGCATAAAAGAAAGAGTCTAGGGCAGGGGTGGCCAAACCTGTCCTCAAAATCTACCAACAGTTCATGTTTTTCAGGCAACCTGTGGATCTATAGTAGTACTGAATGCAGCATGTTTGAAAATGTGACAGTTAGTAATGACTACAGCAGTGCACCAGCTAGGTGATCTGGGGAATGTGACAGTTAGTAATGACTACAGCTGTGCAGCAGCTAGGTGATCTGGGTCATGTGACCGTTAGTAATGACTACAGCTGTGCAGCAGCTAGGTGATCTGGGTCATGTGACAGTTAGTAATGACTATAGCTGTGCAGCAGCTAGGTAACCTGGAAAACGTGGACCGTTGGTAGATCTCGAGGACCGGTTTGGCCACCCCTGGTCTACTGCAACTGGCTACACTTCTTTGGATCAAAAATGCTCGTTTGTCTCCTATTCAGTTAGGCCAATTGAATGGCTAATGTAAAGAAGTGATGCGGGCATTTTCCGCCAAAATCAGAAGACAGAAAAATCATGGAAGAAAGTATAATATACAAATTCCAAATATACTGTATAGGACCCTGGTCACATTCTGCAAGCTACTGTATTGGCCAAATATAATCGCCTCCAAGTTTGGCAGCCATACGGGATGCCGGAAGAACTCTGAGGTTTTTATAGAGGGAAGATCACTTACAAGGCATGGTTTGTAAATGACCGCCTCTTTAACAAAAAACTCCAGAGTTTGTGCGACATTCTGTACACTCAGGGGCAAACGCAGGATTTTCAAAAGGGGGCTTCCAGAGAGGGACAGGATGTTTAATACGCAGAGGAGGGGTGTATAGTGGAGTGAGCTTATTCATAATTTTCTGGTGGGAGGACAGCTTGCTTGACTGCAGATATCTCCAGTTCCTGGAACTAGTTTTCTTAATGGTACTGGGGACTAGGAGATCAGAGTTCAGGAGGCAGAGCAATCCGCCAACGAGTATATTAAACTACATACCAGGTGTGTGGAGCTGGAGCAGTAACCAGCTACTGGAAGGCTGATATCTCTGGTTCTGGGCACAGTAGAGACAAGCTACTAGTGTCCATCAAAGGGGGAAAGTCCCAGCTTTTGGAATATACCCTCAGAAAAACTCTAAGTCAGACAGAAACTGAAATATCTGACTGAGGAGAGCAATTAACAGGCTTAGATGGGGACCACTGCTTTGAAGTCAGATATCTCTGGTTCCCCAGGGCCGATTTTTTAAAATTCTTGTACCCATGGAAAGAGGGGACCATCAGCTTTCAGACTCGGGCACTTAGATTCCTGGGGAGGGGGGGGGGGGTTTCTGGGTACTCAGAAACCCCCCCTGTGTGCAATACTGACACTTGCCGAAATCTGAGGCTATTACATTTGGTCATATTTGTCTGTATCTGCAGATGTTTTACCTTAAGCAGAGAATTGTAATTTAACAGAAGCCTTCAGATTTTTAAATTTGTAATGCACATTTTATATATTTATGCACACACACACCTTCATAGAATAGTGAATGGAAATATATATTGTATTTTCATCAGTTTTGGGTTAAGCATTCACTTGTTATCTGACCCGTATGCTCCAGTTTTGCCGAGCAAAGTGATAGACGGCGTCTTCGTAAACACATCCCGAATACGTCAAGAGTTTTCTTTCCAAAAATAGCCTTTTGCTGCTGCTTTACAGATTTAGCTGATTTCCAGATAGTGGATGCGCGTCTTTCATTCAAGAAATGCTGTACAATGCAAATATGAGACTCTATTTAAATTCTTGGCAGGAATAAGCTGTTTTTCAGTATTACAATTATTTAATCATCTACATTATTGAAAGAAAAACAAACTCTTTTCAAATGCTAACAAGTTAGTACATAATCTGACAAGAAGATTTTCACTCCTTGAAGAAAATGTTGTTTAAAGCCGCAATTAACTAAATTTTGGGCATGAATTTATCCTAGCAATGTTCTAAAAATCTTTATCTCCTTTTCAAGTTCTCTCTGGAGGGTAGACCTACGGTTGCTGGTGTCAAACATAAAAACCCCAAACTCTCAGCATAGTATGTTAAGACAAAAGTGAGCACACCGCTCACCTAGGTCAGAGATATGTTCTTATTAATAGTAGCCTAAAGGGAAAAAAAACAAAAAATACAAAGATTCTTCCTCTAGCCTGTCACAGGTAATTATGTTGAAAAAGTAAAAGTCCAGCCCTGTGAAGAGCTGGAAGCAGAGTGATACCTTATACGATCACTTGCCTTCTTGGTTCATAGCCTCCGTGACACCTGCTAAGCCAAGGGTAGCCAACTCCAGTCCTCGAGAGCTACCAACAGTTCCAGCTCCTCACAGGTCCACTCATTACTGACTGACACATTTTAAAAGATCCACAGGTGGAGCTAATTACTTCACTTATGATTCTGGAAAATGTGCACTGTGTTGGTAGCTCTGGAGGACTGGAGTTGGCTACCCCTGTGCTAAGCTGTCAGCTGGTGTATGCACCTTTAGTGGCTGGTAGGATTCCTCTCTGGAACAATGTACGTCATATTGGCCAAAGGCTATTGCCAATCTGCAGAAGGTATTACCAGCGTCTTAAATGTTTCAACTCTCTAACTCTGTGGTGGCTGCTATGTGGTCATAAAGTGAAAGACTGCGGCATGTATGCTGCCCCTCCATGTTTAATCGGGAGACAGTCATTTTGTCACCAGCAAGTAGTTAGACGGTCATTAGGTCGACATGCAACTGATCCACACCCGTTTAATCCTGGGGGTTCGTATTGCTGTTCTTCAGGCATATTTTCGCAGAAGAGCAATAAATGCTATATTTTTAGCTCAGCAATTGGGTATTCTGTAGAAATCGTTAGGTTTGGATGTGCTTCTACTTTCCTCGTAGGTACTGTATGTGTCAGAGGTCATACAATAGCAACTTTGCTCAACCATTTATTTTAATTTACAGTTGATTGTTGGGATGGACCAGACGGAGAACCAATTGTCCACCACGGGTACACCTTGACTTCCAAAATCCTTTTCAAGGATGTTATTGAAACGATTAACAAGTATGCCTTCATAAAAAATGAGTAAGTATCTGTCACATGCTTTTATTCCTTTATCAAGTTATAAAAAATTGTCCAGAATGTAAGATCCTGCTGGTCTCTGCACTGGGATTGTCGCTGTAATAGTTCCGCACATATTTTTCCGTTGTTGTTGTTGTTTATAAGGCGACACAAGTGTTTTGCAGCGCCGTACAAAGGAATAGTACAGGGAGACAAAACATAACATTACAGTAAATAAATAACAGAAATAAAGTACAGGTAAAATGAATGGCACAGTCGATACACATTACAGCTTAGATGTAAGCAATGAGATCTTGATCGACGTACTACTAGGGCAGGGTTGCCGACTTTTAAAAGCTCCTCTCTGGGAGAAGCCCGGAGAAGAGACTTTCAGCAAGAGTTGGGGGGGGGGGGCGGCTTAAACGTGACATCATTAATCCCCGCCCCATGAAGGAAAGTTACTCAATTTACCTATCTCCGTGGAGGGGCAGGGCTAAATGACGAGATTATGACACTTTAGCCCCGCCCCCTCCCCGGAGATCTGCAGAGATGAGGTAATTTAAACTCCATGGTCAGGGGGGGGGGGAGCCGCAATCAGGGGGGGGGGAACGGGGGTCCCCCAGAATCCGGGAGGGTTGGCCAACTTTCCGGGGGGCCGGGAGGGTAACCTGATTTTCGGGACCCTCCCGGCCATTCCGGGAGGGTAGGCAACCCTGTACTAGGGGCTGGTGGACAAAGATGGTCTCTGAGTGTTTGAGTATGGGAGAGCTGGCAGTGAAATGTGAAGAAAAGAGGGCTTAGATGACAGGAGGGAAGAGGCCCCTGCTCTGAAGAGTTTACAATCTAGTAGGAAGGGGAGACAGATTATTGAGGTAGGTTCAGAGTTGTGTAGACATTTTTGGAGCAATGGTGTCGTTAATCTAACTAGTGCAGTTTCTAATGTTTCTAATGTCAACATGATCTGAATAGCATTATTTATAGAATGATGAGATTAAAATACTGACATTTTCGATGTCAACATTGACATAATGTTGACATACTGTATATTTGCACACATATATATATATATATATATATATATATATATATATATATATATATATATATATATATATATATATATATATATATATATATATATATATATATATATATATAATGCACATTGCAGTCTTACCCTAACCCAGTGGTCCCCAAACTAGGTTCTCAAAACAGGAGAAAAATATATTCTACTAGAGAAAAATGAAGGCGTCTAAAATATGAGTTGTTTAGCATGTAGCAGCTGCTGGGGTATAGGGGTAGTCAATCCCTATCAAAGAATAACAAGAAAAAACACACAAGCAGTGCTGAAACTACAATGATTCAAAAATAATCAATCATTGGATGAATCATTTTTATATATTTAAAAGTGATTGTCATTAATATACATACATATGACAAAATACATGAAAAATAAATATTAAAAATGGGTAAACCTCACTCGCAGGATGGATGATGACGACAAGGAAATCTTATGGCTCTATATTGAAAAAGGCCAGTTGGAAGTAGGTATGTTTTTACCAAGATGGCTGTTAATAGTATCACTGTTGGTAGATGAATTAGATCTGAAATGAAGTCACAGGTCCTCTCTTTTTATACGGTATCCCAATCCGGTGCCGCTGGTGGAATCTGTGAAACAACAGTTGTACATGGACTTACCAGAAGCTGCGGTTATCTCCACCTTGGTCACCATTGCTTTGGGGATACCCCCTACAGGACTCCCTGTGGCCCCCGAACGGAAACTCATTATTTGGACACCCCCAGGTGAATCCTACCATCCAAATTCACCTGAGAGAGGACCATTTTATTATTGCATTGAAATTGGCGATTCCATCATCCTCCAGCGGCTTTTGGGGGCACCGCACTACCAGTGAGGACTCCGGGCACCATCTGATATTCACAGATTCCTCCAGCAGCACCGGATTGGGGATACAGTATAAATAGAGAGGACCTGTGGCTTCGCTTCAGATCGAATTCATCATCTACCAACAGTGATACTATTAACAGCCATCTTGGCAAAACATACCTACTTCAAACTGGCCTGTTTCAGTATAGAGCCATACGATTTATTTGGCTTCATCATCCATCCTGCGAGTGAGGTTTACCCATTTTTAACACTTATTTTATTGTATTGTATTGTATCATATGTATGTATAATAATGCCAATTACTGTAAGTGATCTCACTTTTAAATATATAAAAATTATTCATCTAATGATTGATTCTTTTTGATTCATAGTTGTTTCAGTGCTGCTTCTATGTGTTGTTTCTTGTAGGTTCTCAAAACATCCCAGCAGTCCAGGTTTTAAGGATATCTAGGCTTAAGCTTAGGTGCCTAAATTAGTACATACGTCCGTTCGAAGTAACCACCTGTTCCCAAGTATGAATATATTGAAACCAGGAGTGTTAGAGTGCCTGAAGGACTGAGTTTGGGAACCACTGTTCTTACCATAAGCCTAACCCTAATTCAATGTGCCAACATTCTCACTGTCCACGTTAATATAAATATGCCAGTGTTAACATTCTGAACATGTCGATATTCTGACGACAATCCTGGTAGAAATCACTTTTATGACTTTATAGATTGCTGGTGTCTTTATATTTCCATTCGATTTTAAAACACATACAGATGGTAAAAGGTTTGTGCAGCATTTGTCAGGATTTCAGCCTAATTGTTTAACACCGTAGAAAGTGGTGGGATGTCTAAGCAAGACTGAGATGAATAAATCAAGTAGAATAGATGGCAGACAGCAATGTGGTAGGAATGAAGTTGAGTAATAGATGAGCCCGTTACATCTTATCCTTACTGTATTCGCATCAGTGACACATGCCTGGTATAAGGCAGAGCACCAGTATCAGGAAACAATAGACTGGTCAGGAGTTCAGTAAAATCTTTGAAGGCTGTGATTGTTCTAATGCATTAGCAGCTGGGTGATTCGGGGAAGTCATCGGATGGCCACTTAAAGAATCAAGAAGGATATGTTCTACGAAATGTGAAGATAAAGTGAAATGTTCCTCGCTGGCGTTTGCTTCATGTTCCTTTGTATGAATGAAGCTAGTCCGTAATAGAATAGTATGACCTTGATTGCCGACGATGTGATTGACAAGTCGCATTGTTATTTTTCAAGTCGCATTGTTATTTTTCAAGTTGCATTGTTATTTTTTGTTGTTTGATCAGGACATTATATATACATATACACACATATATTATGTATATATGTGTGTTTGTTTTATTATTAATTTACTTACGGTACCGCGCCACAATAATTAATCATTGGATTGTAGCTGCACCAACACGGCCGCTCCCTTTATCTCCCGGCACAGAGGAATGTCGCTCTGGCATCCGGAAATATGCACATGCGCCAGGTGTCTCGACTAGTGAGAGACCGCCCCTGAGTGCAGGAGCTGGCTGCGTGACGTCAAGACGCGACGCACACTGCCGGGACCGCAATGCACTGCTGGGCCGGAGTTTAAACTCTACACCCATCGGGCCCTACCGCAAGCTTAGCTAGCGGAGTGTCGGACAAGGAGCGGCAGCGACAGTGTGAACCCACGGCGCAATTATTTTTTTGGGGGAAAAAAGTAAATTGGCACAGTTGGAGGGTCTGCTTTATGTCACAGCCCACTCAACCTAATGTATGTCACTCTTCATACTGTCGTCCTAGTGACCGTATCCCATTCATATGAACCTCTTCATTCATGCCCAGATTTGCCAGAGGTGATTGCATTAGGCATTAATGTGTTTTCCTGCAGTCAGTGAGCTGGGTCTCTGATGTTCTGCTATAGGGTTATTTTTGACAACTGACAAACTTGGCTCTATCGCAGAAACACACACGGTTTAGACCTATTCTGTGATTGGATGATTGGGAGAGATATCCCATAACCTGATCCCCCTACAACCAGTCATAGAACCTGTGTAATTCATATATATTCTTATTAAAGGGATCATTTACAGTAGTCACACGAAGTAGCATTGACTATAGAGTCCCAAGAGTATACATCTCAGTGGGCATTATAGATATTCCTTTATGTATGTACATTGTGCTTCCTTCTGTTTCTTTTTGATGGCTCCATCATTAGTTGATAATTGAGAGGTTATTGTAGATCTGCACTAAGGTCCTATTTCAGACTTGATCGAAGGACAAATTTGTTCTCAAATGGGAAAAACCATGTACAACTGCAGGTAGGGCAGATGTAACACGTGTAGAGAGAGTTAGATTTGGGTGGGGTATATTGTTTCTGTGCAGGGTAAATACCGGCTGCTTTATTCTAAAGGCCCCCATACATTAGGCCGACTTGTCCTTAGGACAAGTCGGACCCTACTCTCCTGTAAGCCGCCCGGAAGCTCCCCGGGAGGCTCACATACGATTTCATGCTTGATGTGCCATCTCTTATATATTTAGCCAGATCCGTCACTCACAATCAGTGTAGGTAACGGTGGGCGGGCTTCCATGGGGGATTGACAGGCCTGTCCACCGTTAGCCACAATGCAAAACCTGGCCACTTCCGTTCTACACATCACCCCCTTGCCCTCCTTCCTACACAGCAGCTCCCACACTATCCGCCCCCTTCTCGGCCGCCACTCCTCATGACCGCCTAAAGCCCGCCCCACGGCTACACCCATAATGCATCCCTTCCTACACACAACCTCCCAACACTTCCCATGCCCACCCACCCTCGCCCAAACCCCGCCCCATGCCTACACACCGTGCCCCCCTCAGCCTCGCTCCAGGACCTGCTGCCACCGCACAACACCCTCCAGGATGGCCGCGGGAGGGCTGCTGCACATGTGCGGCCGGCGCAACTCCTCCCGCAACTGAGTCAGTTTGCCGGGCAGTGGGGATGGTCAGGAGCAGGCAGCGTTGTACGGGCGGCGGGCAAAGCGGCAGAGTAAGGCAGTGTGTTGTGACACTGAGAATGCAGTTCACGGAGGCTGTGTGCTGCTGCTGAGCCTGTCACTGCATCCGGGAGGCAGCAGCGACAGCAGCTAGAACAACCTCCTTTCACACCACCAATCCCCCCCTCAGTCCTGTAATGTGGCAGATATACGGGCAGTTGGGGGCGGAGCTACGGACGGATGAGGGGGCGGAGCTACAGGCGGCTGAGGGGGTGGAGCTATACGGACCTAGCCACTGCACTCGATTTATCGGCCTAAAGTGCTGAAATCGGCTCAAACTCGCATAGTGTATGGGCACCTTTACACTGCAATGTAGATTTTATTTCGAACACACCCCACCCAAATAACTCTCTATGCCCTGTTGGCATATCGATTTGCCCATTTTAAGAACAAATTTAAGAACAAATTTGTCAAGTGTATCTTCTGCTTACAGGCCCATGGGATGAAAGAGGACACATGGAGCAAAGGGAATTGTAGCATAGCCTAAATACAGAAAGGCCATTTAGGGAACCAGCATATCATGTAGGGGTGGAGATAGACCAGGGTTGCCTACCCTCCCGGAAGGGCCAGGAGGGTCCCGGAAAGGAGGGCAACCCTCCCGCATTGTCCTGCATCTACCTTGGTAGGTGGGGGCTGTGGGAGAAATGAGGCAATCGTGTCATTTAAACCACGCTCCCCACAGTGCAATGCATAAAATACCGGCACTGAACGGCGGGGGTGTGGCTAAATGACGCAATCTCTCTAGCAAAGCCCCTAAACTGTTCACCACGGCTGTGGCTCCGCCCCACCCCTATTTCCCCCCTGCCATACTCTCCCGGAGAGGGCTGCCAGAAAGTCGCCAACCATGAGATAGACACATAATATGCCTGCAGTGGGCACACAGCATCTGTTACAACTTTGGTTGCAAGATCCTCACTGGTATTTGTTTTAAAAGTGGGGTAAAAAATTGTGTAACGTGTATCCCCACAAAAACCTATTTCGGGTGTTATGCTGGGTACACACCAGGACGACTAGGGCCCGATCCCCTCAATCTAGATCCAATTCCGACCAATTGGATGTAGATTGGGTGGTGATTGGGCCCTTTTCTGTCCTGGTGTGGACCGATACCGATCCGATGCGCGGTCCCGCGGGTCGGTCGGTCGTTATTGAGATCCTACCTGCTGCAGGTAGGATCTCAATGACGACCATACAGCCGGGTGCGGGTCGCCATCGGATCGGACCCGCTCACGGTGCACATCGTGAGCGGGTCGTGCTCCCCCGCGTCACCGTGAGCGGGTCGGACGAGACACTGACGACCCGCTCACGATGTGCATCGTGAGCGGGTCGTCGTGGTGTGTACCCTACATTAGTGCTTACAGCAATTGCTGTACTGACAATATCAGGGTACAGAAAGTGCTTGAGATCCTCAGTCAGTGCTCTAAGCACATAACAAGTAAAACCCTGCAATAGTGACATCCAGTCCTGGGTATTGCGCATAGAGGGCTAAATCCCTCCGCCCCTCATTTTTAAAAAATAAGCACTACAAGTACCAGCATACCCACGGGTGTTAGGACCAGCTGAGTCTTATATTGTATCAAGTTAAAAATGCCCAAAATACTGTATAATGTCTAAGGCTTGAATAATTAACGTATATCCATTGCATTGGCTGCTTATTCTGTTGCATGCAATTAATAGTAGGAACTTCAGCAATTAATTGTGATTCCTTTGTTATATACAGTAACTAACTCTAGCGTTAGATTTCTTACTGGTTTTGTGTCAAGTAAGAATAAAGGTCTATTATGCCAACGCTTTTCATCCGGCTTCCCTTTTCAGGTTCCCGGTCATCTTGTCCATTGAAAATCACTGCAGTGTGGTGCAGCAGAAGAAAATGGCTCAGTATTTAACGGAAATCCTAGGAGACAAGTTAGATCTGTCTTCTGTGCTGAATGGCGATTCTACAAAGCTGCCTTCCCCGGAGATCCTGAAAGGGAAGATATTAGTGAAGGTAAATTTGGACAGAGTAAATTGGGTAAATAGTAACCATTGCTCTAGATAGTACAGACTGTACTTTCAAAGTAATTGCTTGATGTAATGTCCTTTTTATATTGTAACTATCATTCAATACAGCAACCATAGTCGGCTCATTTACAATTCTTATACCATATACAGCGCTTAAAGGAACGTTCTTCTGTACAGGCCTTGCTCATTTCCATCTATATTCTCTGTTCTATTTTTCATAGCAATTTGCCCACTAGCTAATATTCCTTTATCTTGATAAGTAATTCGCTTTACACTGGTACTGTTAAGCAAGTAATATAGCAATGTATATACATAAAGAAAATGGGTTCTTGTTTCCTAGCACGGCACCCAGGTTTGCTACGTACGCAAACGTAGTCAAATCGCATTGCATCGCATAACGCATAGTACTAGCATGCGATGCGATTTTCACTAATTAATGTTCTTAAATTATTTCTGCTACATTAATCAAATTTGTTAAGTAAATTAGTTATTAGTTAACACATGTCGTCATTACTTTTTCAGCTGTGTGAATGTGTTCCTAAAACACCAGCACTCTCCACGCCACCCCGAAGCTTGGCGAGCGCAGCGGAACGCTTCCTCCGACCTTTTCATACCCCCACTATACCTGTCGGTGTGGAGTTGTTTTTATATAGTGTGGCGAGCGGACAAGGATTACTTTACATGTATTCCGTGTCCCCTCGTGGGGCTCTCTGCGCTCACCATGCTTCGGGCTCGGTGGCTCGCTAGACTCGCCACACTCTATAAAGTCAACTCCACGCCGATGTGGATAGTGGGGGTATGAAAAGGTCGGAGGACGCGTTCCGCCACTCCTCGCGGGGCTCGCTGTGCTCGCCACGCTTCGGGGTGGCGTGGATACAGGGGGTGACGCAAAACAATGCTTACAATTATAAGCACCCATCACATGTAATCACATCACATGTCATAGTAAGCACCCATCACATCTCATGGCATGGGTGCTTGTACAATGAAATATCGCATTTGGTGCTATGCCATCCTATGCGATATTTCATTGTATAAGCACTTCAGTGCACTTAATATGGACATCGCATCACAGGCATCGCACAGCACTATACACGGTACGCGATATTTGCTTAGTGGGCGCCGTGCTTGGAAACAAGTACCAGAAAATATATACACTGATCAATTTTAATGCAGTATAAAGCAAATTTATAAAGTAGGGTTTTTTCCATTGTGTTACTTGAAAATTAAAGAAAGGGCTTATTCTCCTTTTGTCTGCATTGAAATTCCCAAATTGACTTACTTTATCATAGACATCATAGCCCAATCAATAACGCGGACATCTAGAAGATCAATAAATCCCTTATGGTGGCTGTTTAAAACCAAAAAGCCAGAAACCTCCTAACGAGCTTAATTATGGGATAATATTATTTTACAGTCTGGATAGCATAGAAGCTAGATGGCTCCCAAGTGTCCTGGGAAGTCTCAGGTTTCTCATTTAAAATCTTTAACATGGAAGACTTGGCTTCAGACTGCTGATCAACATGTTTTGCTACATCGAACTACTAGGACATAGGGCAGTGGTTCCCAAACTGTGTGCCGTGGCTCCCTGGGGTGCCTCAGGACACTTGCAGGGGTGCCCTGGGTTGGTGGTCCAGGACCAATTCAAATTATCAATGGGTAATTATTTATGAGCAAAACTAGTGCTGGAGGCTGCCAATCATAAAATGTGTACAAACAGAAGCAAATCCTGCCCTTTACCACATAACTGACCCTAAGAATCAAATGTAAACCCAATCTCATATATATTTTTTTTGGCCTAGGGGTGCTGCAAAAAAATTCTGATACTCTAGGGTGCCGTGATTCAGAAAAGATTGGGAACCCCTGACATAGGGTGATAGATGGAGGTGTCAAATGAGGATTTCTCTTTCAATGTCAGCAGCTTTTGGGATATGAACACATTTTACTCTCATATGGTATTTGCCAACTGTGCGGGTACCACATTTCCTCTGCCAGAAAGAACAAGCTAGCAGACTAGCTTTCGAAGCATTTACTTCGAGCGGGCTTACTAGTATCTAATCTTTTCATTCATATTAATGATTTGTAGAACCTTGGGGAAATATAACCTAAGTAACAGTAATCTAATTTGCATTGAGATGTATCTCCCAGATTTCTGATGGAATAGTCTGCTTTGTGTACATGGATATTTTGATGGTTAGATGCAGATAATATATATACTCTATATATTGTTGACATCCTATAGGATTGTGTTATATATTTGTCACAACTGAAGGGCTGGATGAAGTCGTGTGGTGTGTAGCAACTGGAGACGGACCAGAGGATGAAGGATTAAATCGTGCAGGTTTAATAATAGAATTCATAAATGGAAACAATACACACTTGAATACTTTCTTAAAGTGGCAGTTAGTGATAAACAATACTTGAGCCAGCAAGGCACTTTAGAAGAAGAAAGTTCATTTGAATAATGACAGTTCAAATAGCATAGGACGGCTGGCTGGGGTCTTGAAGAATAAGAGGATGAGGAAAGAGAATGTACTTGATGGTAAATGAAGGATCCTTGAAGACTGGAAGAAGATGAATGATGAATGAAGATTGAAGAATTGCTTGGAAGCAGGAGACTTAAAGGGCTAGGCCAGAAAGCTCAGGGATACAGGCAGAGACCAGACTGTGGAGAGAACTGGCAGCGATGGGGTTAAGCAGTAACCTAGACCAACACAGAGCACGAGCAAGGCACCAAGGTCAGGAGAGGTGAGTCAGAGAGCCGGAGTCAGCTGGGAGCTGTGAACGCCTCTGGAGACTCTTTGCACTGACGCTGAACAGCCCTAGGCAGATCCCCTATATCCCAAGAGGGCGGCTGCCATTGGCTGTCAGGTCAGTATGGGAGGAAACCTCAGACCTGGGCCAATCTGCTATTTTGCCCTTAACCAAGATGGCGGCGCCGGCCTCCCGGCACCATTACAGCACACACTGCTACACCTGTCGGCGTCCCACGCTGCCCGCTGCCGCTGACCCGGAGACCACTACACGCTAGCCGACGGCGGGCGCGGACGGGTGAGTAATATGCCCGCCGCGCACCGCCGCGGCTGAGTGTGACAGTACCCCCCCTTTTCTGGGTGACCCCAGGGCACCTACACACCTTATGTGGGTTTCTTTGAAAGAATTGCCTCACCAGACGGGGAGCATGGAGATCTGCCGCATTAACCCAGGAGTTCTCCTCAGGACCGAATCCAAGCCACTCCACCAGATACTGCGGATGGGCATTGCGACAACGTGAGTCGATGATGCGTCTCACTTCGAACTCAGTCTCTCTTTCAGAACCAATCTTGGGCGGTTTGGGCACATTCTTTTGATATAAGTTCAATCTCAAGGGCTTTAGAAGAGACACATGAAAAGAATTTGAGATCTTCAGGGAAGAAGGAAGCTGTAGTCTGTATGCAACAGGATTAATAACTTGCGTGATTGGGAACGGTCCGATGAATCGGGGAGCCAGCTTCATGGATGGTAACCGAAGGCGTATGTGGCGGGTAGACAGCCACACTCGATCTCCAACCTTCAATTTGGGAGCCGCTCTTCTTTTCCTGTCCGCCATCCTTTTGTATCGAGCGGATGCTTTGAGGAGAGCGGTATGAACATCTGACCAGATTTTCGCAAACCGTTGTAAAGAAGCAGCAGCTGCAGGAACATCGGATGAAGATAAGTCTGAGAAATCTGGAGATCGGGGATGTTTGCCAAAAACAGTAAAAAAAGGGAGTGGTGCCGGAGGATGAATGATAAGAATTATTGTGCGCATATTCCGCCCAAGGCAGAAGATCCACCCAGTCGTCTTGAGAAGAAGAGATGAATAAACGAATGAAGGCTTCCAAGTCTTGGTTGACCCGTTCTGTCTGCCCGTTGGTTTGTGGGTGGAATGCAGTGGAGAACTTGAGTTTGACTTGTACAGCGGAACAGAGAGCCCTCCAAAACTTCGCAACGAATTGCACTCCACGGTCAGATATAATCTCTTTGGGCAACCCATGAAGTTTGAAGATTGTGGAGATGAAGAGCTGAGCCAGAACTGGAGCGGATGGAAGACCTTTCAATGGGAAGAAGTGCGCCATTTTTGAGAACCGGTCAACCACCACCCAGATTACTGTATGCCCTTTGGAGGGAGGAAGTTCACAGATAAAGTCCATAGACAAGTGGGACCATGGTTCTGTAGGAATGGCTAGAGGTAGAAGAGGACCGGTAGGAGATGTTCTGGAGGACTTATGCTGGGCGCACTTTACACAGGAAGCGACGAAGCTGGTTACATCTTGACGAATGGTGGGCCACCAATATGAACGTAACAGGAACATTAGGGTCTTTTGTGCACCAGTATGTCCTGCAAAACGGGAAGCGTGTGCCCAGGACAGCACTCTTTTGCGAAGATTGAGGGGAACAAAGGTTTTGCCCGGAGGAGGTGAAGGTTGGACCGTAACTTGAGCAAAAAACAGAGGGTCGAGGATTGGTCGAGGAGGAGTCTCTAGGTCGACCGGAGTCTCGAAGGAGCGTGAAAGGGCATCGGCCTTGGCATTCATCGACCCGGGTCTGAATCTGATCTGGAAAGCAAATCGTTCGAAGAACATGGCCCAGCGGGCTTGACGAGCAGTAAGACATTGGGCATGCTTGAGAAATGAGAGATTCTTATGGTCAGAGTATACCGTGATCTTATGTCGTGCCCCCTCCAGGAGGTACCGCCACTCCTTCAACGCTAACTTGACAGCTAGTAACTCTTGCTCCCCAATGGGGTAATTTTTCTCCGCTGGAAGAAACTTCTTAGAGTAGAAAGCACAGGGGTGAAGTTCCTGGTCCTCCCCTTTCTGTGACAAGATTGCCCCGACTCCCTCTGAGGATGCGTCCACCTCGATAATGAAGGGTTTGTCGAGGTTCGGCTGAAGAAGAATTGGAGCAGAGACGAATGCATTCTTTAGTTGTTGGAAAGCTAACGAGGCATCGGGTGGCCACTGACTTGGATCTACTCCCTTGCGTGTTAGAGCTGTAAGGGGTGCAGCAAGGGTGGAGAAGTCCCGGATGAAGCGACGATAATAATTTGAGAAACCCAGGAACCTCTGGATACCTTTGAGCGTGGTAGGCGCTGTCCAGTCTTGGATGGCTCTTACTTTCTCTGGGTCCATCTCTATCCCAGTGCTGGTGAGGATGTGGCCAAGAAATGGAATGGAAGTGACCTCGAAGACGCATTTGTCTAGCTTGCAGAACAATTGATTTTGGCGTAGACGGCGCAGGACTTCAGATACAGTTTGACGATGGAGACGAAGGTTAGGAGAGAATATGAGGATATCATCGAGATACCCCACGACGGAATGATACAGTAAGTCCCGAAATATGTCGTTTACAAACTGTTGGAAGACGGCCGGGGCATTGCAAAGGCCAAATGGCATCACCAGGTATTCGTAGTGGCCTTTCCGGGTGTTGAAAGCCGTCTTCCACTCGTCACCGGAACGGATTCGGATCAAGTTGTACGCCCCTCTCAGATCCAGTTTGGTAAAAATAGATGCTCCTCTGATCTTATCGAAGAGTTCGGTGATGAGGGGTAATGGGTAGCGGTTCTTGATTGTGATATCGTTGAGACTCCTATAGTCGATACATGGCCGGAGAGTCCCATCTTTTTTTTTAAAGAAGAAAAACCCCGCTCCGGCTGGCGAGGTGGATGGACGAATGAAGCCTTTATTCAAGTTTTCACGAATGTAGTCAGACATAGCCTTGGTCTCGGGTAGAGATAAGGGGTAGATACGACCCCGCGGTGGAAATTTCCCGGGTACCAACTCTATCGGACAGTCCCAAGGACGATGAGGGGGCAGAGAATCGGCACCTCCCTTGCTGAAGACATCAGAAAAAGAATGGTATGGTGGGGGTATAGACAAGGGTGAAGCTGGTGAAGACGGAAGACTGGAACCTCCCTCTTCTTGAGGATTCATTTGATTGAGTGGAATGATACGAGTCATGCAAGTGGTTAAACAGTTCGTACCCCAGGCCTTGATCTCCATGCTGGTCCAATCAATATGAGGATTGTGTTTAGCGAGCCATGGTAGACCCAGGACCACCTGGTGTGATGACTGAGGAAGAACTAAGAACTCTAGAGTCTCTTGATGTAGAGCACCCACTAGCACTGTCACTGGATTGGTTTGAAGGGTGATTTGCCCACTACAGATACGACTCCCATCCACTGCAGTGAGCACCAGGGGATGGGTCAAGGGTTGTACTGCCAGGGAGTGTTGAAAGACGAAAGATGAAGAAAGGAAGTTTCCTGCCGCTCCGGAATCCAATAGGGCCTGGACTTTATTTTCCCCTTGAGGGCACACAATGGTAATTGGAATGGTGGAAACAGTTGAGGAGGGAGATGAAAGCAAGACTCCTAACTGGGCCTCCCTCGGGGAGGTTAGGAGCGGCCGTTTCCCGGACGCAATGGACAGGAGGACAGCAAATGGGCAGAAGACCCGCAGTACATGCAGAGATTCTCCCGTCGTCTATGGGACTTTTCTTCCAGTGAGAGCCGAGAACGATTGATCTGCATAGGTTCATCTGGTGGTGTAGTTGTGGAAGGACTTGGTCTAGGAACGGGAACAGCATTTGGAGTGAAGCGAGGGCGAAGGCGATCAGAGCGATTTCTCTCTAGTTGGCGTTCCTGCATCCGTAGATCTACTTTGTTGCACAGAGAGATGAGCTCGACCAAGGTAGCCGGGAAGTCACGAGTAGCTAATTCGTCCTTGATACGACCTGCCAGCCCATTCCAGAAGGCGGAGAGGAGAGCCTCTTCGTTCCATTTTAATTCTGAGGCCAGGGTCTGGAACTGCACAACATACTGTCCCACCGATCGGCTACCCTGGCGAATCCTCAGGATTTCAGTAGCGGCAGAGGACACTCTGCCAGGGTCATCGAAGATGCGACGAAAAGAGGTAATAAAAGCTTCATAGTCATTGAGCAGGGGGTCAGAGCGTTCCCAGAGAGGGGACACCCAGTCCAGAGCTGACCCTGCCAGGAGAGACACAATATAGGCCACCTTTGCCTTGGAGGTTGGGAAGTGAGATGACTGCAAGGTGAAGTGGACATCACATTGGTTCAGGAACCCACGGCATGCCTTTGGCGAACCATCATACTTGCTGGGAGTAGGGAGTTGCATGTGATGAGGAACTATGGATCCTGGTGTGGAAACAGGAACTGGAATCTCTGGTGCTGGAGCCACCGACACTGAGGGAGCCGCCTGGGGCGGGGACAAGGCCTGAAGAAATTGAGCCACTTGGCGTTGGGTAGTTTCCACTTGTTCAAGACGAGCCACGATACCTTGAAAGACGTCCGCCATGGAAGCCTGTACTTCACCCGACTCCATCGGGTCAGTGCAAACTGTCACAACTGAAGGGCTGGATGAAGTCGTGTGGTGTGTAGCAACTGGAGACGGACCAGAGGATGAAGGATTAAATCGTGCAGGTTTAATAATAGAATTCATAAATGGAAACAATACACACTTGAATACTTTCTTAAAGTGGCAGTTAGTGATAAACAATACTTGAGCCAGCAAGGCACTTTAGAAGAAGAAAGTTCATTTGAATAATAACAGTTCAAATAGCATAGGACGGCTGGCTGGGGTCTTGAAGAATAAGAAGATGAGGAAAGAGAATGTACTTGATGGTAAATGAAGGATCCTTGAAGACTGGAAGAAGATGAATGATGAATGAAGATTGAAGAATTGCTTGGAAGCAGGAGACTTAAAGAGCTAGGCCAGGAAGCTCAGGGATACAGGCAGAGACCAGACTGTGGAGAGAACTGGCAGCGATGGGGTTAAGCAGTAACCTAGACCAACACAGAGCACGAGCAAGGCACCAAGGTCAGGAGAGGTGAGTCAGAGAGCCGGAGTCAGCTGGGAGCTGTGAACGCCTCTGGAGACTCTTTGCACTGACGCTGAACAGCCCTAGGCAGATCCCCTATATCCCAAGAGGGCGGCTGCCATTGGCTGTCAGGTCAGTATGGGAGGAAACCTCAGACCTGGGCCAATCTGCTATTTTGCCCTTAACCAAGATGGCGGCGCCGGCCTCCCGGCACCATTACAGCACACACTGCTACACCTGTCGGCGTCCCACGCTGCCTGCTGCCCACTAGACTGCCGCTGCCCGCTGCCGCTGACCCGGAGACCACTACACGCTAGCCGACGGCGGGCGCGGACGGGGGAGTAATATGCCCGCCGCGCACCGCCGCGGCTGAGTGTGACAATATTCTCTCCACTTATCATTATAAATTATAATAATTTAATACTGCACATTATGGCTGGCTAGAGAATTTCCATTTGTCCCTCGCAAATTCCAGTTATTCCTATTTATTATACTTAGAATCTTTATCAATTGTTTTGTATAATGTTACACATATATGAATGTGTTTTATATATTTTGCGTTACAATGTAACACATCTTATGAACAAAACAATTTCCCATGTCTTACTGATAGTGTTATTACAGACACAGGACTCAGATATTGTGGTAGTCTAATGACATCACTTGGGGTGGAGAAAGCACCCAGATGTCACCCTTCCCGGGGGTGATACTAAAATGAGGGATCCTCCACACTGTCCGGTAGCCAGGTGCTGCTCTGATGACGCTATTATGCAGCTCTCACCTCCTCTCACTGAGGGGGAACTGGCACAAGGATGGTAGAATTTCCGAGGGTAGCCCAGCATCTCTGGGAATGCTGGGCACACAACCAGAGTGATGAAAACTGGGGACCTTCCCAGGCGGCAGGATCGCATGCAAGACATCACATAAGTCCTTCTGCGTGTGATGACCCCTGCTCCCCACCGATATGCAGACAGGTCCGACCACCGACTCTGATCCAATGCATACGGGACCGTGCGTCAGATCAGATGTATTGTCAAAAACATAGATTTGGGCTGATTTTTACCCGATTTCTCATCCCGATCCATCGGTAACGTGTGAAGTCGGTCCAAATCGCATAAGTGTATGGGAGCCTTTACACCTCTGTGGTAGCCAGTGGTTCCCCTTCAGGTGATAACTGGTAATACAAGTTACAGAATGTCTGCATCAAATACATGTTGGTGTCATAATTAAGATGATTTACAGTCACTAAATAAATTACACATCGTGAAGCAATAATTATGATAAAATAAAATCCTTTTGGTCTTTTTTTTATAGACTATACTTACATTTTCTTTTTAAAATTCTCATGAGAAATTATATTCTTTGTATTTGCCCAATAGAATTAGAATGTGTTTTATTTTTAGAGCAATTTTGTTAATGTCTTTTAAGTGAAATAAATCTCCTTTGAGTACAATGAAAGGGATGCTCAGGGCTGTTCTATGTGTACAACTGTTCATTTAGCATTTTGTGTTTTTTTTTTATTGTCTTCGCTGTTCTGCTTCTGGAATTGATATTCTAGGTCATCCAGGAATGGAGTAAATCGAATAAGACAATGTCTAATAAATGATGTTGCCTAATAGCATTTTTCTCAACTCTACTGTGAACCCGTGTCATTAGCCAGTGCCTTTATGCTTCTGCCGGAAACCATGGGAAGGATGAATTATTCCCCTGGCAGTAAAGCATTGTGTGTAGACGTATTGAAGAAAACAAGTTTACTTATCGCTGTGCCCTGGGGAGCCATTAGTTTTTAAAAATTGTTTAGAGGATTTGCAACTCTAGACCTCTTGGTTGTATCGTTCTGTAATTGCATTGTTTCAGCTCTTTATTAGACTTCGTGTGACTGTCATCTACATTAGTGGAGGCCAGAGGAGGATTTAGGACCTTAGGTTGCTTCGCAGCAGGGCTGCGCTCGCAGGGGACTGATGTTGTGTTAGTGCGCATGGGGGGGGGCAGCTGACATCACCAGATGACAGCTGCCCGCCCACTTTCCCCTGAACGGGAATGCATATGTAAGGTTGGTCAGAGCAAGACGGGGTTTGGTGGACTTGCAAGGCTGCGAATCAAACAGAATAACCCCCTTAGACCTCATGGTGCCCTAAGCTAGATGCTGATTTAGGGCCCCCTTCTTCAAACAATCCACAGCACTGTGTTCTGGCATCACCACCCCTGGCTCTGCCTGCTTAGTTTTTTCCTCCGTCCCTCGTATGACCACCACTCCTGTGGTGGTGGCAGATGCTGCAGCCTCCTATCCAGCAGCATTGGGGTTGATTCTGCTTGTCTACAGCCACCACCAGCTTTCCCAGTAGATGTGCTGCTGCTGGAGACAGAGGCTGGAGATGAGCAGAATCATCCTCAAACATCAGCGGCAGTAGGGGTGGGTCTACACTTTCATTTACAGAAAGCTGGCAGTGGGTAACTCCCATGCTATGAGGGGCTTGTGGTTTCAGAAAGACCCAATGGGGGCCAACGACAAATGGGATAGAGAGAGAGTCTGTACAGGAAGGTAGATGTTAACTGGCATTAGACATTTATAAAAAGAAAGCGCAAGAGGGGCAGATGGAGAGGATGGGGACAGAGAGATGGGAGAGGAGAGAGAGGGAGGCTGAGAGAGAACAACAGAGGTGGAAAGGGAGACATGGAAAGGAGAGATGGGTGGGTGAGTGGGGGAAAAGGGAAAGGGGAGATCAAGGAGTCATCAGTATAGGGCAGGGGTGGCCAAACCGGTCCTCGAGATCTACCAACGGTCCACGTTTTCCAGATCACCCAGCTGGTGCACAGCTGTAGTCATTACTAACTGTCACATTCCCCAGGTTACCTAGCTGGTGCACAGCTGTAGTCATTACTAACTGTCACATTTTAAAACCTGCTGCATTCATTCCTACTATAGATCCACAGGTTGCCTGGAAAACATGCACCGTTGGTAGATCTTGAGGACAGGTTTGGCCACCCCTGGTATAGGGCATTAGTGAATTTAGCTAAAAGGAGATAATTCATGCTTCTGTATTTCACATAACTTGGAGACATACTAGAAAAAAAAATCCTGGCAATCTCCTGTCACACTTCACACACTGATGTACAGTAAGTGGCAGCATTAGGAGAGCAAGAGGGACCAATTTATATAATAATTGCATATATCATATTGATATGATCATGGTAGAATATTAACTGACAGGATCACATTGTATTGTGCAATTGCAACAGTGGGATATATCACTGGGCACCTGCAAGGGCTCATGCTCTGAAAATAATGAATTCCTGAGATGTAGCTTCTGCACATGTACAGTGGCCATTTCCATGGGAGGGTTCTAAGCGAACCATTCAAACCTATATCTGTGATTGCAGCCCATAGACTACAATGAAGTACAGCCAACTTTAGATGGCTGCCGGGGGTCAATGACTGGAATGCCTTGCATTCGATAATTTGATAAGTGTCAGCATAGCATCCCACATAGAAACCTATAGAGGATGCAGCTGCAGGAAGAAAAAAGAGGGATCACATCAGGTATTGGAGATATCTCCTGCTACATATAAATACTTTCAGGAGTATAATATTTGTGGCTAGCCCCCAAAAATGGGTGTTAAGGAAAAAAAAAAAACACCAAACAGGATGTTCTACTATAAAAGTACACTGAAAGGACACGTGTGTGTGTGTGTGTATACACACAGACACACACACACATATATATATATATATATATAATATATATACACACACACACACATCCGTTTCAGTGATAAACATAATAAAGATATATTAAAAGATGTAGTGATTAAATGTTTTATCTCTTTTTCTTAAACAAATGTGGCACCTTCCATATGCATGCAGTGAGTAAGTCCAGTGATAACTTTCCTACACTACTCCAGATGACTTGTCCATGGCTTTCAGGTGGAGGCAAATGTTTTTCGAACTTTAAACCAATGTTTGCCATGTTTGCTTTCTAGAAAATAGTGACATCATTAAGCAGAGTTGTATCTAGGGTTTTGAGTGCTTTAGGCAAAGTAAGGGACTGGCTACTCCCCAAAAAGGTTGTGCTCTTGTGGGGGAAGGGTTGTAGCCACACAGTATCACCGTAGCAGCCCTTACTCATATTGCACCACATCATAGTCCCCTTACTCATATTGCACCCCAAAGTTGTTCCCTTACTCATATTGCACCATACCATAGTCTCCTTTCTCACATTGCACCACACAGTAGTCCTTTTACACACATTGTTTCATACCGTAGTGTCCCTTATTCATATTTTGCCACACAGTAGTACACCTTATACATGTAACCCTACTTTATGCTACATAGTAGTAGTATTCCTTGCATATAATGCCCCTTATACCACACATTAGTGATCCTTACTCTTTTTGTCATCAATTTTAGTGCCCCATACACATCTTGCCACACAATAGTGCTCCTTACACATTATTCCCGCAGTAGTACTACCCCTATTATTATTTGGGTGTGATTCCTGTTCCCACCTTCCTTTTATAAAAAAAAAATCTCTAAATTAAATGTATTAAAAGAAAAAACACCCAAATAAAACTGTTTCCTTTATGCTGCCCATACACTTGAGATATTGTATACAATCCTTCGATTTCGACCGCATCTGGCCGAGAAATCGAATGATTGTATGCACAAAATGTTAGAATTAGTATATTGGCAATAGATAATGTTGTTTTTTTATCTTGGTTTAGGGGAAGAAACTCCCTGCCAGTATTGGAGATGATGCAGAAGAAGGAGAAGTTTCAGATGAAGACAGTGCTGATGAGATTGACGACGACTGCAAGCTCATAAATGGCGATGTATGTAAGCTAAAACTTATCTTTGTACTCTAAGGAACCATATATAATATCTATATAAATGACTTCTTTTTCATCAGCTTCAGCTCAGCAGTACATGTGCCACCACCATTATCAAAATGTCACGTGTACACACAAAAAAACCTTTCTTTGGGATTATAGTGTAGATTCGTATATTTATATATAATACTTAAATATATACATTTTCAGTTTCTGGAATCAGCTACATAGTTTCAGTTCAAATATTGTTATATGTAATTTAGGGTTGATTCTACATGGTCCGATGTTTGGTACTGTTATTGAGAAACTCCTTTTTACAGTTGTGGCATTGTACAGTAAATATTTCTAGAATGTTTCATGTTTACACAATTATTTCCTTATTTCAGGTCTCAAATTATTTTTTGGTGACACAATTGTGTTAAAAACTTGTGATATGTTTTAATGAATTTAATGATATTTAAATATATTCCAAGTCACAGTTTACTAATGTGTCCCCCTACATCCTTGCTGCAGATAAACAGCCCTTTTAGACGCTCCATGCGCACGAAGAGACACTTGGCGCAACTGATTCACGCAACTGATTCACGCAACTGATTCACGCAACTGATTCACCCAATCTGTTGTGCCAAGTGTCTCTATTTTCGTCTTTTTCTGTAAAAAAAAATATGACAACGCTGCTAATGTTGGGCATATTTTTTACCGAAAAAGGCATTGTATTCTTCCCGCTACATGAAAAGAATGCACAAGAAGCTTCTGCTGATTAAAATGATGTGCTGAATGCCTAGATTCTGTGTGCAACTGGCTGTATCGGTCACGCACAGTATATAGGCAGAAGCTTCTTGTGCGTTCTATTCATGTGGCGGTAAAAATACGATAAATTTATGTAAAAAAATCTGCCCAACATTAGCATATTTGCATGGGAACTACCGGCTCGAGTCTTCCGGGCATATTGCAGTGCATTGATGTATGAGGAAACATCGGTATGTAAGGAGACGTAACATAATATCCTATCCGCACTGTGACCTAGAACAATGAGCTGACGTGCCACTCTCCAGGCAAATGGCTGTCGTCCTGTGCCCATTTTCCTTTTTGGCTTACATGATGGCCCTAATAATTTGTGTAATGCTCTTGAAAATATTCAAACAATATATTGTGCGAGATAAGGCATTCTTTGCAAAGTCACTGAAGCCTGAATAATTATCTTTGAGTGATGTTATACTGGACTTAATTGCATTGGAAAATAAATGAGCAATGACGGAACCATATGACCCAGATCAGTATACAATTAAAATCAATGGCTGGTATTGATGGGAAGGTCATTAGCATTGCACACTATTAATTGTAGTTGTTTAGTTTTAACGTCCGTATGTATCACACTGATATATACTTATTTGCACAGTTATCAGACTTACTTATTCTGGTTATTTAGAGTGTGTTCCACCCCAGCATCCTTTGCAAGGGACCATGTATTACATACAGCACTATACATGGCAAGTCTATTATACTGCTCTCCTATGTGCAGGTACAATGCTGGCATGTTTATACTTTATACCATGTGCAATATTCACTTATATATATTATGTTATGAGTTATGTGCAGTTTAAAAGACACATACCATATGGACCTTGTTTTTAGCCTTCTAGGGTGGGATGTGGTCATTTGGTCTACAGTATGATGGTCGACAGGGGAAAAAGTCGATGTGGTTCCAGGTCAAAAGGTCATTAGTTCGACAGGTCGTTAGTCTAGGTCGACAGTCAAAAGGTCGACATGGGGTTTTTCACTGTTTTTTGAGCCGACATGTGGCGACAGGTTGTATTTCATGCCCTACCATCCACTAGGGCGTGGTGGGAGAATAAAATAGTGTGCCGAGCGCGTGATGGGAGAATAAAATAGTGTGCCGAGCGCAGCGAGGCACCGTGCCCGAGTGATGCAAGGGGAGGCGGTGCACTTTAAAGTGTGTCCATGTCGACTGTGTTCACATTCAGGTAAAAAAACAATGAAAAACCCCATGTCGATCTTTTGACAGTCGACCTAAACATTGTCGAACTAATGACCTTTCGACCTAGAACCATGTCTACCTTCTCCCATGTCGGCCTAGACCAATGTCAACCTTTTCCAATGTCGACCTAGTGACTGTCGACCATCATGCTGTAGACCAACCCTCTAGGATTTAGAAAAGGCAAATAGTGTTAATTTCAGCATTTGTAACAATAAAATAAATGTACTTCAAAACTTACTTACTGAGGTAACCTGATGCCCTACTGGCCAGGGGTAGAACCCCCACCAGGACCTGGGAATTGTGCCCTGCCTAAAGATCCTAAAAGTAGGCCAGACACCTGAGTAGCTGGACACACCAGCGGAGGAACTGTAAAATGTCGGGATAATCAAGGGGTTTCATGGCTGACAGATGTTATGCTGCCCATACATATGTGAGATATTGTAAGCAATCATTCGATTTCGGCCACATCTGGCCGATAAATCGAATGATTGCATGCATTTTTAAGGGGACATGCGATGCACAGGCACGCCGTTGAATGTCCCATCGATCGATATTATGTGCAATTTATCGAATTGCATGAGCAATCGCATTTGGTTTTTAACCACATGCGATTGCACGAATGCAATCAGCTGCGAATTCGGGGACTGGAGCTGGCGGCAGCGGAGGAGCGGAACCAGAGCAATGGCGGGGAGCGGGTACATACCTGACTGGGAACCGTGGTGGAGCCTGTGAAGAAGCGCTTTCAGGTGGCGGAACTCAGCAACGGCAGCAGATGACTTTGAAACACTGGACGGCCCTCTGATTAGCTGAGGCCACTGAGAGAGAGCTCTATCAGCCAATCAGCAGCCACCTGAATGTGAGGCCACTGATTGGCTGAGAGAGCTCTCTCTCAGCGGCCTCAGCCAATCAGAGGGCCGTCCAGTGTTTCAAAGTCATCTGCTGCCGCTGCTGAGTCCCGCCCGCCACCTGCCATCGCTCCGGTCCCCGCTACACAGCTACCACGCCACCCCTCTTCCAGCACCCGATGTCCATAGCAGATGGCATGCGACATCGGGTGCTGCACTGGGCACCACTTGATGCGATGGGACATTACATTGCGATGTCGCATCGCATCTGAACGCATAAGTGTATGGGCACCATTAGAAGATGGAGCAGATTGTGTGATCAGATAGGCAGTAATTCAGCAATAGTAACAACTGGCAATGGCAAATGCTCAGAACTGAACCATTGCTCAGAGAAGGCTTAAAGTGGTCCTTACGAGGTGGTGGAACTCCTTTGATATGCCACTTAATTACCTAATTACACCCCCTCCCCCCATTAGGCAGAGTCAGAGGTAGAGTTTTTGGCACCCCCCTGCAAACTATAATGCTTTCCTGTTAGAATTACTGAACAGGGTCAAGGTGGAGGTTGAACTAGTTTCACCCCCAACTTTAACCATTGCTGTTCACTTAAACATGTACTATATACATACTGTATGTGCAGCATTGGCAATAACAAACGCATGACCTCATTGCCTACTAACATTATGTAAAATGATACTTGACCCCAGGGCTTACTGTGATGATCATGCAAGTTAGATTCTTAAAATGTATTTTGTTTTATATGTATTAGGTTATTATGGTATATACCTCATTGCTGCAGTCACACCAAACAGTCCCTCTCCGTGCGACTCTACTTGCACTGGGTTTTTGTTTTTTGATAAAAATATCGTATCATCAGTCAGAGAGCAATCTGTCTATCATCAGTCAAAGACCCTTGCTCCCTGACTGATGGTACGATTCACACCAAAGTAATCGAATGTACCACTGATTACCAGCTCTGTGAAGACATCAGTTGGAAAGTTGTCTAAATATGTTCTTAATTTCTGATTGTTATTGAAGCTGTACCGTGTGATATGACAGTATACTTTGATACCGTTCAAACTTAACCCCATGGTTTAGTCCATACTTCGCTTTTTAATCGTGTGAAAGAATCCGTTGTTTATCAACTTGATCCTTGGTTACCCCTGAAGACGTCCCTATGGGACGAAACACGTAGGGTTATTTCAGGCAAATATTGGCGAAAGGTTGGATCAAGTATCTAAAATCCTATGTGAAACCATCGATTGAAAATAATTTATTTTATGCTACTATTCAGAATAAATATACATTTTTTGGTACTTATGTAGTAGCCGGCCGCTATATTTACATACGTACGGTTGCAGATGGAAATCACATTGCATCACATGTCCCGTTTTAGTGCCATGCGATCCATGCAATCCCAGTAGTTTATATGCATACAGTACTGATAGACGTTTGTCAGTTACCGTATCTATGCTTTGTGAATAAGCTTAAGCTACGCAAATAGCGTAGTCAGTCAGAAGTTGCGTAAGTGCTACCGGTCACTCACTCTGAGGTGATTTGGTGTCAGTGATGGATGCTACTCAGAGTTGTTCCAGTGACCGGTGTGCATAGCGCAGGCATGGCAGGTGAGCAGATGTCGATGTTCACCTTGCCTACATCAGAGGAGGAGGCTGTGCAGACTTGCGTTAACGGGCATCCGATGAAGCTTTCTGTCAAGGAAGGGACATGGCGCTGCCACATCAAGTGTTGCCGGAAGAAGGTCAGCATTCGAGCAGACCACTGGTTCCCTGGATGCCGGCTGCCGTTCCTGACCCTGGTCCGGTTTCTCTACTCCTGGGCACAGGAGCTTACCAGTGTGCAGTACTGCCAGAGGGAGCTAAATATGTCTATTAAGATGACGGTGCAGTACAACAGCCTCATGAGGGAGGCCTGCACCATGGATCTGCTGTCACAGCCGCAGTCCCAAATTGGAGGCCCTGGCTTGGTGGTGGATGAGACCCTTTTTGTGAAGAGGAAGTATAATGTTGGGAGGATGCTGCCCCAGCAATGGGTATTTGGTGGTATATGCAGGAAGACATGGGCCTGCTTCCTGACCGCCGTTGAAAGGCGAGACGCCACAACCCTTATGTCTGCCATCAATGCAAATGTCGCTCCCGGGTCCTTCATCTATTCCGACTGCTAGAGGGCATATAATAGCCAAGAACTGCAGCAGGCAGGGTACGAACATTGCCGGGTGAATCACCGCTACAATTTTGTGGACCCTGAATCAGGGGTACACACCCAAAATGTAGAGCGGATGTGGGGGCCTGCAAATGGCGAAATAAAAGACAGAGAGGCACCGCAAGGCACCACTTAGAATCCTATCTACATGTGGAGGAAAAGTTTGGTAGCAGAAGATCCGTTTCAAAGAATCTTACATGCTCTGACCCTACTGCCAAAGGCTACTGCAGTGTCCTCTCAGTGACTGCCTTGTTTTATCATTATTTCATCTATTCTTATTATTGTTATTGTTCGTAATCTTTTAATCATTATTCATATCATTCTTTAATCTTTTATTATTGATATTATTGTTCTTAATCTTTTCATTATTCTTGTTATATTTTATGATTATTATTAAGTAAATTCAAAGTTAAACGTTACATGTGTCCACATTACTGTTTCAGGTGTGTTGTATGGCTGCTGTGAATGTGTTCCTTAACCCCCCCCCCCCCACTATCCATGCCACCCTGAAGCGTGGCGAGCGACGGCAGAACGCGTCCTTCCGACCTTTTCATTCCCCCACTATCCACGTCGACGTGGAGTTGATTTTATTTTTTGTGGCTAGTGGAGCGAGCCGCCGAGCGGACGCGGAAAACATGTAACGTTATCCACGTCCCCACGCTTCGGGCTCGGTGGCTCGCTGCCCTCGTCACACTATATAATATCAACTCCACGCCGACATGGATAGTGGGGCTATAAAAAGGTCAGAAGGACGCGTTCCGCCGACCCTCGCAGGGCTCGCTGCGCTCACCATGCTACGGGGTGCCGTGGATAGTGGGGTAACGCTGCACTGATAAGGCTTAGAGGTGGCGTGGATGGTGGGGGGGTGTATACAAATTATAGTACAGGTAATGTGTATAGTGGGGGGGTGTGTAGAAATCATAGTACAGGTAATGTTCTCGTACCCTAAAAAATCGCATGCAATGCCATAAGTACGTGGGAAAAGAGCAGTGAATAAATGACTAAGTAACATCTCACGCATCATATAACAGGCAGGAAAAGAGCAGTGAATAAATTACTTAGTAAGATCGCATCGCATCGCACGCATCGTAAAACACTAAAACGGGTACTGCGATGCAATCTTTTTACGGAGAATACCACACTAAGCAAAGTGCTTAGTGGGCCCCCGGGTACTACATAAGTACCCATTTTTTTACCATTGTGTATATTTCTCTGGTGCAACACCTACGAGCTGCACCCTCTATACCCTTTTTCTTTTAATTTCTATTCCCTGTACCTCTATTAACAGCGAGGTTCCATAGAAGTGCAGCTACCCAAACAGTGCAGGAGACAGTCACAACCCTGTATATGTACCCTGACCTGCACTAAATCACACACATACTGTACACCAGGGCTGTATTGCTCAGTCGCCATGAGGAAAAGAAACACGCACTAGCAACTCTTCACAAACAGTGGTTATGGCTGGGAAATGGGAGATTTGTATTCATATATTTTTATATGGCAAAAGTGTTTTTTCTATTAGTCAGAGACAGTAAGTGTCACATTACTCTGTATAATTACCACACGAGGATATGGTATTATTTAGTTGCTGTAGGAAAGCTCTCTGCTGCCCTCTGGCTGTCGGAGTGTTTCTCACATTATCGGATCTATCGGAATAGACACATACTTTACATTACTTTACAATATCTGCCATTTTATTTTACCTTAGGATAATTTTTACATAGAAGTATGTAAAATTAAAATAAATCATTTTGATTCATATTTTAGCCCCTGAGCAATAAATATAACCTATCAAATTTAGATTGCATTAACCTATGAGAACAGGTATACTGATTATATATTAAGTAGTGGTGGGCAACGATTAAATTTTTTAATCGCACTGATAGGCACATAAGCGCCGCTTACCTAAAATCTTGTTGCCAGGGGTTCCGTGCTCGTTGCCAGGTGGGATTACATGCATGTTGCCATAGTGGGTTCCCTGCTTGTTGCCAGGGGAGGGTTACTTTAGGGTTACCACCTTTTTGTTGAGAGATTCCCGGACATTGGCCCGCCCCTTGACACACCCACTGACCCATCCCAGCCCCACCCCCAGACCCGCCCCCAGACCCGCCTTATGTTGATTTTTTTTTAAACCTTTGCTTCCATTTCATTCTTGATTTTGCATACCATAATTCCAGTTACATGTTATATCACATACATTAATGGCCATTACAAGTTATGCCACACATCGTGATGCTAATTCCGTGTTATGCCATATACCGCAATGGCCATTACACATTATGCCAGGACTCAACAGAATTTTTGCACAGGATGGACAACATGGACAGTGCGCGCCGAAGGCGCGCGTCAAATTTTTGACATAATCCCGACACACCGCAAACCCATTATATAGTATACCACATGCCATAATGGCCATTACAAGTTATGCCACACATCGTGATGCCAATCACGATGTATTATTCCATGTACTGCAATGGCCATTACACATTATGCCAGGACTCAACCAAATTTTTGCACAGGATGGAAAACATGGACAGTGCGCGCCGAAGGCGCGCAGCAAAATTTTTGTCATAATGCTGACACACCGCACACCCATTATATAGTATACCACATGCCATAATGGCCATTACATTTTATGCCACACACCGTAATGCCCATTGCACGTTTTAATGAACTTTGTAATTCCGATTACTCATAAGCCCACACATGATGCCCATGACATACTATATAACACACCGTAATGCCCATTACATACTATATAACACACCGTAATGCCCATTACATACTATATAACACTGCAATGCCCATTACATACTATATAACACACCGTAATGCCCATGATATACTATATAACACCGCAATGCCCATTACATACTATATAACACTGCAATGCCCATTACATACTATATAACACTACGCAATGCCCTTGACATACTATATAGCACCGCAATGCCCATGACATACTATATAACACCGCAATGCCCATTACATACTATATAACACTGCAATGCCCATTACATACTATATAACACTACGCAATGCCCTTGACATACTATATAGCACCGCAATGCCCATGTCATACTATATAACACCGCAATGCCCATGTCATACTATATAACACTAAGCAATGCCCATGTCATACTATATAACACTAAGCAATGCCCATGACATACTGTATAACACACCATACACATTTGACACATAAGTGCCACTTACCTATATGCTCAATGCCAGGGGCTTCATGCCGATGCCAAGGTGGACTGAATTTGCTCGTTGCCGAGGGGGATAGATCTGTGCCTCTGTGCTCGTTGCCGAGGGGGATAGATCTGTGCCTCTGCTCGTTGCCGAGGGGGATAGATCTGTGCCAGTGTGCTCGTTGCCGAGGGGGATTGATCTGTGCCAGTGTGCTCGTTGCCGAGGGGATTGATCTGTGCCTCTGTGCTCGTTGCCGAGGGGGATTGATCTGTGCTCGTTGCCGAGGGGGATAGATCTGTGCCTCTGTGCTCGTTGCCGAGGGGGATTGATCTGTGCCAGTGTGCTCGTTGCCGAGGGGGATTGATCTGTGCCAGTGTGCTCGTTGCCGAGGGGGATTGATCTGTGCCAGTGTGCTCGTTGCCGAGGGGGATTGATCTGTGCCAGTGTGCTCGTTGCCGAGGGGGATTGATCTGTGCCTCTGTGCTCGTTGCCGAGGGGGATTGATCTGTGCCAGTGTGCTCGTTGCCGAGGGGGATTGATCTGTGCCAGTGTGCTCGTTGCCGAGGGGGATTGATCTGTGCCAGTGTGCTCGTTGCCGAGGGGGATTGATCTGTGCCAGTGTGCTCGTTGCCAAGGGGGATAGAAACCCCCTCCCCCGCCTGCGGGAGGCAGACAGGCTTGTCAGTGTGCCTGTGCCTGCCTGCCCGTCCCCTCACGTCTCCCCCGCTGTATTCGCGGGAGAGACGTGCTGCTGTGCTGTATGATTTTAACATTTCTAACTCCCGCTGCTGGACCGCTAGCCAATGGCCGTTCGCGGTCCAGCAGCCAATCAACTGGTGGCTGCTGGACCGCGAGCGGCCATTGGCTAGCGGTCCAGCAGCATATGCAGCACCGCAGCAGCACGTCTCTCCCGCATACACAGCGGGGGAGACGTGAGGGGACGGGAGCGGGGAGACGAGGGGGCGGCGGCGGCGGCGGGCGGGTTATTCCCGGACTATGTATAGTCCGGGAAAGCCACCCGCCCGGACTCCGGACGCCGGTCTTAATTACCGGACTGTCCGGAGTAATCCCGGACGGGTGGTAACCCTAGGTTACTTGCTTGTTGCAAGGGAGGTTTACTTGCTCATTACCGGGGGGGGGGGGGGGGGAGCGTTTCTTGCTTGTTGCCAGGTGGGGGGTTTCTTGCTCATTGCCAGGTGGGGGGTTTCTTGCTCGTTGCCAGGGGGTGTTTTCTTGCTCCATGCCAGGGGGTGTTTACTTGCTCCATGCGAGGGGGTGTTTTCTTGCTCCATGCCAGGGGGGTTAACTTGCTCCATGCCAGGGGTTGCAGGTCCACAGCGCTCCCGGAATCTGCACTTCCGGGTAGCGCTGTGTGTGCACTCTAAACTTCCCTGACAGACGCTAGAGGTAAAGGAGCACCTCTAGCGTCTGTCTCCTACACAGCGGTGGCCATATTTGGAGGGGCGCTCTGCACCCGTGCGGCGCAGCCCCATCTCCCATTCTTTTCCCGTGCCTGTCAGCCCCGTTTTACTGTTCCCTGCTGCCAGATCGCCCCCCTTCGTGCACCCCCCCGCGTTAACTGCGTTAAATATTTTAATCGCAGTTAAGGTGCCGGCGCGTTAACGCGATATTAACGCGTTAACGTGCCCAGCACTAATGTTAAGCATTACAAAACATGCATTTATTTGCTTTTCACTGAATTAAATATAGAACTATATAATGACCCTTCATTTAAGATGCTGATTCCTCAAGTGATTGCAACTTGGTCAAAGTCATTGTAACACGTGATGGGATTTTCAAGTAACTAGCACAAAATTGACACGTGAATTGGGACGGCCATCAACCACATATGACGGTGATCTGATGGGTCTCAGATTTCGATAGCTTTGAAGCAGCAATGGGGTTTTGCTCTTAACCTCTTCTGAGGGTATGGAGCTGAAGCCCTTCTTCTGTCCCTGATTGGCCAAAGCAGGGATATCCATCGATTAGTTGATGGTTTCGTGCCATAAGTGTTAACCGCTGATGGCACCATTGATGGTGACCATCGATGGTTAACTCAGTAATGATATTCCTACACCTTGGTATGATCTAAAATACAATTTTCCTAAACATTTGGTGTCAAACACAAGCTAGGGATAATCCTTTATACCCCTTTCACACTTGCAAGCCGGGTCGCACGTCGGGATCTAAGTTCCGAGTGCAGCCGGCTTGCAAGTGCTTTCACACTGGCCACCCGACCCAGAATGAAGTCGGGCCGTTGGCGTCATCTGGAGGCTTGGCCGGGGCGGCGCTGGGCGGTGTCAGCATCTCCCAGCGGCACATTTTCACTGCAGTGAACGGGATCTGGGTCACGCTGACCCGGAATACCGTTCACACTGACCGCATCCCGTGTCGATTCCAGGTTCTACCCAGTTCAGGACCTGGGTAGAAATCCAGGAATGCTGAACACGGGATATTCGTCCAAGACCCTTTCACACTGAGCTAAATCCCGGGTTGATGCGCGTTCATGTGCAAAAACCCGGGATATTTTTGAAGTGTGAAAGGGGTATAAATTGGCAGTACCAATGTGCAAGTGAATACTATTGACTTATAACATATGCCACTTGTTGGCGTGATGGGCACTAGTTTGTAATCAATTGCATTGTCCTGAAACCAGAAGTGGCTGCCCTTATTGGCACTGGTTTGCTTCAGTTGCTTCCATAAGTTGTGCTAAAACACATTGGGGCAGATGTATTAAGCCTTTACAAGAGATAAATTCAAGGGTGATAAAGAGAGATAAGCATCCAGCCAATCAGCTCCTTACTGACTTTTTTCAAACACAGCCTGTAACATGGCAGTTAGCAGGTGATTAGCTGGACGTTTATCTCTCTTTATCACCCTTGCATTTATCTCTTGTTAAGGCTTCATACATCTGCCCCATTGTATTAAATTACAATGGTCATCTATACTCCACAACAAAAACAATGAGACTTTATGGCAGGGGTGGCCAAACCTGTCCTCAAGATCTACCAACGGTGCATGTTTTCCAGGCAACCTGTGGATCTGTAGTAGGAATTAATGCAGCAGGTTTTAAAACGTGACAGTTAGTAATGACCACAGCTGTGCACCAGCTAGGTGATCTGGGGAATGTGGACCGTTGGTAGATCTCGAGGACCGGTTTGGCCACCCCTGCTTTATGGTATCGGAAATGGCTGATCGATAATCTCAAGGTCAACATTGACAAATGATTGATGCAAGCAAAAAGTTCAACATGAGGTTTTTTTTGGGACGTTTCAAATTGTTCGACTCGAATTGGGAACAGCGAAATGTGCCGAGTGCGGTGTAGCACCTCGCCCGAAGCATGGCGGACAGAGTGATACACTAGTAGGGGTCCATGTGCTCCGGTACCGACATTGACATGTCACGTTGAACTTTGTCAGTGTCAACCTTTTCCTGTCAACTCAAACAGTGGTGCAGTTGTATTAGCGTGCCCTTAACGGGTTTAAAAATAACGGGGCCGCTTCTCCTGCACAACGAGGAGAAGCGGGCACCTGTAGCAGCCTAATGTATTATATCCCCCCCTCCCCCCCCTTTGCCGATAAGGATAGACATTATGTTCTGCGTCCACGGCTCTCCTTATCGACGCCCCATCGACGATAAACTCTCTCCCCGACTGGCACTGGGTCTATCAGAGGCTGGTTGACATAAATTAGGTCAACTACTGAAGGATAACATTCCTTAGGTCAACACCCTCAAAAGGTTGACATGGATTTAGGTTGACAGGGTCATTAGGTAGACATAAACATTAGGTTAAGATGGGGAAGTTCGACAGTCAAAAGGTCGACCTGGGTTTTTTACTTCTTTTTAAGCCGACATGTGTCGACAGGCGATATTTCATGCCCTACCATCCACTAGGGCGTGGAGGGAGAATAAAATAGTGTGCCGAGAGCAGCGAGACGTGCGAGGGGATGCATTGCACCGATATGTTGTCCATGTCGACTGTCGACATCCGGGACAAAAAAACTGAAAACCTATGCCGGCATTTGAATGTCAACCTTCCCCAGGGTTGCCGACCCTCCCAGAATTACTGGGAATCTCACGAAAATCGGGTCCCCCTCCCGACCCCCACTGAGCCCCCCGATCGCGGCATTTAAATGCCGCAATCCGCGGGTTTCGGAGGAGGGGGCGGAGCTAAAACGAAACACTCGTGTCATTTGATCCCCGCCCCCTCCATGGAGATCAATGATTTTGTCTATTAACCATAATGACGTCACAGTCAAGCCCCGCCCCCGAACGGGTAATGAAAGTCTCCTCTCCGGGCTTCTCCCGGAGAGGAGCATTTTAAAGTCGGCAACCCTGACCTCTCCCATGTAGACCTAATACTTTTGTCCACCTAATGATTGGTTGGATGGAAGGGGACAGCTGCGCCAAGTATTAATCGGCGGACTGTCCCTAGCGCACGTTAGAGGCGCTGGTTATACATTAAACAAAACGTGTGGCATGTGCACTTTAATGCTGGTTAATACATTTACCCCAGTGTCTGTGAGCGATACCACAGCCAGATTTGATGACATATGTCACTAGATTGCAGTGGCAGTATAGAAATTGATTATGCATAAATTTGTGTTTGCAATGGATTTTCCCTTCCTCTCTGTATCCTATCTAACATCGCCTTGTAGTGTATCTGTGATCTATACAAATCCCTACAGTAGCAGAACTTGTTTGCGAATGATTCTGAGTTGACAGTCAGGCTGGGTGGCTTAATGAATCTGTAATAGGACATAGATCCTCTAAGCTCCTTTTGTAAGACAGATTTTCTCCCTCAGACCTGTTTGGATGAACATGTAATGAGTTGGGGGATGGGATACGGCCCCAAGTCTTATTTAACAATTATTCTACAGCCATAGTGTATATATTAACCTGCATGAGCAGAATCCCCCTCAGGAGGTCCATACAGTTATATTTTATTGATGTAGTTACCGTTCCAGGGCTGCACATTTTTTTGTAAATAATTGATTTAATATTTTTACGTTTTTTTTTTTTTGTCTTGTCCTATGGGTTAGCAAATGACATAGCGCATGTGAGCTGTCCGTTATATTCTTCACGGTTTTATTGGTTTACCTATTCTGCTATGTCTGTACAGTCATGTTTTTCCCCTTAATTAACTGGAAAGTAACTTTTATGTTATCACATGCTACAGTCTACAAATTTTATTAGTGTTAGAAAAAATGCCTTTGTGCAGTTATTATAGACCCTTATGAAAATGGTGGTGCAGCTAATTAGAAGTGAAAATATGTGGTTGCTATTGACAACTGCATTATTTTCCTGAAACTAATGTTTTGGGGAAACATAAGCCCGTAACATTGGGGATCTGCAAACACATGCATTAAAATAGTGCATGGAAATGTTCTACCTTGGGTTTGGGGCTTTAATATGGCTAAACAAAGTTGCCTGCAACATATTAAATACTCTATCACTCTAAAGGTGCCCACAGACGCATCAATTATCGAATGCGTTTTGTACTTTTTAAGCACAAATTGCATCTTATGTACAATTATTGGATGGTGTTTATGGGCTTGTGCGATGCGATGCGCGTTCCCGGGAGTCCGATATTGTATGTCTAAAAAAGTACGTGCTGCACGTACTTTTTAGACTACATCTGAAATGTAACATTACAAACATGGGTTCATCACATCACATCGCATGCATCCAAGTGCACATCTCATAGCAAGCTGGAAGAAAAATTGTATAGAACCATTGTACAGACAAAAACGCACAGGGCTGCCAATCAGGCTTATTCAGCCAATTAAAATGCTGCACTGGCTTTTGAGCCAATCAGAGCTTGCATACCGGAAGTCAATCAGAGCGGCTGCCAATAAGTGAGCTCTGATTGGCTCACCAGCCGGTGCTGCATTTTAATTGGCCGTCGGCAAACTGAGTTGTTGAAGCTTGCGCTTCGGTACCTCCAGTCTGCAGTGAGGAAGGGGGGCCAAAGACCCGGACTGGAAATGAGTCCAGTGCCCTAAAATTCCTGATGGCAGCCCTGTGTGTGTGCTCATATTAGCACAATGCGTTAATAAGGTTGCTGATCTGGTCTCTGTAGCTGGTAGATCACCGTATGGTACTGCTGGAATTTAGCGAATGACTACAACATTTACAGGATGCAATAATAGGAATATTGGTTTAGTCCAAATAGTGACCTCAAGTACTTGGCCACCCTCCCTACACTCAAACATACAGCAAATTATAAACCTTCGCGATTCTTTAGTCTGTGTCCTACAGTTTCAGGCATTCCAGATGCCGATGCTTGTTTAATTAGGGTTGTATTTACTAATTACATTATGAGAATATAGATCACATTATGCAACAAAACACAGACATTCTTCCCATGCCCTCAAAGTAATTCACTCATGTCTAATCTGATATTGTAGAGGCTGATGTCAGTGACAGGTGATTGATAACTACAAGGCCTGACAGACACTGAGGTCCTAATAATGGCACATAGCGCTTTGACTGTACATGCACCCTACACAGACTCCTGTGTTTGCCTTTCCTGGTTCCCTGCATCTGTTGTTTGTTTCCCTCCTGCCATACCTGGTGTTCTGTGATTTATTTGGCAGGTCTTTTCCCAGTAACACTTCCCAGTAAGTACATTGCTGCCTTTTAGTTTTTATTAGACATCTTTTGTTATTTGAAACCGTATCAGATTCCAAAATCTCTAGAAGCCATACTATATTACAGTTGCCCAGGGCCCCTATACATAGCTATATTGCAAGCGTAAGGCGGGCCCTATGCCATAATGTAAACCGGTGGTACTGTACTATAGTGTGTTGAACACATTTGTGGTGCTGCGTATTTCCACATTATACTTACTGAAAACGTTGCCATCAGATCATATTAACAATTTAATCACACCTCTGAACTGTCCACATTTCCGTGCAATGTCCTGCTGTCCCATCCATGGAACATAGTGTCCCATGGCTGGTGGGTCTCTCTGTCACTGCCGCTTTGTGCAGCAGAACAGCGTTGATGTTATGTGCACATCATCCATGCGGTACTACCAGAGCCGAATTTCCCATTAGGCACGTGAGGCACCGGCCTAGGGGCGGCACATGTTTGGGGGCGGCACTTGGATGCCTGTGATAGTACTGTCAGCCCAAAATGTACCAATAACTGCAAAATATCCACTGTACTGTACTATATTCCATCTTAAATAGAGTGTAAATGGATAGGACATGCAGATACTGCCCCTATAAACTGTCCTACTTAGTAAACATTATTGTTGTGCCTAGGGGCGCCCTCCTCCCTAAATCCGCCCCTGGGTACTACAGTGCTGGGCGTGGTCACAAAAGTCATATGCCAGGGGGCATGGCCTAGCGCACATAAGGTCACTCCCCCTTTAGTATGCAGCAGCTGTCCTAGGACTTAGGGCCAGATGTATCAAGCCAATCATCTCCTACCTGTCATTATTCAAACCCAGCCTGTAACATGACAGGTAGGAGCTGATTGGCTGGCTGTTTATCACTCTCCATTTTATCACTTTTTGAAGCTTGATACATCTGGCCCCGAGTCTTGAATATTGGGAGTATTATTTACTTGTTTGAGACCCCCCAAAAGTTAGTTTTCATGGGACCCCTACAAATCTGCTCTAAATATAACCATGACATATGACACATACGGTAGAAGAATATATTTTGCATGCAGGTAAGTAAGACTATTCAGGTTTAATGGCTTCTTAAATGTCTGGATTGAGCAAACTGATGTCTTATTTCTTGTACTTAGATTGTGAACAATTTAAGCATGCAATAGACCGGTTGGGCACAGATTTCTTGAATCATGCTGTATGTCTTAATTCCTAAATAAGGTATATACCTATAGGGACTGGGATTTACGTGACTAAAATGTATTTCATATTTTAAGGGGGTACTCTTCAGTCTGTGCAGAATTTTTTGCCAGTTGAAAAATCTTTTTTGCCCAATTTTTAGGGCACATTAGATTTGCCCTATTCAATCTTAGTGCCAATTTTTCATCTAGGCCAAAAATCCAGCACTGACGAAAACCGTGTGGATTGGCGAATTTGATCTGAATCCACAAGTTGTAGTGAATTCCATTTGACCAAGAAAAAAAAAGTGAAACCGCATGGGTGAAAATGGCGATTGAATACTGATTGACGAATCATTGATGTTTTTTCATCTGGCAAAAAAACAGAAATGATTGAATACCCAACAAAAAGGAAAGCGGAGACGTTCAATGAAAAAGATCAAATTTTTAGACTGTACCTAATGGTAGCTACAATCTTGGTTGCTATGGGCTAACTCCACTCGCCATCTTTAGAAGCTTTCGATAGATCACCCTATTAAAAAAAAAGGAATAATATCCTAATTATTTATTTATCGGTTTATTTTAATTACTGAATGTACCCCCAAATACTCTGTTAGGTATGTACATATGGAGCCGCTCTCACTCAGACGGGGGCTGGCGATAGAATCACCAGCCTCCACCATCCTCCGCTATCCACCTGCAGGGGGTGTGCGCGCACAAGACGCTCTCGCAACCTGTTCCGACCGAGCTCTCCGCTGCCTCCCAGTCGCTCCCCGTTGGTCCCCGCAACCTCCCCGCACCCCCTAACCCTGCCCGTGTCCCTGAAGCGGAGATGGGCAGGGTTTCTACTCCCTGACGCCGACTGACTGGGACGCGCATGCGTCTGAGACGCTCGCGCATCCCATTCAGATGGAGTGCCTCTCCGCCGGTGATCGCCAGCAGGGGCAATCTGGTAATTCCCAGCGATGTACCTGTATTAAGGTAGAATCTCTATGTATGATGTTGAATGTGCAGTAACATTACATGTAGCACAGGATTTAGATAAGCCATGTTTTTGGAGAATCAGACTGTATCATGAAGTCCACGGTTATTGCATCTTCAAGATCGCTACTGCTATTTTCTCTACATACTGTTCTATTAATCTGATCTGTTACTTTTTGAATGTCAAATTATATAGCAATTCACCAGAAGACATTTAATTGTTTTGTTTTTTATAAAAGGTGGTGCAATTGTGATAATGTGTCTTCCATATTTATGATGCACAATCCTTTTCTGTACAGGGATAAAGTAAATGGTTGCAGATTGAATATATGTTTTGTGAATCATTATAATATTTAATAGGTGTCATGTAATACGGTAAAGCTGAAAGGCTCTCTCGCAGCAAAGTGCGCTGCGTGAGAGCCAGTACCCACCATCTGTACCAGTCATCTATATGTGTTGGCCAAACAGTTATTGAATACATGTTTGCCTGTTCTCTCTAGACTAGACTTCTTCTTTTCCCATAATCCGGTATTATCACTGTGCAAGTTGTAGTTTGTTCTCGCTACCAACTGGACAATAGGAAACCATCCATGAGAAATTAACGCTTCGAGTGGCAACGTTGCTGTGAGTGATGTGCAAAATATCTGCTAAAAAATGCCAGCCTCCCTGTCCCCTCCCTCCCCATTGGCACTCACAGGGTTAAAATAATGATTGTGAAAGTTATCTGAGGATTCTACATATATATACATTTGGCTAAGATGTCTGACCTGCTTTTTTGGTCTGTTTTGTCTTTTCTTTTTTTTATTTGTTTCCTGCTCATCGTTGCATGCGTATATGAAGTGGAAGGTACTGTACAATATGACACTTAATAGCCATCCATGTCATTTTTCCTCGCTAGGTGTCTTTAACCCTTGTGATGCGTTGCTTGCAGGCCCGCAGAGGGATGATGGGGCAATAACAGCAGAAATCCATCATGTTACCAAATGCTTATCTCGCTGGGAAAATGCCTGGGAGTTGCTGACGTGAATTTGATTGAAATGACAAAACCGGCATGGCTTTACTCTGCTTGGCATTTCTAATTTAATGGCCGGCGGCCCGGTCTTCATTTTAGAAATATGGAGAATATGAGGAATGTATTCTCAGATGTCAGCCGCACCGTTTATCCATCAGAAAATGTCATTAGACTGAGTGATGGACGGAGATATTTTGACAGCGGTCACAATATATTCTGTACTTATCATTTGGTTATTTTTGAACCCACCTGTTTGAAGGGTTGTCTTGCTGAACATTACTCTGGAGATTTATATAACCCATTTATTTTCTACTTCTATACATAAAAACAATATTTCAGATTCCCCTTATATTCTTACTATGGGAGTATACTCTTAAAAGCATTTTGTTACCACTATTTTCAACATTAAAGGGACAGGGGCCAATTTGACAATGATTGATATCCTTGCTATCACTCGTGATGAACGAGAATTGATGCTCCTGCCAATTACTTCCTGTCATTTTTCAAACAAATAACAGGAGTTCATTGGCTGTTGCACCATTTAACATTCATTAAGTCTCCCCAAAAATGGAGAAAATGGAAATGTCACCAAAGTGATATTGTTACCCCCTAGCATCCAATCAAATGATAGCTATCTTTTTCTCAAATGGATCTGATTGGTTGCTATTTTTGAAAATACAAAGTTTGATTTTTCTGAGCGATACTAGATCACTCAGAACGCTCAGCAAGATTGCTCAGCACACAGCGATGTCAGTGCTGTGTGATCTGTCAGGGCTGCTGTTCTCTGGAGAGAACAGTGGCCCTGACCGGTGATTAACTAGATTTATCCAGCATGCTGGATAGTAATCGTCAGGCAATATAGACGCGCGGGGCTGCATATCACCATCACTGTGGACTCTACACACGAAGCGGTGTAGAGGCATTTTCTAAGCGCTATAGTTACTCACATAATTGCTGTGAGAGATCCTCAAAATATCCGCTAAAAATGCCTGTGTCACTCACAGCGACTGTTCTTTTAGCATAAATAAGTACAGATACAGCCAATTCAACAAGTCAATTAAGTTTGGTGGTTTATTGCACCCAAAAAAAGAACAGTCGCTGTTAACGATGCAAAGGACAATCAGAAACGTGCTCACAAACCCAGGAACATGGACAAAAACATTGTCAAATTGTTTAAATCAGACAGGTTCAACTACAGTACCGTGTCTGAGCAACAGTTTTCCAGATTTTGGGAGCAAATTTCTGAAGTAAATATTACATTTGCTCCCATCCAGTACCATATTTTTATTCCATCCAAGCAACTAGTTGGATGGTTGGAGGAAAGTTGGTCTGATGTGTGGCCAGCATAACTTAAGCCAGAGTTTTTCAAACTCCACTATTACATTAGGAACCATGCTTTAGCACAGGTGAGTTAATCAGTACCTCAATTTGATTTAACCATCTGGGGGCAGGCATGGGTTTCCCTAAAACCTGGACTGTAAATGTTTAGAAATTCAGATTTAGGCTAAACAGAGAAGAATATTAGGAAGCAACATAGGTATTTAGAATATCCATAGAACCTAACTGATCGTAAATTTTAAAATTTGTAAAAAGACTTTTCTAAAAGTAATAACAAGAAAAAGACATTTCGGATTTCGCGTTCGTAACTCCTTGCATTTTCCCATTATAAGTAAAGGAGATTTGGTAACAATCTGTGGGATTTCACCTGTACTATAGTTGTGATTCTGTGTGCTTCTTTGTATTAGAGACCTAGTTTTGCAGATCCGTCTGTCTTGCACTAGGTTTGAATGCATTTTATTGTAATTTTTTATCTCTGTCATTATTTTCAACAATGATGTGTTAATATTTTCAAATATAATAGATCTTTAACAACTTAATTATTGTAAATGATACAGTAACCTATGAGCGGAATAAAGGCCAAGAAAATTTCTGTTTTGATATTGAGAAATTCCACTTAAATTCTTATTTAGTAATTGCTTATTACTGTAACTCAATAAGGTTCTTCCTAGAGCAATGAATGACAACTGACTGCAGCTACAGTCTTACCGTTATCTGGGGAAAATAGAACATAAAAATGTATGATCAGTACACACTGTTTACAACATTCACAATGAAACAACTTAAGTCCCACATACATCATTAAAAAATTGCTGCAATGTCCTGACTGGTTCGGAAAATCGAGAATATTAAACATGTTTACAAAAATCCTCCTCAATCTTGACCGAAATACGGTCAGGATGGTCAGATCGGGCATTTTTAACCTGTTAAGTTTCCTTGATGATTGTTGGCAGCTGATTGGTCAGCAGATTACCGATGCCGTTGAGTTGGGAATCCTAGCTACTGATGTATGGGGCCATGAGATAAGCAGCACCAAGATGCAATTTACAAAGTGTGGTAATTAGCTAAATAGAGGGGTGAACTTGTTGAGTGTCTAGGTGCTCAATCAGCATCCACATCTCGTTGGTAAATAAATGGAATGATCTTCTGTACTTTTGGCATAAATGAAACGCAAAAGAGCAGAAAATAAATGCTAGCCTCCATTCAGGGCACTGACTCACTTCTTTGCCCCTGACTAACCTTAAGCATCTAGTCTGCAAATAAAGTATCTTTCCAGTCCTGTGCTCTCTCAGCTTTAGTTTAGCCTTGCCCGGCCTCTCACAAGCACAGTCTCAGTCTTGGTTCCTGTACCGTTACACAAGCTCCAGCCTACATTCATGGCTCACTGGCCTGGCTCCTTCCCAGTAAAGTGCAGATCATTCCCAGGGTTTCCTTCCCTGTCTCCTACAGGTATAGGCTGAAGTCCAGGGTCACCAACAGGGTGGAATTGTTGGGACTCCAGTCCTGGGCCTGGACAGTGAGGGGTCTTGCATGGCAGTGGTGTGGATTTGAGTGCACCACAGACTAACATACTGTACAGATCAGAGATGGTGGCATTTTTAATTTGGAGCCAGCCACCAACCAATCAAAAGACACACACACTTGCAGCCAATTAGGTGTGGCTGCTATACATTTTAAATACTGCCGGCACTGTCCCTCTATGGCTGCCTGCTCGGGGATCTTTCCCTGCGCTGCTGCTGTGGTTGCAGAATGCCACTGTTCCTCCCATGATGTCCCCTACCTTGTCCCGGACTGGTAATCAACAGCCTGATCGGTAAGTTGTGGAGGCTGCCAGAGGAGTCAAAGGTGAGGGAGGATTGAGGTGGGGGCTCCTCCCAATTCGGACAGTCCCAGGCTTCAAAATTCCTGATAGCAGCCCTGTTCACGTCTCCCGATCATCAATACACAATTATCTCTGGCTGGCTCTCACAATCCCACTTGGACTGTGTCTCTGCTCCAGCCCCACCTTAGCTCTGTCTCAACTGGGAAGCATACACATGTTACAGCCTGTCCTGACTGCACAGTCTCCAGACTCTCCACTGCAGCAATTCTTCTCACACCGCGGACTTCCCTATGTGGGTGTGTGCCTCCAGCCACAATCTGAATACATTAGTTAGTAATGTAATTTACCTTCATACTGCCACAAAAGTTACAAGATCATTTCTGTAGTAGCAGAAGGAATTGCATATTTAGATTTCTATGATTACACATATTTAGTATCAAATACTGTAGCAAGAACAAACAAAGCTTCCATGTCACTGGTACATGTGTAATCTACCTGCCATGTTGTATAAAGGCAAATTAAGCAGAACATATCCATTAGCACATTGTCTACAAATGAGTTCGATAGAAACAATTTTTCTCAATCATCACGTGATTAAGGATATTAAAAGATCCGGTACACCGTCATTTTTACCATTAACAAAAAAGCGAAACGTGTCCTGATATGTACGTACAAAAGAAATGTGCATATGGTAGGTAGAATTCTTCACCGCCCCTTCCTCTATTTCACTTCTTATGAAGCAGCTCTTCTTCAGTTTAAAAATAAAATCAAGCTGTTACTTCTTCCAGACTAATCGTTCATATGTGAACTGCGGTTAAAACACATTTCCAAGCATTAATATATAAATAGAGTGTTAAGGTACATGAACTCTGTACTTTGTATTGTTTCTGTGTAAAAACCACCAACCCAACAGTGACCTTTCAACCAATCATAATGCTGGATAGAAGGCACCAAATACCCTACACTATCACTATCCAGCAGTGATATTGCACTCCACAAAATTGACCAATAGCAGCCCTACACTCAGCACTGCAATTAGTCAGCAGCAACACTGCACCCAGCACTGTAGCTGGCTAGCAGCAACCACACACTCAGAGCTCACACTCACAGCACTGTTATGACCAACTGCAACTGGCCAGTGACAGCTTTGAACAAGTGCTCCCAGCAGCAACAATTCCCCCAGCACTGCAGCTGACTAGTAGCTACCTTGTAACCAGCACTGCAGCTGACTTGTAATAACCTTGTACACAGCACTGCAGCTGATTATTAGCTACCTTGTAACCAACACTGCAGCTGACTTGAAGCAACCTTGTATTCAGCACTGCAGCTGACTTGTGACAACCTTGTACCCAGCACTGCAGCTGACTTGTAGCAACCTTGTACCCAGCACTGCAGCTGACTTGTAGCAACCTTGTACCCAGCACTGCAGCTGACTTGTAGCAACCTTGTACCCAGCACTGCAGCAAGCTAGCATTAACCTTGCACCCAGCACTGCAGCAAGCTAGCATTAACCTTGTACCCATCACTGCAACCGGCTAGTGGCAACATTATAGCCATTCAACTGACAAGCCGCAACCTCACACTGCAACTTGTCAGCAGCAACTTCGGACTCAGCACTGGCCAGCAGTGAGCTCACACAAGCTGCACTGCATATGGCCAGCAGGGAATTTTCACACGCAGCACGGCATATGGCCAGCAGCGAGCTTGCACCAAGCAATAACTTGAGACGTTATTTAAAATAGAAATATCTGAATGAAATGTTAAAATCCTTTTTAATATCTATATTTGCACCCATACAAGGGCATAAATAAAGGGGCCAATATAATAAGCTTGGGTAAAGGTCTAACTGCAGTAAGTTTATTAGCTGTGTACATCACAGTCATGTAGGATTGTTATGTAGCTTTATCTTGCAGTGCAGTATATGAGCAATTGGTAAAAGCCACCTAGTACATAGGTCTTCTGTAGTTTAAATATTTAAATGAATAAAACATGCCCAAGGCCTCAGGATATTTTGGGGAAAGGCATTGATGGGTAGGTTATGTATTTTTTCATGTACATGCCGGTACACAATCCGGTAATCATCAATTTTTTAAGTCATTACATTTTCGCATCCTTAATTGTGATTCGGAATAAAGTGCACCGATCAGATTAGTTCATCTGGAGAACATCGATGTCATGAAATCATCAAGAAATGAAAGTTCACCAGTCAGAATTATTAGCAGATGTGGAATATTTCTTAATGAGGGTTAGGCTGAGGCTAATAACTAGATCGCTTCAGACGAGCTCTGCAATTATACAGTAAAATAGAACGGATAGAATAGATTTCAGGACTTTTTCCATTATAAGTCAATTTCCTTTTCTTTCTGTCTGTGCTGAAATCACATTGTTAAACGATTCTTGTCCAATTATTGTGTTCCTCAATCCCATGCAATTTTTTTCTTGACGGATGGTCTGAAAAAGTTTTAATGTTTTTAATGTCAGTAACAGTACTTAAGACCTTAATCCAGTGGTTCCCAACACTGGTCCTCAAGTGCCCCCAACAGTGCACGTTTTCCAGGTCACCCGGCAGGTGCACTCATTATTCAGGCACATTTGAAAAGATCCACAGGTGGAGCTAATTATAGCACTTGTGATTCTGTGTGGAGACCTGCAAAACGTGCACTGTTGGGGGTACTTGAGGTCCAGGGTTGGGAACCACTGCCTTAATCCATGGATGCTAAAACAGGGTTTGTGTCCGCCTAGGTATGCGGTAACACATCTGACTGGTCCCAGTGGCACGTGGTCATGAAAGCCACTGGTTTTAGCAAACTATGGAATTAATATGAAATGCACTTTTGCCTACCAGGTAAAAAGAAGTTAAAGTAAGTTTGATTTTACAATGCTGTAAAGTTGGTAACACTCGATTGCTGTTACTAAAGGAGCTTAGGGGAGAGTATCAATCTCCTTGCTCAAAAAAAAAAGCATAGAAATGTTAAAGAAAATGCAGCACTAGTAATAATTACAGATACTTTATTATCGTGCATCAGATGTCCAAAAAAATAAGTTTGAATAACAAAGCAGGGTACTTGTTTCCTATCTGGGCGCCCAGGTTTTCAACGTACGGCACCGTAATGAAATCGTATCGAATCGGTACGCGATGATGTACGATGGCATACGATGCTATCCGATCCGATTTCATTTTAAATCGGATCGCATCGCATGCGGTGACGCGATCAACCCCGATTTTTACATTGGAATCAATGTTAAATGGTCCCTGAGACCCGATTTTACATTGATTTCAATGTAATAACCCTGCAAACCCACAATTTGTATAGGAAACCCCCCCCTGATGGTTTAAAATGCGCCTCTATTGTTAACGCCACCCCAGTATTGACGTCAACCCGAAGCGTGGCGAGCGGTGGCGGTACGCGTCCTACGACTTTTTCATACCCCCACTATCCACGTCGGCGTGGAGTTGAGAATAGAATAGTGTGGCGAGCGCAGCGAGCCACCGAGCCCGAAGCGTGGCGAGCGCACGCGGATACCTGTGAAGCCCGCGAGGGGACACGGATACCTGTGAAGTATCCGCGTCCCCTCGCGGGGCTCGCTGCGCTCGCCACGCTTCGGGCTCGGTGGCTCGCTGCGCTCGCCACACTATTCTATTCTCAACTCCACGCCGACGTGGATAGTGGGGGGTATGAAAAAGTCAGAGGACGTGTACCGCCGCCCCTCGCGGGGCTCGCTGCGCTCGCCACGCTTCGGGTTGACGTCAATACTGGGGTGGCGTTAACAATGGAGGCGCATTTTAAACCATCAGGGGGGGTTTTCTATATATCCTATGGGCCAACCATAAAAGCGGGAACGAAATCGCATCGCATCACATCGTTCAATATCGTGTATGTGCATTTGTGGTATCCGATGCGATGCGATCCGATTTTCATACGGAGAATAGCATGGTGCGCAATTAACGTAGCGGCCGCCCAGATAGGAAACAAGTACCCAAAGCAAATAAATGCACACATTCAAAGCATATAATGCCTAAAATTAGCGACAATTGATATGCAATGAAAACATAAATAAACTATAGATTGCTGACAGTCCTGTGGACCTGAAATATCCTCGTAGACAAGGTTGGTTCAGCATCTTGGTAATATTCATGGATAGTCAAACGGGTGTGGATTATTAAATAGACAGCATCTCCAGTGGTTCCCCACCCTGGTCCTCAAGTACCCCCAACATTGCATGTTTTCCAGGTCACCCAATAGGTGGACTCATTATTCAAGACACATTTTAAAAGATCCACAGGTGGAGCTAATTATTTCACTTGTGATTTTGTGTAGAGACCTGGAAAACGTGCACTGTTGAGGGTGGTTGGGAACCACTGAGCTAGACAGTCATTAGGTTGACAGTGTCAAATGGTTGATATGAAAATGTTAGACCCATGAAAAGGTCCATACAGTATGAGGGTTTTTTTTTATGTTGGGTGTCCATGTTGGCAACTGTTGACATGGACTCCTAATTAATCTAAGATGTACCTTCGGGCTCTTCACACTCTTATTTTGCACTCTATACCAACTTGGATGGTGAAGTAAGAACAACCTGGTTTTAAAAAAACAAAATCATGAAGAACTCATTTCGACCTGGTCATGGGCTTACGCACTTCATGTTGACCTTTTGACCATGATGACCATTTCACCCTGTCAATCTTTTGGGGTAGGACTATTGACTGTAGATCTGTCAACCAGAACCAAGTCAAATATGGTACAAAATATTCATCAAGTTACACCATAGTACTAGAGAATTTGTGGATGCGATTGCCAGTAGAATACCGGGCGATTCATGAATAGCCTGCCCCAATCTGGATAAGACTTCCAGGATCTACTTTATAAAAGGATCATTGCAAAAAGTAGATGTTCCTCAGAATCCTTGTGCAGGGTCTATCAGCAAAATTAAATAGAGACTAATACCAATATACAAAAATTCTTGAGCTGACGTTTTCAATGTATTAGTGTAAACTTGATTAAAATGTTCTAATACATTGAAATGTTGGTTCAAAGACCCGTCATACAGTTGTCACACTGACCAATCACTGTCTACCACTTAAAACTCAGCTTGAGGTGCAATGGGTAATACCAATTTTCCACTGACCTGAAAAATGAACCTGGGATTTTTATTGGTGGAGACATGGCTCCATACGGGTACCTAGCGGAGTTCTACCCGGGAACGTCCCATGTGAGCTGCAATGGAAGCGGGTTACCTGGCTCATCCAACACAGGACCTGTTTCCAGCACAGAGAAAGCAACAGTACGGCATAAGGAAATGATAGGCCTGATTCAGACCTGTTCGCTAGGCTGCGTATGTTCACAGACTAGCGCACAGGTAAACGTCGTCAGCCGCTGCCTGAACGTATGTCTGCCCCCCCCCCCACCCCCGCAGCGCGAATCCTCGTATTTGCATGCAAGGGAATGTGTACACTTGCACGTCCCCTCGCATGTGGCCGCATGGGTGAAAAATCATTCGATGGTCTCCGACCATCGAATGATTTTTTCCTCCATTCGTAATGGACTAAAACTGGACTGACTCATCATTTCAACGCTGTACTCCGAGCAGGCACCAACCTACCTAAGTTCGCAGGGGAACGACCAGTGTTTTCATAAAGGCGCCCATAAAATGTTGGACGTTCCCCCTACACCAACCCCCCCATCCGCCACCCTTCCCTCCCCTGTTCAACACTTCGGCGTGTGTGATACTTGCACAAGGGGTCTGCACATGTATATTTGCACATGTGCTTGCGCAGACCCCCACCATCGGAAACGGGGCCAAATTCGGCTCCGACTGAGTAAATCTGAATAAGGCCCTATGTCGTCTCCATGCTGAATGGTGCAGATCTGGGAGTTACCTGGATCTGTGCCACAATGGAAAAAGAGCATGTTCCAGGCATCACCTGGTTTGGAACTTGGACTTCAGTGGAAAAGGGGTATAACTTGGTACCAATGTGCGTGTGCTGACTGTAGATTTTTTTTTTTTTTTTTTTCATTTTAACAAAAAGAGCATCTGAGACCATAACACAATATGCAGAGCCTGGCTTTCTTTAAACAATTCTATACATTATAAACTGATAAAATGGAAATACTATGCTAAATATTGTTTCTGGCAGTGTAATTAACACCCACGGCCTGTTTTGAGTATCTAGAATTAGCAGTTCACTGTTCAGTTCCAGGCCAAAAACCTTATTAGTTATTGTCATGAACCACTAATTACTGTGCAAAACTTTCCCCTTCTTGTTTTTCAAGTTGTCTAATAAGAAATTCAAAAACAAGGCAACAGACAAGGGTGATAAACAGCTGTAATTAAAATGTTGTTTCCTTGCGAAACTTTTCTACAAATAATTTAACTCAGTTCTGTAGGAATCGTAATTAAACAGACGTAGGAGCGAATTCAGCCCCAAACGCACATTTGCAAAAATTGACCATTTGTGGGGTCGGTCCAGACAACGACAATTTGGAGGGGAGGTCACTTGCTGCTGTGACCAAAAAAATGGCCAGGTTGGCATCGCAGCTGGGGACTACCGGTGATGTGCAAGCACTTTGATGTATGATGAAGCGTACACACTCTAGCGATGCAAACAAAACATTTTGCACTTGCACCGCGGGGAGGGACCTGGCGAGTGGGGCGGTCTTGCCTTGTGCCGGGTAGCCGTCCGAAGCCTGCTGCCATCCGAAAGCTCTTTTTTTTAAGGAAACATGTGGCTTGGGCAGCCGAAAATTTTTCCCTGAACCTGTGTGTTTTTAGGATATTTTTTTTTATCAGTGATCAAGGGGGATAGTCAGAAAAAGATATTGGAGAAAAGTCAGTTAATGCTCCCGATATGTATTCAGGCTCATTGCATGCCCCCCCCCCATAAAATGTGATTAAAAAATGCTAAATTGTGGGTAGATGCAAAGTTGGAAATACCACGCAATGAGTAGCAGATACTACCTCTTCCTGCCTCTCTAGGCACAAGCGGGCATATGGGTCAAAACTGAGCGGTTGCTTGGTGTATGTTTGTGAGCCATTGTATCGATGTGTGCAATGCTACGTATCCTCCACATAGGTCACACTCCAAATGCAGTGGCAAACGCAGGATTTTTAGAGGGGGGTTCCAAATGTAATCCAATATCTCCCACTCTGCAGTGCATTGGAGTAAGTATGGGAGTCTGGAGGAGCGCTAACCGCTCCGAGAAATGGTATTTTTATACACTGGATACTGCATGGAGTACAGTAATAATATTGAACATTACAGATCTATAGTATAGGCTGTTTCAAACATAAACATAAAAATATGATAAGTGGTCAGGAAAAGGTTAAACATATAATAAATACACAAACATAATAGAAACAGTACTGCACTGTCTAAGCTCACAATCTCCCACTTGATGGTTAGGCTCCTGTCTCTTCCTCCTGGCAGCTGCTCTTTGGTCTAGTGCGATGATTGAGGGCTCAGATCCACACATACAGTAAATATGGTAGAAGAAGCTGGTACACTGGGCATGTGCAGCAGCTCCGCTCTGTCCCATACACTGCATGGTGTGGTGGCAGCTCTATTGATCATATTATATACCAGTGCTATTGCTGTCATAATATAAGGCACTTGCCAAGAGGAGGGGGTTTCCGGGAAGCCAGAAACCTCTCCTGCGTTTGCCTATGTCATGAGCCCCATTCTTTGCATACAGGTCAGGCAGTTTGGACAAGCAGATATAAGAATATCCTGGTCCACGTAAACGGTTTTAATGCCCCTATTGTATGCGGTACCAGACACTAGTTTAATTGTAGCTATGCCTCCTATCATGTTCTCTGATTACTCTCTATGTTCTGTTGGTCATTTTGTTAGACTTCCTTTGTTTGGACTGTATCATGGCAAATATTTTAAAATGCATGAATCATCTGAAGTTCCAATTCGTCCCATGCATTTTTCCAGCTAAACGAATATTTGTCAATTCTTCATCTACTTTATTCATTAAAAATCACCATGGTGTGCCAAGATTAAAGCAAAGCTTTAGCGGTCTCCTTTCCTCAATCATGGAAACTACGGTCCTTGCCTGCGCCCGTATAAGGGCTGCATGTTACTGGTTAATTCTGAATGCAACTGTTAATTCCGTTTGTATATCTTTTATATTAAAAACACCAAATGATATTCATGTGTTTCTGTGTCTGTAGGCTTCCACCAATAGGAAGCAAGTGGAGAACATAGCTAAGAAGAGACTTGACTCATTGATGAAGGAATCCAAAATCCGGGACTGTGAGGACCCCAACAATTTTACTGTCAGCACTATGTCACCTGCTGGAAAAATCAGCCAGAAACTGGATTTAAAAAAGGTGCAGTATTTTGGGTTCGCCCCCCGTTCTTTGCTAGATTTAGCCAGGTTTTGACATAATGTACATCAGCTTTAAATTATTGGGATATTTTGAAGGGGTTCTATGAATACTGCATACAGATGGATCGCCTCTCAGCCAGCTCAGGGAATCGCCAGATCCCCTGAGCTGGCGGAGAGGCGCTCCATCCAAGGGGGACGCGCGGGCGTCTCACACGCTTGCGGGTCCCAGTCACTCGGCAGTGGGGAGCAGAATCCCAGACCGGGAGATGGGCAGGGTTAGGGGGGGGGTGCAGGCAGCTACTGGTGAGCGGTGGGGAGGTGGCGGAGGGCTCCTTCAGAATGGGGCACATGAACCCCCTTCTGGCAGTTGGCACAAGCTGGCGGATGGTGATCCGATGGGAGCTGCTCCATCTGTATATCCCTGTAAATTAATACAGAGCCTGTAAATCCAAAGTTATCCCTAATATATTAGAACCGGGGGTGTAGTGTGTTACACTACTTTTCTTTCTTAACACTGAACTTGTACAATTATAAGCAATGACCTTAATCTTGTCTTGTGTATGGATGGTCTTTACTGGAATCTATACTTCTGTTCGAATCACATTACTATTATATTAATTATACAGCACCACCAACTGTCCAAATCCCCTAAAACGAATAAAATTAATTAAAAAATTCAAATTGCATGCAAGAATCGCACCATGTGTGGACATATGAAGTATAAAACTTACTTTGGACAAAGATTGTATATCGAATAGTTTTCATTTTTCTAATTATTATTGTTTTTTTTCCACCTAGAAAAGTAATTCTGGACCTGTAGTTGAAAGACATCTGGTAAGAAAAAAGTTTTTAACAAGTTGCTTAGTTTATGGCGTTAAGGATTTAATAATTCCTGTATTTTATTTGTTATATTCACACTGAATTCTCAGGATTGGACGGTAGTTGCTGAAAGTCCACATTTAAACTCTTAAAATATTAATAGATCACCATCATTTGTATTCCAATAATCTTGCAGAATATTTTGTGCTGTGTAATATTTAAAGTTTGCGTTTTAGTGTTTACCTTAATACGCTTGGGACGAGGGGCCTGCCATATGTGTGACAGATTATACTTTAGAGTGATCTGACATGTTTCTCTCTCTGTATGTGGCATTGTACATGGTGTCCTCTCCATTCTTCTAGAAATTGGCATCAGATAATACTTGGCCTAGTCTGCCCCTTTTTTTTTTTTTTTTTTTTTTTAACATTTGGTAACCTCAACCCTTTTTGATTCTTAACCTTGGTACTCACTGGACAATATTCTGAATGATGTGGCCCTTTCTGATGGATGGGGACTTTAAAATTGTTCACATTGTTGACCTCGCGAGTGATTTTCACCGGGTGTGGTATGACTGGCCGAGGTTCAGTATACTGTCGTCAGAATACCAGCCGCCGGTAATCCAACAGGGTCGAGCACAAAAAATCCCCTGTCGGGGCTCGGTGGCTCGCTACACTCACCACAGGTTCTTTTCTCCCTCTGTGGGGGTCATGGACCCCACGAGCGAGAATAGTCCATGTTGGTCGGGATCCTGACTATCGGGCAGTTGAACCAATTGGGATTTCAACATCGGTATACTGACCAACCAGCCATCCGGCATCCATTTTTAGCACATAACACAATGTGTACGGACTACCTAAATCTACGATACTATATCATTAGATCATTTGTAACCTAGCACAGTTTGTGCACTATATCCTTTGTCTGTGAATTCAAAGGAAATTGGTGATATTGTGGTGTTTGCTCATTAACTAATGTGTACCCAGCTATAATTGAGGTTAAGTTATTCTTATATCTGTCACAAGCATGTTTAAATTGCTGAACTGTCTCTGGTGGGAGCCTACTCCACCTGTCCACTACCCTTTCTGTAACTACTACCTTCCGGTTTCAGCATGTGTTCTTATACTTTTTTCCTTTGAAGACTGTCTTCCTCCTGGACCTTGTTAAAAACCTTAATATATGTGAAAGCTACTATCACGTCCCCCCTTTCCCCTTTCTGCCCCTACTCTAAATATTAAAATATTTTAGTTTTCTCCTGGTAAGTTGTGGTTTAGACCTTGCACCATTTTAGTTGCCCTTTTTTGTACAGCATGTATATATATATCCTTCTGAAGATATTTCCTCCAGAACTTAACAACGTTTTCTAGACAAGGCCATACCTATGACCTATGCAGTGGCATCATTACTGTGAATATCATTTACAACAACCCTTTGATTCCTTTCCTGCAATTAACTTCTTATCCATTTAACCATCTTAGAATCCAAACCCATGCTTTTGAGTTTACCTAGCGGTTTTCGATGCAGGACTGCATTAACCCCTTCCCGACATTTGATGTACATTTACGTCATGGCCGGGAGGTACTTCCCGACACATGGCATAAATGTACGTCATGAGTTTAAACTGTCACTGCGTCTCGAGACGCAGTGACAGAGGGACGATGTCTGCTGTCCCTGACAGCAGACATGTCCCTGCATGCCCAGGGGGGGCTGCGATGTCGCCCCCCCGTCGGCGATCGCTGTGATTGGCTGTTCAGTGTGAACAGCCATTCACAGCGTTTTCCTGTGTTACCAGCGAATCGGACGCTCGGTAACACAGGTGTCAATCACCGCCGGGCGTCAGGGGGCATGAGGGGGTCATCGGTGACGATGACACCTCACCCCACCCTCACCCCACCTGCCCCCAAGGCTGTGATTGGTCCGTGGGACCCACGGACCAATCACAGCCAAGGCGCGACATTTAAACTGACGGTGACTGCGCTGCAGACGCCATTCCGGTCTGGAATAGCGTGCAGAACAGTCACCGTGCCTGCCTGCCGTGAATACCGACCTGATCCTTGCTAATACTTACCTGATCCTTGCAAATACCTTACCTGATCACCTTATCACTGCTTGTAGCGTGCTGGACGCTTCCTGGATCTGACTTCCTGAGACTTCCTGCTGCTGCTGCAGTGTGATAGAGAGATAGAGAGATAGAGAGAGAGATAGAGAGAGATAGAGAGAGATAGAGAGATAGTGACAGAGAGAGCTATATTTTGTGTCTGCTACCCCCCCTTTTTGGGGGTGCAGGGGTTTTCTATATATATATAACTGTCAGTGCTGCTGCTGCAGTGTCATACAGTGATAGATAGTAATAGATAGTGATAGATAGTGAGAGGTAGAGAGATAGAGAGATTTGTGTCTGCTACCCCCCCTTTTTGGGGGTGCAGGGGTTTTATTTTATATATATAACTGTCAGTGCTGCTGCTGCAGTGTCATAGAGTGATAGATAGTGATAGATAGTGATAGATAGTGAGAGATAGAGAGATAGAGAGAGATAGTGACAGAGAGTGATAGAGAGTGTATATTTTGTGTCTGCTACCCCCCCTTTTTGGGGGTGCAGTTTTTTTTTATACATATAACTGTCAGTGCTGCTGCTGCAGTGTCCTAGAGTGATAGATAGTGAGAGATAGTGAGAGATAGAGAGAGATAGTGACAGAGAGTGATAGAGAGTGTATATTTTGTGTCTGCTACCCCCCCTTTTGTGCTGATCAGCAACTTTTTGGGGGCGCAGAGGTTTTTTTTTTATATATATACCTGTCAGTTGCTGCCAGTTGCACTGTCAGTTGCACCAAAGGTTGTGCACCTGCTGTCCCTCACTGGTAATCAGTGTCGCATCACTGATCACCTTTTTTTTTTTTTGTGAGTGCTGTGGGGTCTTTTTTTAATTTTTTTTTTACACACACTGATTTTGTGGGTGTCCTGTGGCCACTGTGCGCCGATCAGTGACGTACATCACTGATCAGCTTTTTCGGCACAGGGTTGATCAATTTTTTTTTTTTTTTGATCAGATTCCTGTTGCCTTTGAGCGCTGTTCAGTGACAGACGTTACTGACCAACATCTGTGCTCAATTTTTGGCGCAGGACCTTTTTTTTTTTTTTTTTAACCCCTTCAATTTTTTATTTTTAACCCCTTCATTTTTTTTTTTTTTATTGGTATAAAGTATTTTTTTTTTTCTGCACCACATACACACTACATACCCCCCGGATCAGGGGCGGATCCAGGATAAAATGACAGGGGGGGCACCATGATAAAAAAGGGTTTGGGTGGGGGAGGGGCGGTGTTAGTGGTGCCAGTGTACATACTAAGAGAGCGGCAGGAGAGAGTGGGAATGTAATTAAAAATAGGCCCTGGAATTTAAAGTACGCAGGCCCACCATGGTGACAAAAGTGAAGGATGTAGTTGTGCGCGCGCCAAAGACGCACTCCGGAAAAGGGGGTGTGGCCACTCAACAGGTGGCGTGTCAACACCATATACAACTTCTACACATTATGCAACAAAATACTAGACCCCATTATACTTGCCCCTTACACATGATGCCAAATGAAATGAGCCAAAATTCACATAATGCCACACGGATTGAGCCAGAATTCACATAATGCCACATGGATTGAGCCACAATTCACATAATGCCACACGGATTGAGCCAGAATTCACATAATGCCACACAGATTAAGCCAAAATTCACAATACGTTTCATAAACAGGAACATTGTCCACCAAAGGCGCGCATTAAACATTTACACCATAATATCCATTACACGTTAAGTTACACGCCATTATGTGTTATGCCAAACACCATAATGCCTATTAAAAATTATGCTACATAAGTGCTGCTTCTCTACATGCTCTTTGCCAAGGGTTCCATGCTCATTGCCAGAGGTTCCATGCTTGTTGCCATGTGGGATTACATGCTCATTGCCTAGGGGGAATACATGCTTGCGGTAAATGGGGGACAGCAGAAGTGATAGCCACTGACAGTGGCAGAGCCTGGCTGTATTCAGAGCACTGCAGGTACCGGCTATTTGAAATAATACCCCTTTCACACCAGAAAATGCATTCCCAGGTTGGCCCCTTTTACACCAGCGTAGTCCCTGCATTTTCTGGTGTGAGGGGGAGAGAAAACCACCCCTCCCCCCTTTAACCAGTTATCTCATTTAACCGGCTATATCTTCAGAACCAACGGACCCATTTACATGAGACAAGTATTATATTGAAGAACTTTTGAGTGGGCTCTGAATGATTTTGGTCCAGTGAAACTGGAACGTTTGGTTCCAGAGTAATCTGCCCTCAAAGAACATGAACAGCCATGAAATTACATTTCAAAAATAAAAAAAATGGTTTATACGCAATATCTCTGAACCGATTGACCGATTTGGACCAGCCTGGTATCCTATTGAAGGCCCAGCGATTTGGAATTGAATGAAATCACCCACAAGCTTCTGTGATGCCAGGGTGGGAACTGGCAGCCGTCGGAACTGGGTGGGGGTCGGAATTGACGGGTCCCATATTATCCTATGGGGAAAAAACGTTACAGGTTTGCCAGGCGATATCTCCGGTTCCCGGTGGGCTAGAGACACGGGGCTTGGCTCGTTGGAAAGCCCTGGTCCTCAGCTACAAAATAAATGACAGGGGGGGCACGTGCCCGGGTGCCCCCCCCCCTGAATCTGCCACTGCCCCGGATTGAAATAAAGTTTGTACCCCCCCCTACACTATACACGTGTTGAAACATTTCACTACCAGTAACACAAAAATAAAAATGGCATCCCAAATGTCCTCCCAAATGTCCTCCCAAATGTCCTCCCAAATGTCCTCCCAAATGTCCTCCCAGTCATCCAGGAGAATGTATTCAGTGGAGGAGGCATATGCCATGCTTGCCTCTGACTCTGACACAGGCAGTGATGCAAGCGGGGAATTTGAAGGATTCGTCTTAAGCTCCTCTTCCTCCTCTGGTGATGAGGGACCCCCTCAAAGACGCCCCCGTAGATCAGCTGAGATTCCCCCCCCAATAATTGATCTAGTATGGACCCCACCACCAGACAATTTTGAGCCCCAGGTTCCTGAGTTTTTGGCCATGCCAGGAATCCAATTTGATTCCACAGGTCTCAGAGAAATTGACTTTTTCAAATTATTTTTCTCTGATGATTTTATAAATTTAATGGTGGACCAAACTAATTTATATGCCCAGCAGTTTATTGCTCAAAACCCCACGTCATCATTTGCTAGGTGGACCCCTGTAGATGCAGTAGAGATGATGACGTTTTGGGGTCTGGTGTTTCATATGGGCATAGTAAAAAAGCCAGAAATTAGGCAATATTGGAGTACAGATGTTCTGTACAGTACTCCATTTTACCGTATGGCCATGCCCCGGACTCGATTTGAGACAATTCTTAAATTTATACATTACACCGATAATGCACAGTGCCCACCCAGAGATGATCCCACCTTTGACCGGCTATTCAAAGTCAGGCCGGTCATTGATCATTTCAGTGCCAAATTTGAAGAGGTGTACATCCCTGAAAAATTTATTTGTATCGACGAGTCCCTTATACATTTTAAAGGAAGGGTTAAATTCCGCCAGTACCTTCCCAGTAAGAGGGCAAGGTATGGCATAAAAATGTATAAACTGTGTGAAAGCACCTCAGGGTACACCCACAGGTTTAGGGTTTATGAAGGGAAGGATTCAAGAATTCAACCGCCAGAATGCCCCCCCTCCCTCGTAGGTGTTAGTGGGAAAATTGTCTGGGATTTAGTGCACCCCTTCCTGGATAAAGGTTATCACCTCTATGTGGATAACTTTTACACTAGCATCCCCCTGTTTAAGGCCCTTGGTTCAAGAGGTACAGCAGCTTGCGGTACTGTGCGCAAGAACCAAAGAGGCCTCCCAAAAACGCACATTGCCCAAGTAATGAGAAGGGGTGAAAGCAGGGGAATATGCAACGAAAATATGTTGTTGGTCAAATATAAGGACAAGAGGGATGTCCTTATACTGACAACAATTCACGGAGACAGTACCACCTCCGTCCCTGTACGAGGTACCAGTACCCACACCTCCAAACCTAATTGTATCCTGGATTACAATAGGTACATGGGCGGAGTGGATCTTTCAGATCAGGTACTGAAGCCGTACAGTGCCCTGCGGAAAACAAAAATCTGGTACAAGAAGGTGGCCGTGTATATCATCCAGATGGCACTGTATAACGCTTACGTGCTATTCCGTTCTACCGGCCAGAGGGGGACATTTATGCACTTTCAAGAGGAAGTCATAAAGGGCCTAATATTTGGGAACCAGCAGGCAGAGGGCCCCAGTACTTCTAGTACTGGCCCCCGTATTGTACCAGGGCAGCATTTTCCTGATGAAATCCCCTCCACTGGAAAAAAGGGCAGGACACAAAAAAGGTGCAAAGTTTGCTATAAAAAGGGAATAAGAAAGCAAACTATTTTCCAGTGTGACACTTGCCCCGACAAACCCGGCCTATGTATAAAGGAGTGTTTTAAAATATACCACACATCTATGGAATATTAGGTTCATAATTTCACCGTGCTTCGGGGGTCTTGCTAATGCCACATAGCACCCACCATTCATTCCACCAGAATCTGAGCCGCAAAATCCAAAAATCACTCCTTCCCTTCTGAGTCCTGCCATGCACCCAACTGGTATTTTTTGGTCACATGTGAGGCATTGCCGTACTCGGGAGAAATTGGGGCACAGATTTTGGGGTGCTTTGTCTCCTTCATTCCTTGTGAAAATGAAAAATTTTGAGCCAGAACTGCATTTTTGTGTAAAAAAATGTAATTTTTCATGTTCACTGCCCAGTTTTATCAAAATTGGTGAAACCCCTGGGGGTTTGAAATGTACACTATACCCCTAGATGAATTCCCTGAGGGGTGTAGTTTGCAAAATGGGGTCACTTGTGGGGGGGTTCCACTGTATTGGTGCTTTGGGGGTCTTGCTAATGCGACATAGCACCCACCATCATTCCACCAGAATTTGTGCTGCAAAATCCAAATATCACTCCTTCCCTTCTGAGTCCTGCCACTTTTTGGTCACACATGAGGCATTGCCGTACTCGGGAGAAATTGGGGCACAGATTTTGGGGTGCTTTGTCTCCTTCATTCCTTGTGAAAATGAAAAATTTTGAGCCAGAACTGCATTTTTGTGTAAAAAAATGTAATTTTTCATTTTCACTGCCCACTTGTATCAAAATTGGTGAAACCCCTGGGGGTTTGAAATGTACACTATACCCCTAGATGAATTCCCTGAGGGGTGTAGTTTGCAAAATGGGGTGACTTGTGGGGGGGTTCCACTGTATTGGTGCAACATAGCACCCACCATTCATTCCACCAGAATCTGTGCTGCAAAATCCAAAAATCACTCCTTCCCTTCTGAGTCCTGCCATGCACCCAACTGGTATTTTTTGGTCACATGTGAGGCATTGCCGTACTCGGGAGAAATTGGGGCACAGATTTTGGGGTGCTTTTTCTCCTTCATACCTTCTGAAAATGAAAAATTTTGAGCCAGAACTGCATTTTTGTGTAAAAAATGTAATTTTTCATGTTCACTGCCCACTTGTATCAAAATTGGTGAAACCCCTGGGGGTTTGAAATGTACACTATACCCCTAGATGAATTCCCTGAGGGGTGTAGTTTGCAAAATGGGGTCACTTGTGGGGGGGTTCCACTGTATTGGTGCTTGGGGGGTCTTGCTAATGCGACATAGCACCCACCAAAATTCCACCAGAATCTGAGCTGCAAAATCCAAAAATCACTCCTTCCCTTTTGAGTCCTGCCATGCACCCAACTGGTATTTTTTGGTCACATGTGAGGCATTGCCGTACTCGGGAGAAATTGGGGCACAGATTTTGGGGTGCTTTTTCTCCTTCATACCTTCTGAAAATGAAAAATTTTGAGCCAGAACTGCATTTTTGTGTAAAAAATGTAATTTTTCATGTTCACTGCCCACTTGTATCAAAATTGGTGAAACCCCTGGGGGTTTGAAATGTACACTATACCCCTAGATGAATTCCCTGAGGGGTGTAGTTTGCAAAATGGGGTGACTTGTGGGGGGGTTCCACTGTATTGGTGCTTGGGGGGTCTTGCTAATGCCACATAGCACCCACCAACATTCCACCAGAATCTGAGCTGCAAAATCCAAAAATCACTCCTTCCCTTCTGAGTCCTGCCATGCACCCAAATGGTATTTTTTGGTCACATGTGAGGCATTGCCGTACTCGGGAGAAATTGGGGCACAAATTTTGGGGTGCTTTGTCTCCTTCATACCTTCTGAAAATGAAAAATTTTGAGCCAGAACTGCATTTTTGTGTAAAAAAATGTAATTTTTCATTTTCACTGCCCACTTGTATCAAAATTGGTGAAACCCCTGGGGGTTTGAAATGTACACTATACCCCTAGATGAATTCCCTGAGGGGTGTACTTTGCAAAATGGGGTGACTTGTGGGGGGGTTCCACTGTATTGGTGCAACATAGCACCCACCATTCATTCCACCAAAATCTGTGCTGCAAAATCCAAAAATCACTCCTTCCGTTCTGAGTCCTGCCATGCACCCAACTGGTATTTTTTGGTCACATGTGAGGCATTTCCGTACTCGGGAGAAATTGGGGCACAGATTTTGGGGTGCTTTTTCTCCTTCATACCTTCTGAAAATGAAAAATTTTGAGCCAGAACTGCATTTTTGTGTAAAAAAATGTAATTTTTCATGTTCACTGCCCACTTGTATCAAAATTGGTGAAACCCCTGGGGGTTTGAAATGTACACTATACCCCTAGATGAATTCCCTGAGGGGTGTAGTTTTCAAAATGGGGTGACTTGTGGGGGGGTTCCACTGTATTGGTGCTTGGGGGGTCTTGCTAATGCGACATAGCACCCACCAAAATTCCACCAGAATCTGAGCTGCAAAATCCAAAAATCACTCCTTCCGTTCTGAGTCCTGCCATGCACCCAACTGGTATTTTTTGGTCACATGTGAGGCATTGCCGTACTCGGGAGAAATTGGGGCACAGATTTTGAGGTGCTTTTTCTCCTTCATACCTTCTGAAAATGAAAAATTTCGAGCCAGAACTGCATTTTTGTGTAAAAAATGTAATTTTTCATTTTCACTGCCCACTTGTATCAAAATTGGTGAAACCCCTGGGGGTTTGAAATGTACACTATACCCCTAGATGAATTCCCTGAGGGGTGTAGTTTTCAAAATGGGGTGACTTGTGGGGGGGTTCCACTGTATTGGTGCTTGGGGGGTCTTGCTAATGCGACATAGCACCCACCAAAATTCCACCAGAATCTGAGCCGCAAAATCCAAAAATCACTCCTTCCGTTCTGAGTCCTGCCATGCACCCAACTGGTATTTTTTGGTCACATGTGAGGCATTTCCGTACTCGGGAGAAATTGGGGCACATATTTTGGGGTGCTTTTTCTCCTTCATACCTTCTGAAAATGAAAAATTTTGAGCCAGAACTGCATTTTTGTGTAAAAAAATGTAATTTTTCATTTTCACTGCCCACTTGTATCAAAATTGGTGAAACCCCTGGGGGTTTGAAATGTACACTATACCCCTAGATGAATTCCCTGAGGGGTGTACTTTGCAAAATGGGGTGACTTGTGGGGGGGTTCCACTGTATTGGTGCAACATAGCACCCACCATTCATTCCACCAGAATCTGTGCTGCAAAATCCAAAAATCACTCCTTCCCTTCTGAGTCCTGCCATGCACCCAACTGGTATTTTTTGGTCACATGTGAGGCATTGCCGTACTCGGGAGAAATTGGGGCACAGATTTTGGGGTGCTTTTTCTCCTTCATACCTTCTGAAAATGAAAAATTTTGAGCCAGAACTGCATTTTTGTGTAAAAAAATGTAATTTTTCATTTTCACTGCCCACTTGTATCAAAATTGGTGAAACCCCTGGGGGTTTGAAATGTACACTATACCCCTAGATGAATTCCCTGAGGGGTGTAGTTTTCAAAATGGGGTGACTTGTGGGGGGGTTCCACTGTATTGGTGCTTTGGGGGTCTTGCTAATGCGACATAGCACCCACCAAAATTCCACCAGAATCTGAGCTGCAAAATCCAAAAATCACTCCTTCCCTTCTGAGTCCTGCCATGCACCCAACTGGTATTTTTTGGTCACATGTGAGGCATTGCCGTACTCGGGAGAAATTGGGGCACAGATTTTGGGGTGCTTTGTCTCCTTCATACCTTCTGAAAATGACAAATTTGGAGCCAGAACTGTATTTTTGTGTAAAAAAAATAATTTTTCATTTTCACTGCCCAGTTGTACCACAATTGGTGAAACCCCTGGGGGTTTGAAATGTACACTATACCCCTAGATGAATTCCCTGAGGGGTGTAGTTTGCAAAATGGGGTCACTTGTGGGGGGGTTCCTAACTTTTAGCATCTTATGGTGCCTAGAAACCTACATGGTGCCTAAAAAATAATCTCATAAAAAGGAGGCTCCAAAATCAAGTAGGTGCTCCTTCTATTATGAAGCCTGTGGTTTGGTCACCGTGCACACTAGGGCCACATATAGGATATTTATGAAAACAAAAGAATTGGGGGAATCAATTTTCAGTCACATTTATCTAGTAAAATGTACTGTGTTCCTTAGAAAAATGTATTAAAATTGCAAATCTGCAAAAAAAAAGAAATTTTGAAATTTCACCTACACTTTGTTTTAATTCCTGTGAAACACCTAAAGGGTTAACAAACTTCCAAAATGCTGTTTTGAATACTGTGAGGGGTGCAGTTTTTGAAATGGCATCATTTATGGGGGTGTCTCACATACAAGTCCCTCAAAGTCACATCAGAACTGAACTGGTCCCTAAAAAAATCAGTGTTTGAAATTTTCTTGAAAATTTGAGAATTTGCTATTCATATTGTAAGCCTCCTAGTGTCCCAAAAAATTAAAAGGAAGTTGAAATAATGATGTCAACATAAAGTAGACATATGGTCTATGTTAGTTATTCACTATTTTGAGTGGTAAGATTATTTGTCTCACAAGCAGAAAATTTAACATTTTGCAAATCGCTAAATTTTCCATTTTTTCACGATATTTTGGTATTTTTCACAAAAAAACACAGACTGTATCGACCCAAATTTACCACTAATTTGAAGTACAATGTGTCACGAAAAAACAATCTCAAAATCACTGGGATAAGTAAAAGCAAAAAAAAGTTATCCCCACTTAAGTGAGACATGTCAGATTTGAAAAAAAGGGCTCTGTCAGGAACGCAAAAACTGGCTCTGTCAGGAAGGGGTTAATACCCTTAGTGAAGTGTAGTTATGTTAAATCAATGGCCCCTCCTTCATCTATTGTTTAAGTCACCAGTCAAAAACATCAATATGATTTATTTGGCATGATCTCCCCTAGTAAATCCATGCTGTTTAAGATCATGCAGGTTACTGGAATTGAGATAATCCACAATTGTCACTTTTAATAGTGTTTCCATCAATTTCCCTACAAAGGATGTAAAGCTAAGTGTTCGGCAATTGCTTGCCTCTTCCTTGCTTCCACTTTTGTGCAGTGGTACTGTCCCCTGGAATCACTCCTGTAGCTAGTGAATGATTGAATAATAACATTAATAATAATAATTCAAGCTCTTTAGTATCCTTGGATGTATCCCTTCTGGATCCATTGATTTCTCCAAAACCTGCCTTCCTAAAATCTATACATCTTTGTTTTGTTTGATACAAGTTGGTCCTTGTCTTTATACTGTAGCATAGCATACTGATTGATAGTCTCTGGATCCTAGGTTATGTCCTACATTTATCTCTGGTATTCTGCTATAATTTGTGAAAATGTCTTATGTCTAATATTTATCTTTGAATGTGGCACCCTCACTAACTTTAGAACGTCCCCACTTCTAGTTCAATGTGAAAAAGGGATCTCCCAGTTTACATTGGGTAGATATAAGTCTCCCATGACAATTCACTCCAATTTTAAAGCCATTTCAGTTTCCTGTTCAGGTTTTCCTGGTAGTCCATAGATCACTTTAGTGCGAATGATATCCCCCAGTTTCTATGGTCACCCAAAAGGCCTCTGTTTTTTGCCCAAATATTTTGTATCAAAGTAGCATTTATGCTTTTTTTTTTAGATATGTTGCTACCCCTTCTCTGATCTTTCCTATTCTATCATTTCTAAATAAAGTGTAACATTAAGTGTAACAATATCCAAACCCTCCCTTGTCACTATTTTATCTCCCAAGCTCCTAGCATTTGCATACATAGATGTAAGAGGTCTCTTTGTGCATCTCCTATTCTTTGCTATGCTCAAACGCTTCAGTTCATAACCATTTAGGGCAGGGCTGGGCAACTACGGCCCTCCAGATGTTAATGAACTACACATCCCAGGATGCTTTGCATTAGTTTTGCTATGTGGCCATGCTGAAACTGATGCAAGGCATGCTGGGATGGGTAGTTCATCAACATCTGGAGGGCCGGTGTTGCCCAGCCCTGATTTAGGGCAATACATGAAAATGTTTTATTTTTTATTCATGTTGTACAGTATTTATCTGGATTCAGATGTGGTTTAATGTTTGATTTACTGCTTTTAAAAAGTTATAGTAAATTACCATACACCCTAAGGGCGGGATGTATTAACATACATCGCCGCCCTTCGCACTGCAGCCGCCGCGATGCTGCCGCATATGTACTAACATATGTGGCCAGCATCGGGTCGCGGTGACGGAGACCCCCGCGATACCTGTGATGTGGGCTGCGGGGGTCTCCGTCACCTCCCGGCGGCTGGCAGCGTCCCCCTGCGTCTCCTCCTCCCCCCTGAAGCCGGATGTCCTCCCGGCTGTCACACCAGGGGGAGGAGGAGATTTTGGAGAACGGGAGGGGGGGAGGAGCGCGGACGTCGTACGGCGGGAGACGAAAGAAGCCCATAGGCTTCTATAGGGTATCGCCACCCAGGGGGTGGCGATACCCAGCCTTGCGAAAACGGGGCGGACGGGGATTGATACATAGGAAAATGCCGTAAAACGGGGGTTTTACGGCATTTTCCCTTTAGTAAATCTCGCCCTTTATGAGAAAGTTAAAGCTATTGCTCAGAAGGCACCTTCTTGTAGGCCTTATTGTAAAAAAATAAGTGGTTACAGTTTGTAGTAATGCATGTATGAAACTACTTATAGAATATGGACAAATGAAAATTTACTGTAATATACTATAATATAAGAAAACAATGTAATGTAAGAGAATGGACCTCTGCAGTTCTCTTTGGAATCCTGTTCAACTGTGTCTATAACATTCAGGAGGTTTACTGCTTCTTTTTCAAAGCCAAGGATGAAGTTCCATTTTTTTCTGGTCGTCTAACAGAAATGATTTAGCTAAGTAAGGTGTATAAGTATTACGCTGCTGAATGTTCCCCTGTCTGTTACTGCTTGCAGCTGTTCAATTACACACACGCTACAGTAATTGAGACTCTCCTCTAATTTGTTCCATATTATTTAGCTTTGCTGCTGCAACAAACTTGCTTAGTGCCGACTCTATGTGAAAATGAGGATCCGCTATCTGCGGTGCTGCTTGCCCCGTGTGTCTTTTACAGCCTTTTTCTTCTGATTTGCGGAACTGATTACTAATTGGCATTCTGTTTGTGGCAAGTTGGAAGCTGTCAGCCTCAATATCAGCAGCAGTGTATGGTTTGCACCTGATGTCTGCGAATGCCGCTCAAAGCATTAAAAGGGAAATGGAGGAAACTCAGGGTGAAATGTAATATGGTGAGAGATTTGGTAAGACATTTCCAGTTTTATTAAAGCGGCAATCATTAACACTTCAAAATCAAACTGGTTTTGCCGTGTAAATGATTGCCGCTTTAAATTTTTTTGGAGATGTCTCACCAAATCTCTCACTGTCTGAATCTCTCATTCTATTAAATTTCACCTTATGTTTTTCATACTATATAGCTTAATACCAGTGCAATAACTAGGGGTATGCACGCAGGGGTGCCAGGGTTACAACTGTCCCGGGCCCCCAGCCTCTGGAGGGGCCCAGGCAGCTGCCCACAGTGGCACGGCACCACCACCCCCGCACCCGCACAAATGCCCCCACCCGGCGGCCAGGCTCGCACAATACACAGTGCAGCCTACAGAGCACCGAGCCTAGGATACAGAGGGGCTCGGCACTCTGCAGGCTGCACTGTGCAGTGAGTGCTCCGAACCCCGAGTCCCGGGAGAAGATTCTGCTGCTGCATCCCCGACACCACCGCTGGTAAGCAATTGGGGTGGGGGAGGCGGGGGTGCCGGCGCGCACGAGGGGGGGTGCCGCCGTTGGGGGCCAGGCTGAAGGTCAGTCAACATTACTAGTGGCGGCCCTGTGTGCATGCTATGGCTGTGCACAGGGTGTAGCGCAGAGCTCTACTTCCCATAAACAGTAGCCCCTCCCCCTATGTGTAATGTCATGGATTTAGGGGGCCGCACAGGCCCTGCCGCTCTGTTACAGTGCTGCATAATGAACACATCTTAGCTCCATAACCAGCTGATGCGCATGCATGGAGGACACAGGCATTTACGGTTGGTAAAACTATCCCAGGCACTAACCTTAATATCCTCTATGCTTGCCTACTGTTTTGATACATATGTCCGGGAGCATATAAAACTTACAGGAGTTCTCCCTGACTCCCAGGAGAGGATAGAACTGGAATCCATCTACTTTCCCTTGTGAAGTGGGCAAGTTGGGGGATTAATGTTAATATAATAATGATTTCTAAGAACTCACAAACGTGGTTGCCCTTCTTCTTTACAGCGATGCACCTGCCCAAGTCCAGGAAAGTTGTGGTCCATGAATGCATCCAGTAGCTTGGTAATCCATCATACAGTCCAGATTTGGCTTCCTGTGACTTCTTGGATGTGCCACAAATCAAGTGCAAGATGCGTTGGATTTGTTTTGTGTGACCAGAAGCAGCAGTGGAGAGCTTTGTGCAGCATGTAGAAGGCATACCTGCTACGGACTGGTCCAGCTGCTTCACCAAGTGGGTTGAGTGCATAGACTCCTCTGGCCAATACATTGAAAAGTTGTAGTACTTTTTTGTGAATCTGTAAGCTTATTGCACACCCCTCCTATACCTTGGTGTAGCAGCAGTCCCTACAGACCCTAAAGTTGTTTGTAGGCTGTGGATGGGATCCCGACTGTCTGACCCCTATACCACACCCACTGTGGATTGCTTCTGGGCACTGGGGATATTGTGGGGACATCGCAGGCTGACACCCTTCCAAGCCAACGTCCTGCTGTCAGTGCAGCAGACAGGAGACGCCGCCCTGGAGCACAGCACCGTGGGAGAGATGTCCCTCCCAATATGGCAATTTTGGGAGGGACATTTTCAATGGTACTGTATGAAGGGGTGGGTGCAAACACCCTCTGTGGCTGGGGTGGATTCCCCTGACGAGTAGATATTATAGGGGTGCAAAATTTGCAGTTACGCCGTTGCGTGTATACCAGAGGCAGAACTCTGGGAGGCAATGGAGTTATCTGCCGCCGGGCTCCTGCTCCCAAGGGGGCACCCCCCCAGTTATTTAAAACCAACAATATTGTTTCTGTGGCTGAGTTCTGAAATACATATGTGCTCTCTTTCTATCTATCTATCTATCTATCTAAATAGAAATATATATTTTATATAAGGTTATATAGGGTTGTGTGTGGGTGGGGGGTGGGTGCAATATATGTCTTGCCTCCAGGCAACTGGAACGAACTTACTCCACTGGTGTATACCTTATACAGGAAACATGTTGGAAAACTGTGCAAGACAGCAGGAAATGCTGCAAAGTTTATGTTTAGGTATTGACGCAGACAAATGAGCGGGGTGTCAGGAAGTGTGATATAGACCAGCCATTATATAGACTAACAGTGGGTTCTGGAGTTCACAACGATGGTTTCTGAGTTCAGAGCAGATGATTTTAGGCAGAGGTCCTACTTCAGGCATCGGGAATTCTAGCAGTAATTTGCAGAGCAGTGAATCATTTTAACCATTGAGTTTCATTACTATACTAACTGCAGTGATTTCAGGCTGTGCATTCTTATCTGTATGGCATACAAGGGTAAAAAGTAATATAATATGTGCAATTTTACAAATAAAAATAATATAGATAAAATCGAATTATATTAATAATACATGAGCCTGATGGGTACACAATGCATATTCTTGCACCTTATTTTGGGGTATTGTTAGTGGTGAACAAAGGACAGCCATAAATTCATTAGTTACACTGCAAAAGCATCTGAGGAGCCAGACAAGTGTACTGTAATCACAGTCAGTCTCAACATATAGTTTAGCAGTGGACGTTTATGGCTAATTTAGCTAATGTGGCTTCCAGCGCTAATGGAAGTTTTTGTCTGTTCTCCTAATCATGATAAATGCTCCGTGCTGCCGACATTTTCTGCAGAAATTCAGCATGGTCTGTGCTCCCGGTGGCCGATTACAGTACTGTCATGCACGTCGCCTTCCCTTTTGGCAGCCTACACGCGCTCTATCTCTTCCCTGCAGCTTCATTTGCTAATGGCCATACTAATGACGTTTTATATTAGTATTTCAAATTAATGCAACATTTAAATAAAAAGGATTGTACTGTATACAATTTTATTTAGCTCAATTATTTGGTAAATATTTAATTAAAACTTCTATGGGGGGGGAGGGGGCAAGATTAGTAGAACTTAGAAAAAAATACAGAAAGTTGAATAGGAATCGTATTCCTGGCAGGGGCTTATTGAAAGTGGTATGCGTCGCTAGGTTGACAGCATAGGCCTGCGCACATTGAGTGTTAGGGGTGCACATGCACCACCTGATGCTGCGCCCAGCCTTATGAACACCTCCCTGCCGCTAGCAATACCAGCAATACCTTTTTACCAAAAACGTTTGTTTTTTTAGAACTGTATTCCATTTAAAGAAGTGCCCATCAATCAATGGGATGCAGTCAAAATCCGGAATGGGTCAAAATCCGGAATGGGTCAAAATCCGGAATGGGTCAAAATCCGGAATGGGTCAAAATCCGGAATGGGTCAAAATCCGGAATGGGTCAAAAATTCGGAATGGGTCAAAATCCCGAATGGGTCAAAATCCCAACATGGTCAAAATCCCAACATGGTCAAAATCCCGACATTTAAAATCCCGACATTTAAAATCCCGACATTTAAAATCCCGACATGGTCAAAATACAGACATACTGTATAGAATGTACAGGTAAAACAGTCAACATGACTTTCAGTCGACAGGTCGCCAAGGGTTTTTTCACTGTTTTTTGACCCAACATGTGCCGACAGGCGGTATTTCATGCACTACCATACACTATGGTGTGGTGGGAGAATAAAATAGTGTGCCCGAAACATACCGAGCGAAGCGAGGGGCTGCGGTTCACTTCCAACTGTGTCCGTGTCGACATTCGGGTCAAAAAAACAGTGAAAAACCCCATGTCGACCTGTTGACCGAAAGTAATGTTGACTGTTTCACCTGTACATTCTATATGTTGGTATTTTTAATGTCGGGATTTTGACCGTCGGGATTTCATACCGAATCCGTTTTTGACTTTATTTGCATGCACTGTTACACAGAGTAATTAGAAGGAGATTACGGTGTGGCTGAGAGACGTTTTATACTGTAGCGAATGCCAGTCGATGATGGTACACACGCCTGATTGGCGGTGTTAGACACACCCAATGGGCGGTGATAGACATGCCCAGTAGGTGGTACTACACACACCCTTTTGACGGTGCACCGCTTAATAAAATGTGCTGCGCATGCCTATGGTTGACAGTCAAAAGGACGACCACTACTGGTCAACAGTGAATTGGTGGACACATGAAACGGTCGACATGGTCAACATGCCGGTACAAGTAAAATGTGGCCGTGAAAAGGGTTGACATATAGGAGAAGGTTTACATGAGCTTTTCTCTATTTCTCTATGTCGACATGGATGCTGCACTCTGTATACTATTATATCTTCCCTCTATATCCACTGGGATGGTAAAGTATGAACACGTCGGTTAAAAAACAAATCATGAAAAACTCATGTCTACCTTTTTTCCATTTCTACCTTCTTCATGTCGACCATATGCTTGGGTCCTTTTGATAATGTCGATCTAATGTACAGTATGTTGACCTTTTTCATTTGTCGATCTTGACTGTTGACCAATAGTGGTCGATCTACTGGCGGTTGACCTAGATACTGTCAACTTAATGACCACATACCATGAGGAGGGTGCCCCCCTGTGCATTCCGTCTTTCCGCTTTCTTTGGTAACATACCTAGTAACATACATAGTAATTAAGGTTGAAAAAAGAAGTTGGTCCATCAAATTCAACCTATCCAACTTCAAACTACTGACTTGAGTAAGTCATTTACATGATTCCTTTAGTGGCCAAGAATTTACCCAGTTTTGATTTAAATTTAACAGTAGTTGCCGTAACCACCCCCACCGGCAATGAGTTCCAGAATTGCTTTCTCGCAATACTCCCATAAAAGACAGGGGGCAGTTGGGTTCAATCGAATCTTTCCCGCCAAACCTCATTGGAAGATCTGACTCTTTTGTATCCAGCTCCTAATAGTACAGACGAGTGCATAACATGTAAATTATTTGTTGTGCATCCACTGTGTGCGGAAAGTTGTGGTTCCATGCACAAGCATCCTTCATCCACCACAGAATCAGAATCAAAATCCAAGCGCTTCTCTATACTACAATATTGGGGAGGAAAGAGTAATCTTTACCGGCTCCCGTCGGTATCTCTTCATCAGAAAGTCATGTGGACGTTCTAAAGAAACACCTCCGCGTTACTGAGAGGGGTTACACTGTGCACGATGCTGCTTTCATTCGGTTCTATCCGGTTCATATGATGTCACCTTGCTTTTTGCCTTAAACAATAAAATTGTGTTTTAGATCGATGTTCCCAGGAGTGGTTTAGTACCCAGTGCTAATGGAAGCAACGCCATTCCCAGCATTTGATTTCTAGGAATGTAATGAGGTGTGATATGCAGAGATATCCAGAGCGAGCCTGAGGTTATCAATACACAGTGCTTTTGTAAATATTCAGTGCTAGCCACAGCAATTTGCACATGAGATTACACAGGATAATGTTTTCTACAGAATCACAGCAGTCTCATATACAGAACATTGTAATGTGGGTTTTTTTGTTTGTTTTTTGGGACGCTGCAGTTCAGTGTAAAAAGGAGAGATGATATAAAAAGAATTCTGATTGTTATATTTGAAAGATGTTCCATAAGTCAGTAAGGTTACTGACCTCAAGGGGATTTTTCACCTTGAAGAACCATTAACTGGTCCTAATTATCGACATAAGCCATTCCTCTACCCACAGCCTAGACCTTATCCCCCACACTGCAGTTTAATCCTTACCCCCTTCTCAATGCCTAACCCTAACTCCACCCTCCCTGCAACATATCTCTAACCTTTCTTTCCCCACAGCCTAACCCTAACTCCCCCCCCCCCTCCCCACCCTAGTGCCTAATCCTAATCACACACACACACCCCACCCTAGTGCCTAAACCTAATCCCCCCCTTCCCTACACCTGCCAACTGCTAGCCAGGCCTCCATATTTACGGATAGGGATCCCGGCTGTCAGTATTCTGGGATCCTGATGTATGTGGAGCTCCGGCGCCAGTCATGTGCAGCTAGTTGGGATGTCGGCATAAACAAGTTGCAAATGAGATACTAATACTATACATACATAGCCCACAGCGTATTACTGTGGACAGCTTTTGGCATCTGTCCAGGGTACTTACTATGAGATCTGGCTGCATTTTGCTTCAGCTTATAAAACAGGGATTGAACGCTCTTGGATCATTATGGAAGAGCACTATAATGTGGTCAAATACTATACTTCAGCACTTATGATAGTTCTCAGATAAGATCTATCTATCTAGGGGCGGATTGGGTTGGAAAACCAGCCCAGGAAAGATCTGGAAGCAGCCCTAATGGGGTCGGGGTCTGCTGAGGGGCTGGGGGCGGGATGTTTTAACATCCGCAGCCCTTCGCCGCCCCCCTTCGCCGCCCATCGCCTACATAATTATCACATGTGCTCTAACATATGCGATAATTATGGCAAAGGGCAGCTCTTGCGTTAAGAGCTGTCCTTTGCGGTGAGAGTCAGCGGGTCCCATCGGGAGCCGGCGGCTCCCCCCTCCCTCCCTTACGCGGTCGGCTTACAGTTTACACTGACTGTACTGCCGGTGCTGCTGCTGTGCCGGGCTCTCCTCCTCCCTACACCCGGAAAAGGATCACAGTGCAGGGAGGAGCATTCGAACAAGTCTCAAGAAGCATTAGAACAAGAACCCCTTCAGTATGTTGTTATAGTGCCCACAAAGTTCCGGTTACGCCCCTGAACCGTAGTGCCTAGTTTACTGTAGGTGAGAAGTTGAACAAGGTGTGCTTGGTTACCTCCAGGAGAGAAAAGCAGTGTGTATGTGTGTCGCCAGCTTTTTATGCGGACACCCATAAAACACTTGGGCGTTCCCCCTGGTCCTACCCTGTGTCCGACCCACACAGAGAATGTCCCAGCAAGAGTGTTCCGAATTCAGATCGCTATGACCTATCCTGAATCGGCCCCTAAAAGTAGATTTCCGTCCTCAGAAAGGGTATGTATGATCATAATGAACAGCTGTGTGGTGGATTTAGACTATTCTGTAACTGTGGAATAAAAAGATAAAGCTGAAACAGATGCCGGTAATTTAATGAAAAACCCGACCAAAGATTTTACCGCTCACGATTTGAAGTAGAAACTCTGTAATTGAAGCTGCGGATCTTCTACACATTTTAATCTTCGAGTAAGAAGCGAAGATCCGCTACGGAGAAGGTTTTCATTAATTCACAAATTAGTTTTCAGAAGGTAAAATGCCAGCAAGCTTGCAGGGTTTACAATCAGTGCAAATCAAAAAATATCGAATATTTTTTACAGAAGACTACCCAAAAGAACATTGTGTAGGTTTCTAATTCCATTTACCGATTTTAGTGCTTAGAATATTCAGGATCGTGCTTGCCAGTAATTTGGTCGTTGGGTCAGTCAGTAACACTGTAACACACACACACACACAATGATGTGTCAGTAATGACCCATCGTTAATTACCGTTGTTCATTTTCACCTTTGAAGTGAGAATGAAGGACCTCCGCATTGCAGGTGATCGCTGGTGCACGACGGATGACAAACGACCACATAGGATGCAGGACCTTTTTCTATTGAAAAAACAAACAATGTTAATGACCATAGTCAAATTGACCTGCATGGATAGACGATGGCTATGGTCTTTAACGACCCACGGGTACACGCATCGTTGGTAGTCGTCTGTCATTGGCAGCATAAACAGTAGACGATGAAAAAGATTCACCTGCTAAACGACTGACAAGCTCCTGGCAGCAGCTCCACAATTTCCAGCAACTTCTCTCGGCCACGCCCCCTTCTCGGCAGGTGGTACATTGAATCCCGCCTGCCAAGTCTGTGTCAAGCCCGCCGAGAACAGGACATGGTCACGGCTGTTGGGCCAGCCCGACAGTCGTGACCCTGCATTGAATATACCCCTTAGTTGGAGAGAAGCGCTAGTCAGCCTGTTCCAGCAGCATATTTCATTGTCCGTTAAGTCCGACACTGGTGCTACTATACTCATATACTACTAAGGTGATTCATTTTAATATCATCAAATGTAATGTCTCTACGGCAAACCGTTTCAATTCTAAATAGAACAAGTGAAAGAAAGCACTCTAGTCTACGAGCTAAATTTAATAGGGTGTGAGAACCAGAAAGTGAAAGATTTTGGGAGATTTTTTTTAAATGATAAACTTGAGTCAGCATGGACTGCGTCCTTTCGCTTCGTTCGCCACGCTTTGGGCATGGAGTCTCCCTACGTTCGGCACACTATTAAAGTCTCACTCTATGCCAGGGGGCGCTGTGAGGTCCAGTGACAGGTGTAGACGCTGTAGCTGCATGTTACTTTGACTCCGTCCATCTCCTACTAGCGCGGCTGCAGGAAGCGCTGATGACTGAATTCAGCCAATCAGCAACTGGCAAGTCTTTTTGAAGTCATCAGCGCTTCCCGCCGCAGCGCTAGTAGGAGACGGACGGAGTCAAAGTAAGATGCCGCTACAGCGGCTACACCATTCTTGCCTCACATGCTGCAGCTTCAACGGAGGAGAGGAGGCTGAGCTAGGAAGCCCGGAGAGCCACACCCAGCTGTCCGCCGCCGCCCCACGTGACCCAGCCCGGCCATTCACAGCAGGACGCACATGGCTGAGTCGGAGGGCGGGTCACTGGTGACAGCAGCAGCATGGGATGAGGAGGAGAAGGGCAGCAGCCGTGGCGGTGAGAGGACTGTGCGGGGAGGGGGGGGTCTCCGGCGCCAGGGACAAGGCGTCATTTGGTCTGGTCCCCCCTGTCAGCTGCTAAGCAGCGGGGAATAAACGCTGTGCGCATGCGCACAACGTCTATTCCCGCAGCCAGGGGGCTGGGGGCATGGCTAGAGGCTCACAGAGCCTCTGGGTCATGCCCCCATAGCGGCAAAATGGGGGTGTGGCCTCGCGGGAGAGCCGCGATTATAGGCCACGCCCCCAATTAGGCCACCCCCCCCCCGAAAATTTCCCGTCTACGGAGCTTTGAAAGTTGGGAGGTATGCTTTCAGAAAGGGGGGGGGGGGGGGCACCAAATGACTGCCTTGCCCCGGGCGCCGGAAACCATAGTTTCGGCCCTGCAGTAACACAGTGTCCTAAATAATATGGAACACTTGCTCAGTATAGTTGCATGGGTACTTGTGTATTAGCAGGGCGCCCACTAAGCAAATTGCTTAGTGGGCTATTCTGTGTAAGAAAATCGCATCGCATCGAATGCGATCGCACCGCCTGCAAAATCGCATGCGATCACATGCGATTTTATAGGGTGTGATGCCATTAAATTTACTATTCACTTCTATGAGATGCAATGAGATTTAGGCACCCCCCACTATCCACGCCATCCCAAAGAGTGGCGGCGGAACGCATCCTCACGACCTTTTCATACCCCCAATATCCACTTCGGCGTGTGGCCGGGCGGCTTCACCCTGCCTGTCTCCACTTCAGGGAGACGGGCGGGGTTCTGGGCGGCGGGGAGCTCCATCGGAACGGGGCGTGTAAGCATCTTGTGTGCCCCCTTCTGGCGGCTGGCGGGGGCCTCTAGACAGAATTGCCAGTCCCTGCATGCATGTCCCCGGCTCCATCTGTGTATATATATTTCATTTAGCATTTTTACCCATTGGAATCTAAAACACTGAATGACCCAGAGCCTGATAAAATATTCAGAACATGCCAGCATCTTTGCAGTGAAACAGAGACCCATTAAATTGGCAATTACCACTCCCAGAAGACAAAAATGTGCCAAGTCTTAGAGAAGGAATGAAATGATCTTCCTACATGGACTCAGAGCTAGAAAAATCTAATTGCAATTGGTCGCATCAAATTACTTGAGACCTACAAATAAGTATCATGATGTAATAAAATACACACATGGGCTTAATTCATCAAACGCAAGCCATCTCCTGTACCTTCCTTCCACATTCTCCAATCGTTCATATTAGCAATTAAGCTACTTATGAGCCCGGTGTATGACAAAAGCTCTGCTGTGATGATGCCACAGTTTTACTGAGATGCGGACAGGACCTAGATTCTGACATCATTGAGGGCCAGATGCGCTAAGCTTCAAAAAGGATAACATGGGGCCTTATTTTGGTTCATTCTTTCTGACAAAATCCTTCTTAGATGGGCAAAACCATGTGCACTGCAGGTGGGGCAGGTGTTACTTGAGCAGAGAGAATTAGATTTGGGTGGGGTTTTACTTCAAAGTGAGATCTATATTGCAGTGTAAAAATAAAGCTGTCAGTATTTTCCCTGCACAGAAACAAAATTACTCACCCAAATCTAATTCTCTCTGCACAAGTAACACCTGCCCCACCTGCAGTGCACATGGTTTTGCCCATCTAAGAAGGATTTTGTCAGAAAGAATGAACCAAAATAAGGCCCATGGAGAGTTATAAACAACTAACCAATCAGCTCCTGCCTGACATTTTTCAAACACAGTCTGTGACGTGTCACTTTTGAAGCTTAGTGCATTTGGCCCCTGATTTGTTGATTTAAAAATATGATGTAAAGCTTTTACGTCCAAAATGCCACAACAATACCTAAGGTTGAATTACTTTAAAATGTGTAAGAAGCTGGCAAAATATTACAGGGTTATCGTTCCAATGACCCAAATGGTTATCTGGATGAAGGATGATTGTGCAGTGTGTGTGGGAGCATTTCCAAAAACACTCAAAATCAGTCAAATCTCATATGTTCGTTCCAACAAGTTGATTAAGAAAGAAATGTTTTCCGTAACCACTTGATCCAGATGATTATCATTCAGCGTAGGGTTACGATAGGACACTCACTCCCTTCACTCAATTTGATGATTGTGAGCACAGACATAGATAGACACTCATTGCATATTACTGCACCTTTGGTACTTTTAGCACAGGGCTGGTTCCCCCCCCCCCCCCCAAGATCACAGGAAAACCCCTGTGGGATCCCCATCCTTATTTAAGGGGGGCATGGGTCATAAGGTTGACAGTGTCTAGGCTGACAGTCAAAAGGTTGACCACTATTGCTCAACGGGCTAAAGGTCAACATGAGGTTTCTCCGCTGGGGTGGCTCACTGTAATTGTAGGTTAGTGCAGTGGTTCCCACACTGTGCGCCTAGGCACCTTGGAGCGCCTTGAGGCTTTTGCAGGGGCTCCTCCGGTTGGTAGTCCAGGACCAAATCCAAATATTTATGGTCAAAGTGAAAAGCAAAACCAGTGGTGGTAGCTGCCCATCATAAAACATATGGACAATCATAAGTACAGCTCTTTACACACCACATGACTACACCTAAGGGTGACAGGTAGGTACAGTTTACTTAATTTAAGGTTGTTTTCAAAACCTATTAATAAACTTTTATGAAAAAAAAGACCTGATTCTGTGCTCTAGGCTGCCATGCATCAAGGAAGCTTGGGAACCAATGGGTTGGTGAATACATACACAAGGTAACTCGCCTGCTAATAGAGTAACCTTGTATAATTTAAGTGACTGAAGTCTCACCGCTAGAGTAGTGGGACATCGGTGGACCAGGGCACATCGGGGATTTTCATTGCAGTCCTGTCCGAGCCGTCCTTCATGTTTTTGGCTTGCAAATTGATGGAAATTTGAATGCTATTGTATTTTATTTTCAGGTGATGTGGCCTACGAATCAATTCCTACGCCATTAAATGTGTGAAGTGCTTTCCATGGAAACATATTTAGAGTTAATTTATAAATAATAGAATGAATGATTAAGTCATTCCTTATATGGTGCACAATCTTTCTGGTGTCAACACTGACCGTGTTTCAATTATAAATTAAAAGGGTCTTAAAATGTTCTCATGAGAATTTCCTGTATCGAACACCCCGTTACCTGTTTGACCGTACTATGCCTACACCCAGCCTAACTGTGGGGCAGTTGTACGAAGTATCATTAAGGGGAAGAAGTGGTATCGTGTGCTGATGCCACTTCTCCCCCATGTAAGGAGGAGCCGCCATTTGGTAATAGACAGAGGCGCTAGATGCACTTGTCCATAACGACGCTGAGCATTCCGCCCCCTGCCGCTATCGACTTTGACCGCTGCAGGCGGTGATGCCCTATCCCCACAGCAGGGACGTCGCTGTCCTTGCTGCAGGCTCTGTGCTGTGTAGGATATCTCACGTGAGTAGTGAGATGTCGCGCATGCCCAGTGAGCCGGCCGGGCAGGCAGAGACAGATCGTCATTCTAAACTGATGTGCTGTCTCCAGAAGGGAACGTCGCCGAAGAGGGGAGTTTGCGCTCCCCCGCCTCTACGGACAAGACATTAAGACAAGATGTTAATGCATCTTGTCTGTTTCCCTTCCTGTTTCACCTCGTTAATGAGGCTAAGCAGGAAGTCTTATTGCGGCGCTGTAATACTCTACCCCTGAGTTTCCATAGTAACAAAAAGCTGAAGGTTTGTATACTCCACAATCATTTTGTGGTAGCTGCTGGCAGCTTTGTATAATCGCTTATGTCGTTTTGTGAGCATTGAAGGCGGCAATGTCAGCTGCATAACTTACACATCTGCATCAGTGTGAGGTACATATGGTATAATGTTGCTGATGTATTAAGCCTGATAAAAGTGGAAGGTGATCATGCACCAGCCAATCAGCTGTGTTTGAAAAATGACAGTTAAGGCCCATAGGGCCAGATGTATCAAGCTTCACAAAGTGATAAAGTGGAGAGTGATAAACAACCATCCAATCAGCTCTTACCTGATATTTTTCAAAACCAGCCTGTAACATGGCAGGTAGGAGCTGATTGGCTGGCTGTTTATCACTCTCCACTTTATCACTTTGTGAAGCTTGATACATCTGGCCCTTACACACTAGCCGATGCCCCCCGAAATTGAGGGGGCAAGCATCAACAAGTGCATACATGCTTTGCCGATTCCTGCTCTGAGGTGACCTCCCTCCTCTGGACATGCTTGGACGAGGTCATTAAGGATGTGCAGGAAGTGAGTGTACACACTAGGCGATATTGACCTCAATATTGCTCGGAAAGCCGTTTCTGAGCGATATTGTCAACAATATCTCCAAGTATGTATGGGGCTTTAGGAGTTGATTGGTTGGTGCATTATTACCTTTCACTTTATGTCCTCTTTATCACTTTACCAGGCTTATCTGCCACAATGTTATTGCTTAAATCACTAATCTATTTACAAGTAAAGCAGAAAGCAGTGACTCCGCCATTTTCCCGTAGAGATTGCATCTCTTATGGTGTGTACCAGGGGTTAAAGTGAGGGGGAACAGGGTGGAACTGAGTTCCACCACCTCTGTGAGGTGGAACATTTTAACCTCCACATTGGCCGTGCACAGTAATTCTCACAGAAAAGCATTCTAGTTTGCAGGGGGATGACAAAAACCCTACCACTGTCTCTGCCTAATTGGGTAAGGGGTGTAATTAGGTGGCATAGAGAAATGAGTTCCCCACCTCTGAATGACCACTTTATGCCCTGGTGTGTACACTACACAGTGCAATTTAGCCATCGATTTTGACTATATAGTTTAAATCGAATCGGGATTGCGCAGACATCGTATGGAGATAGAACAAGTTTTTAAGCTTTCTATCCCGATTCGATGCCGATGTGCGCTCCCGTTCAGCTAAAATCGAAAAAGCCAAATAGACAGGGCAGCGATGACTATGTAGTGCAGATTGAATGTAGATAGTATGAATTTTATGTATATACAGAGTTAGCAAAGATTGCATAGCACTCAATTCTTATTTGAATAGCAAAGGAATCTCACCGTGTGTACACACAATAACCGTATAAAGTATATTTATTTATTTATTCAGTTAGTGTTTTGACATTTGTGAAAGAAAAGTGCATTTGAAATCACTGCCTGTCTTACTAATCCTGTGGAAAAGCTGATGGTCAAATTTCAGCTCTATGGTCCCATCGACACCTGATAAGAAAATTAGTTTTCATGCTAGCTGCCTAGTACAGTAATTGGATATTCATGTATTGGATATGCATGGAATAAATGTCAGGGGAGAGTATGAAAATGCTGCATTATTTATTTCTCTCTCCCGCTACAGAGGTGCGCATAAATGCGCTGTAATCTCCACGTAAATTCTAGAGGAGATCTGAGAGAGGAACACATAAAAAACAAAGCATGGAAACTTGATTTTTAGGGAAGTTTTAATACCACTGCAGTACAGATCTGGGCACAGCGGTGGGCCTGCAGCCCTCCCCAGTTGTTGCGCCACAGCGCACCCTAGCGCCAGTATCTGTTAATATCAAGCAGATGAAGTTTAAAATACTGCATATTTATTGAGAAACCTACTGAATATTTATGAAGAATATTTGTTTGACTGCCTCCCTGTAACTGGTTACAGAAATGTGTGTGGCATTATTCCTCCCATTCACATGCCTCCTGGTGTTCGTTCTCACTGCAGTCTAGCAAATGAATTGGTTTATTGGGATGTGCATTGCAGTATTTTACAGTGTTAGATACAGGCGTGGAGCTTAATAATCACTTCTCATATCCGCAGTGCAAAACATCAAGCGCAACATTAAATATGTTTACAAACAAATCTTCGGTAGTTTCAGACAACATGTGGCTCCACAGCTATTAAATGCAAGTCAAATCTTGTCCTTCCAGCCAGCTCTAATTTACAGTAAACGATACGACTGATCAGACCAGTTGACTTAATTATTAAAATTATGAAACATTTTGGTTCATTGGCCTTTGTTAGCTATCTTTTACTTTCTGACATGTCCTAGGCAATGATAGGAAATCGAATTTCAGCAACAAAATCACCGATTCCGATGTCGCTACCTGCATTGTTCCCACAGTCATCTTCAGCTAATAGAGACGTTCTGTTTTATTATGGTCATTAGGCAGATCTCTGCAGTGTGCAGCGTTCCACCGTTTCATTATGGCTGGCTGTAGGTTAACAGAGATGTAAATTTAGTGAAATTAGAGCACCAACAATGGTGCAGGGAATCTGCCTGCACATACATACTATTAACATACACTACAGTAAATAATATTTGTGTTTCATTTTCTCTTTTAGAGTAAGATGGAAGAAGAGACCGAGTCTGGGGAAGAGCCGAGTCCAAACAAGCGTCAAAGCCGTTCTTTGATGGGAAGTTTTTCAAAGCGGAAGGTGAATTGCCTTCCCTTATCATCGTCATGTATACCACCGCCATTCTTGTACTATGAAAAATAATTACTAGATATTGTGCAAGTAGGCACACTGCCAGATGGGGTGTATCCTGCTCCACCCAAGAGGTGTAACTAGAGCCACTTAAGGGCATGTTCAACAATACCAGGTGGAACTTTTAGTATTGTGTGAACAGGTTTGTGAAGGGGTGGCTTAGAAGGGATATGATTAGACTATGGTTGCCTATCCTCCCACGTACTGCAGGAGGCTCCTGTTTTAGCCATAAATCTCCTGCTGCCCTGCATTGAACTCCTAATCTCCTGGATTCTTTAGATTTTTCCAGGGGTGTTTTTTTTTTGCAAGAACAGTGATTTGCTATAATGATTTGGGATGAAAAAAAGCACATCCAATAAATATAGGTAGTGCCTTACAAGTACGGTAGCCAACTTGATCCTGGGATTTGGCCCTAAAATTGTCGGAATTTGAATCCTGGGATTGAAGTTTCCAATCCTGGTAGCGTCTGAGCGTACGCTCAGACACTGCCAGGCTGCTCCCATCTTTGGCTGTGCGGCTCTGCACAGCATGACGTGGTCAGAGGTCACTCTGTGCAGCCGGTCAGCCGCACCACCGCTCTGCCACTCCCAAGTGCCACGGTCCAACCCACCCCACTCCACCCCACCCCACTCCTATAGTTGCAAACAAGAAACCCAATATTGCAGACAGCAATGTTCGTATCAATCAATACTTTCAAAACTCCCCAAAATATATTGTTGTTTCTAATGTCATGTAGAAATCTCTTGCATCAACAAGCATCAACAACATATAGACCTCTCTATATGTATAGCTAGGCATGCCCTTTTGGCAGAGTGTGACACACCCCTTAGAAGACGTGGTGTGCTTTGTCCGGTGCATCCTACTATAATCTCCTGGATTCTAGTTTTCAAATGTAGGTAAGTATGGATTAGACTCTAAACATACATCACATTTAGATCAACTGTATTTTGTCTTTAGAAAAAAGGAGGACGGATTAAAAAGTGTTCCAGTTTGGAAGAAGGTGAAGATAGTCTAGATCAGCAAGGAAGCCTAGCGCGAGCATCGTTACACTATAGCAGGTATAACAATTCCTTGGCTTTAGGTGTGTCCTTTACTTTTGAATGTTTTGGTTAATGAAACCGCTTGTTTTTATTCACTAGAATAAACAGGCAAAAGAAGACGATGAAGCTTTCAAGGGCGCTGTCAGATTTGGTGAAATACACAAAGTCTGTGGGTATCCACGATGTGGAATCAGAAGGTACATTACAGCAAGTCCTTACGTGAATCTGCATGTGTGTACTGCAATAACAGAACATCCCTAAGTGACGTACTGCAATAACAGAACATCCCTAAGTGACGTACTGCAATAACATAACATCCCTAAGTGACGTACTGCAATAACATAACATCCCTAAGTGACGTACTGCAATAACATAACATCCCTAAGTGACGTACTGCAATAACAGAACATCCCTAAGTGACGTACTGCAATAACAGAACATCCCTAAGTGACGTACTGCAATAACAGAACATCCCTAAGTGAAGTACTGCAATAACATAACATCCCTAAGTGACGTACTGCAATAACATAACATCCCTAAGTGACGTACTGCAATAACATAACATCCCTAAGTGACGTACTGCAATAACAGAACATCCCTAAGTGACTTACTGCAATAACATAACATCCCTAAGTGACGTACTGCAATAACAGAATATCCCTAAGTGAAGCACTGCAATAACAGAACATCCCTAAGTGACATACTGCAATAACGGAACATCCCTAAGTGACGTACTGCAATAACATAACATCCCTAAGTGACGTACTGCAATAACATAACTTCCCTAAGTGACGTACTGCAATAACATAACATCCCTAAGTGACATACTGCAATAACATAACATCCCTAAGTGACATACTGCAATAACATAACATCCCTAAGTGACGTACTGCAATAACATAACATCCCTAAGTGACGTACTGCAATAACATAACATCCCTAAGTGACGTACTGCAATAACATAACATCCCTAAGTGACGTACTGCAATAACAGAACATCCCTAAGTGACGTACTGCAATAACATAACATCCCTAAGTGACGTACTGCAATAACATAACATCCCTAAGTGACGTACTGCAATAACATAACATCCCTAAGTGACGTACTGCAATAACATAACATCCCTAAGTGACGTGCTGCAATAACAGAACATCCCTAAGTGACGTGCTGCAATAACATAACATCCCTAAGTGACGTACTGCAATAACAGAACATCCCTAAGTGACGTACTGCAATAACAGAACATCCCTAAGTGACGTACTGCAATAACAGAACATCCCTAAGTGACGTACTGCAATAACAGAACATCCCTAAGTGACGTACTGAAATAACAGAACATCCCTAAGTGACGTACTGCAATAACAGAACATCCCTAAGTGACGTACTGCAATAACAGGACATCCCTAAGTGACGTACTGCAATAACAGAACATCCCTAAGTGACGTACTGCAATAACAGAACATCCCTAAGTGACGTACTGCAATAACAGAACATCCCTAAGTGACGTACTGCAATAACAGAACATCCCTAAGTGACGTACTGCAATAACAGAACATCCCTAAGTGACGTACTGCAATAACGGAACATCCCTAAGTGAAGCACTGCAATAACGGAACATCCCTAAGTGACGTACTGCAATAACGGAGCATCCCTAAGTGACGTACTGCAATAACGGAACATCCCTAAGTGACGTACTGCAATAACATAACATCCCTAAGTGACGTACTGCAATAACATAACATCCCTAAGTGACGTACTGCAATAACATAACATCCCTAAGTGACGTACTGCAATAACATAACATCCCTAAGTGACGTACTGCAATAACGGAACATCCCTAAGTGACGTACTGCAATAACGGAACATCCCTAAGTGACGTACTGCAATAACGGAACATCCCTAAGTGACGTACTGCAATAACATAACATCCCTAAGTGACGTACTGCAATAACAGAACATCCCTAAGTGACGTACTGCAATAACATAACATCCCTAAGTGATGTACTGCAATAACATAACATCCCTAAGTGATGTACTGCAATAACATAACCTAAAAATTGCTAAGTGAATATTCTCTTCCTAAATTTATGTTCTTTAGGTACTTACAGCTGAGAAGTGTTGTAACTCAAAGTAATCGGGACAAACCTATTAATATATGCCCAAACCCGGTAAAAAAAATTATTTCTAAGTTGAGTAGCACTAAAGGTGCCCATACACGGTCCGTTTAACGGATCCGTTCGGCACTTAATTAGCACGCATCGGATCGCATCCCTAGTGCATGCACTGTGATCCGATGCGATGTGTACCTAGTACAAAAAGGACCGTGTATGGGAGACTTTAGAGGCTGTCAAGGTGTTACAAGTTCTTGTCTATTGCAACCCAAGGGGAAGATCTGGGAAAATTAAGGCAGAAATGGGCCGTGGATATTACTGAATTAAACTCAGAGAATTGGAACCAGGCCTTGGCGGCTCCGGGATTAGCCACTAGTTCCATTAGAGTACATCATATACAACTTAATATTCTTCATCGTACCTATTTAACTCCGGAAAGGATGAGTAGATTTTCTGAAAGAACTTGTAATAGATGCCCCAAATGTAAAGTATCGGGCTGCAATTTCTGGCATCTCTTATGGGAGTGTGATAAATTGCAAAGATTCTGGCAGGAGATTGGAAAAATACTGTATAAATTGGGAATTCCTAGACGAGCGGCACGGCCCCTTAGTCTTATTATGGGTGTTTGGTCTAGTAGCGATATGTCTCCTAGGCTTAGACAACTGGCGCTCAACCTTTGTGCTATAGCGAAAACTGTCATAGCCGGTAATTGGATGGCACAAAGGGGTCCAAGCATACAAGAATGGATCTGCCTAGTAAATAGTACAATGGAACACGAGAGGAGCAGGTACATACTAAGTAACTCGGTGGATAAGTTCTACGATATTTGGGGGAATTGGTATGACTCTAGTTATTATTATACTTGATAATCCTTATTTGCTGTTTTATTTATTTTATTTTTTATTTTTTATTTGTTTCTGCTTAATAGCTCTAACGTATCACAGATTAACTTTGATGGCACATGCATCACCACATATTAAAACAATCTTATAATTAGGGTGATCCTCTGTTCTTGACACCGTAAAGAATTTGATTAATAAACACTACGCACATGGTATATAATGAGTGAATTAATGTATTAATGTTATGTATAGTTGATATCGGATGTGGAATATATTGCAGCTGGATTAGGCTGTCACCATATATTAGCACGTACTTTGTATTGGGAAGTGCCTTTTTTTTGTTTTGTTTTTTGTTTTCTTTTCTCTCTTGTTCTTTTTTTTGACAAAAGGAAAATAATTGAGTTGCTTGTCTTGCTCTGCTCTTCTTTTTTGCTCCTTATGATTATAACAACTGCTAACTAAGGCTAGGTTTGATAATATCTGTTCAGAGCAGGTAATAAGAAGGTAAACCAACTGCTAAGAGAAATCAACAAAAATCGGTACTTATGTATTATCTGGGCTCCCGTTTTTCTTATGAGACCGCGTCCCCTCGCGGGGCTCGCTGCGCTCACCACGCTTCGGGCACGGTGGCTCGCTGCGCTCGCCACACTATATAAAATCAACTCCATGCGTAGTTGGATAGTAGGGGTATGAAAAAATGGGGTGCATTTAACATGGGAGCCCAGATAATACATAAGTACCCAAAAATCTGCTGTATTCTTCCCTCTGAGAGATAGTTTCTTATATTCTTTTAGATACTCTTTGGCTGTATCAATGTATAGGCTGCTGTATGAATGTACTTGTACCTGTATTATGATAATTTATGTGTTATGTCTTTTTTCATAAAAAAATATAATAAAGATGATTAACCGAAATAACATAACATCCCTAAGTGACGTGCTGCAATAACATAACATCCCTAAGTGACGTACTGCAATAACATAACATCCCTAAGTGACGTACTGCAATAACATAACATCCCTAAGGGGTTTTTTCTAGTTCATTCTTTCTGACAAAATCCTTCTTAGATGGACAAAACCATGTGCACTGCAGGGGGGCAGATGTAACATGTGCAGAGAGAATTAGATTTGGGTGAGTTATTTTGTTTCTGTGCAGGGAAAATACTGACTGCATGATTTTACACTTCAATATAGATCTCACTTTAAAGAAAAACCCCACCCAAATCTAATTCTCTCTGCACAAGTTACATCTGCCCCACCCGCAGTGCACATGGTTTTGTCCATCTAAGAAGGATTTTGTCAGAAAGAATGGACTAGAATAACCCCCTAAGTGACGTACTGCAATAACAGAACATCCCTAAGTGACGTACTGCAATAACAGAACATCCCTAAGTGAAGCACTGCAATAACAGAACATCCCTAAGTAACGTACTGCAATAACGGAACATCCCTAAGTGACGTACTGCAATAACATAACATCCCTAAGTGACGTACTGCAATAACATAACATCCCTAAGTGACGTACTGCAATAACAGAACATCCCTAAGTGACGTACTGCAATAACATAACATCCCTAAGTGACGTACTGCAATAACATAACATCCCTAAGTGGGATGCGGTCATTTGGTCTACAGCATGATGGTCAACAGTCATTAGATGGACACCATTAAGTCGACATGGGAAAAGGTCGAAAGGTCGTTAGTTCGACATTGTCTAGGTCGACAGTCAAAAAGGTCGACATGGGTTTTTTCACAGTTTTTTTGAGCCAACATGTGCCGACAGGCGGTATTTCATGCCTTACCATCCACTAGGGCATGGTGGGAGAATTAAATAGTATGCTAAGCGTAGTGAGGTACCGTGCCCGACGCATAGTGAACGCTGGAAGGGGATGCAGTGCACTTTAAACTGTGTCTATGTCGACTGTGTTGACATTCAGGTAAAAAAAAATGAAAAGTCCCTTTTGACTGTCGACCTAAACATTGTCGAATTAATGACCTGTCAAACTAATGACCTTTAAGGAGCCCATACACGGTCCGTTGTGGACCGGCTCCGTTCTGTATTACGCGATGCGCGCTCCCGCGCATCACATAGTACGGTATAAAAAGTATGTGCTGCACATACTTTTTGTACTTGGTAAACATCGTATCTGTTCGCAGTGCATGCACAATGCAAGCACAAGGGATGCGATCCAATACGATGTGTGCTGTTTAAGCACAGAACGGATCCGATGAACGGACCGTGTATGGGGGGCTTTAGACCTAGAACCATTGTCAACCTTTTCCCATGTCAACCTAATGGTGTCGACCTAATGACTGTTCGGCCATCATGCTGTAGACCAAATGATGGTCAAATTACTAAGTTGATACAACCTGCTGAAGAATATTACAGTGTATTAACGAACGGTCAGGTACAGGATCCCGGTGCTGAGAATGCCGACAGTTAGGAGCCCTGGCCCAGGCATTCTGATGGTCACGTCGTGACTGTTCTATGGTAAGAATTCTATGGTAAATTTGCTCGGCAGCAGTACTGTAATTCCATTGCACTTACCAATGATTCACCATGAAGCATTTGTTATGGATGAGAGATCGGGTTCTGTGGGTGCTGTATACAGAACGGCCCTCATAACCTATTGCCTTATTTGCTTCTACCTTGTGTCCAGGCTGCTTTTATCTCTCATGTCGGCTATTGTAAGCGGTAGTTATATTTTAAGATCATACTAAGCCAGGCTTGGCCAAACTGTGGCCCTCCAGCTGTTGTGAAACTGCACATCCCAGCATGCCTTGCCACAGTTTTAGCATTCCCTAGTAGCAAAACCGTGGCAAGGCATGATGGGACTTGTAGTTTTACACGGGAGGGCCATAGTTTAGCTAGGTGTGGAAGATATTTGATCATCTCAAGACTCTAATATATCCACTAGTGTAAGGTATGAATTAACTAGAAAATCCTTACTTACTTACATTGGACCTATTGCAGGATTATAAATGACCCATAGATGACTTGCTGGTTACAACTTCTCTATCCCCAGGTACACTATGCGGCACATCAACACTTATGTAATTGACTTTGTATTATAGCGTAACCTCTCCATTTGTTCCTTCTTCCCATAGTCTCCAGCAGCTGGCAGGTCTCTTCATTTAGTGAGACGAAAGCTCACCAGATCCTCCAGCAGAAGCCGGCTCAGTTTGTTAGATTCAACCAGTACCAGCTCTCTCGCCTCTACCCCTCATCCTACAGAGTGGACTCCAGTAACTACAACCCTCAGCCCTTTTGGAATGCTGGTTGCCAGCTAGGTAAGGTCCAGCTGAACCTGACCATGTTTATCTGTAGACTGGGAGTAAGATGTGGATAGATTCCAGGAGTAGTATTTTGTGGAGACCCCTAGCACTAGAATTGTGTGAGGTGTGTCTGATATGCAGTGGTTCCGATATGTCTCCTTAGATTCCGCACAGTGGGCCTTATTCTGATTGACTTGCAAGGCTGCGAAATTACCCTCAGTGCCGGCCGCCCCCCCCCCCCCCCCCTGCACGCAGTAACCCCCCCCCCCCCCCGCAGGGCTGCGAATGGATGATTTAGATAATAAGAATAAGGCCAATGTGAAGATCAGGCTTGCTATGCACTTGCTGCCTGCCATTACTACAGTGTGCGGAGATAAGCAGCACATGTACTGATGGCTGGTAACTTGGGTCCAATTAGTTTAAGGGGTTTAATGTGTCCTTCGCCCAGAGCTAGCAACCTAGTTGTCCCTCCTGTAATCCAGCTCTGTCTACTGGCACCTGACTCCCAATTATTTATCTACAGTATAGTAGCAACAGAGAGCTCGTGAAGTAAATGTGAGCTGCTCTGTTGAGCTGCCTGTATCATATAGTATTAGTGTATTATGGGAACCTCATGCATTTCCTTTTCTTGATAGCTGAACGCATATTATAATATTCTGCTATACAAGATATGAACAAGCCGAGCGCGTCGGGATTGCCTGCAGTGTGACTGTATTTCCTGGGATATGGACTAAGCCACAGCCTGACTGATTTCAGGCACATGGTAGATTGTGAGCAAAGCTGTAATTAGGGGTGTGCCGCCAGTGTTGCCAATCAGGGTATATGCCCCGGTGTTACCCATTAGCAGTCGCACCCCAGTAGCTAGAAAGGCACTGGGGGCATCCACAGGACAGGACCGGCACTGATGTTCCTGCACAGTTCTGTAATGTCAATGTCACACAGGAGGGTCCAGGGATGCCGGCCCTGGGTTGGGAGAGGAATAGGACACGGACACAAATAAAAATAACCTTTATGTATAATAGAGGGTCAGTGTTGCACCCAAAGTAATTGTACAGAAAACATTATGTAAACTCCTTTATATGCTGATCTGTGGGTAACCTGTAGTGTGCCCACCCAGTATGCATGCAAGCATTACTAATAGTTCTCAGCATGCACCCTCTAGGACAGTGTACACCTTATGCCTGCATAGCCTGACGCCCCCACTGATATTTGCCAGAGTGAGAGCCACCGCCTGCACACCGCATGCTGCAGCCCTGGTGGTAGTGCACTGTAAGGTCATCCAATGAGCTCTGTTCAGGAGTTGACATTGACATCCAAAAAAAGGTAAAACTCCTGTCAACCTTTTCATGTGTCCACCATCCCTATATGTGGACATTTTACATGTCAAACTTTTGCCACTGTCTGACTAGTGCATGTTGACCTTTTATGAATGTCTAACTAATGCCTGTCTAACTTTTGGTGTCGATCTACTGACTGTCTAACTAGACATTGTCAAACATTACTCCCGCCTGTGAAATGTGTGATAGCAAAGTACAGCACACATACATACATACATACATACATATACATATATATATATATAGTCGTTTGCGAGCCGGCACTCCCGATAGTGGTGATTCTGCCCCGTGTGCCTTCCAGATGAATCCAGAAATGTGCCAAAGAATTGGAGTCACTCCAGGGGACTTAATAACGTGATCTTTATATAAGCATAGTAAGCATATCAATCGAAATGACATTTTCCTCAAGACAATGACATGCATGGAAAAACAAGCAGGTACTGAATGCAACAATTTTTAAATAGGTGCTTACCTGGCGTGTCCGACCGGCGGCTGGGTGCACGCCGTCCCGCCCCTCAAACAGGGGTGTTCCGGCATGCCAGCGTCAACTTCCTGCTCCCGTAACCATGGAGACGAATCAAGCTGACGCCCCCAGCCGCCGGACGTCAGCCCCTGGATGACAATAGATGAAAACAATAAAGCACATAATAACACACAGAAAATAAATGTGTGCGCATACTGAAAAAATACAGTGAAAACACGATGGGCAGCAAACCCGACATGAACAACACAGAGTTCCGCTCTACTAAAACAACACACTCCAATTGAATCATTCATTTAACCCGAGTGGTTTGCTAGTTTGTAGCTTATGAATCCATTTGGATTCTAACTTGAGCAATGCTCCATCCCTGTCACCGCCGCGACGAATGGGGGGCACATGATCAATTAGGATGAATTTCATATCCATAACCGAATGGCCTGCGTCCAAATAGTGTCGGGCGACTGGTTGGTCCGTTGATTTGGATCTGATAGCATTGTTAATTGCGGAGCGATGTAATGCCATCCGCTCACGGACCGTAATACTCTCCTGCTGGGGTCCAGCCATCACCCCAAACCACTTAAAAAAGGCTTACCTAAGTCGCAATTAATGCGAGTAGCCAGAATTTCCAGTACTGCAGCAGCAGCTGTAGATAGTACCAATAAAGTGGTGGACAAGTTTGCAATAAGAGGGTACGGTTTGAAACAGCTACGTGAGCTCCAGAAAGAGGTATTAGCCATACCGCGACAAGATCTTTTAACCCCTTCACGACATTTGACGTATATATACGTCATGGTCGGGAAGTACTTCCCGACACATGACGTATATATACGTCATGACTTCTAACTGTCACTGCGTCTAGAGACGCAGTGACAGTTAGGTGATGTCTGCTGTCCCTGACAGCAGACATCCCCCCTCGCCGCCCAGGGGGGGCAGGGGTGCCCCCCCCGGTCGGCGATCGCTGTGATTGGCTGTTCAAATCTGAACAGCCATTCACAGCGTTTCCTGTGTTACCGGCGGCTAAGCCGCTCGGTAACACAGGGATCGGTGGTGATCGGTGCTGTCAAGTACAGCACCGATCACCTCCGATGTGCAGCCCCCCCTCCAACCCGCCGGGCACTCACCCGGCAGCAGCAGCAGCTCCCCCGGCTCCCCTGGAGCGTCTGAAGCGCACGCAGCGCTGACCTCCTCCCCCCTCCCCCCCGCAGCAGCAGCAGCAGCAGCATCAAGCTGCAGAAAAGGTTAAAAATTCAAATATATGCACTGAAAAACTATATATATATATATATATATATATATATATACACACACATATATATATATATATATATATATATGTGTGTGTATATATATGTATATATATATATATATATATATATATACACACATATATATATATATGTGTGTGTGTGTGTGTGTGTGTGTGTGTATATACCGCACCGATCGCCAGCCCCCCCCCCTCCCACCCGGCAGCCCCCCTCCCACCCACCCGGCTGCCGCAGCACCAGCACCCCTCCCACCCCCCCGCCAGCCGCAGCGCCAGCCCCCCTCCCAAAGCTGGTGACTAAAATGGGGTCATTTGTGGGGGGGTTCCACTGTATTGGTGCTTCGGGGGTCTTGCTAATGCGACATAGCACCCACCATTCATTCCACCACCAAAAATCACTCCTTCCCTTCTGAGTCCTGCCATGCACCCAACTGGTATTTTTTGGTCACACGTGAGGCATTGCCGTACTCGGGAGAAATTGGGGCACAGATTTTGGGGTGCTTTGTCTCCTTCATTCCTTGTTAAAATAAAAAATTTTGAGCCAGAACTGCATTTTTCTGTAAAAAATTACATTTTTTTACACAAAAATGCAGATCTGGCTCAAAATTTTTCATTTTCACAAGGAATGAAGGAGACAAAGCACCCCAAAATCTGTGCCCCAATTTCTCCCGAGTACGGCAATGCCTCATGTGTGACCAAAAAATACCAGTTGGGTGCATGGCAGGACTCAGAAGGGAAGGAGTGATTTTTGGATTTTGCAGCACAGATTCTGGTTGAATGACCCCCGAAACACCCATACAGTGGAACCCCCCCACAAGTGACCCCATTTTGCAAACTACACCCTTCAGGGAATTCATCAAGGGGTATAGTGTACATTTCAAACCCCCCGGGGTTTCACCAATTTTGATACAACTGAGCTGTGAAAATGAAAAATTAATTTTTTTTCATTTTCACTGCCCAGTTGTACCACAATTGGTGAAACCCCTGGGGGTTTGAAATGTACACTATACCCCTAGATGAATTCCCTGAAGGGTGTAGTTTGCAAAATGGGGTCACTTGTGGGGGGGTACCTAACTTTTAGCATCTTATGGTGCCTAGAAACCTACATTGTGCCTAAAAAATAATCTCATATAAAGGAGGCTCCAAAATCAAGTAGGTGCTCCTTCTATTATGAAGCCTGTGGTTTGGTCACCGTGCACACTAGGGCCACATATAGGATATTTATGAAAACCAAAGAATTGGGGGAATCAATTTTTAGTCACATTTCTCTAGTAAAATCTACTGTGTTCCTTAGAAAAATGTATTAAAATTGCAAATCTGCAAAAAAAATGAAATTTTGAAATTTCACCTACACTTTGTTTTAATTCCTGTGAAACACCTAAAGGGTTAACAAACTTCCAAAATGCTGTTTTGAATACTGTGAGGGGTGCAGTTTTTGAAATGGCATCATTTATGGGGGTGTCTCACATACAAGTCACTCAAAGTCACATCATAACTGACCTGGTCCCTAAAAAAATCAGAGTTTGAAATTTTCTTGAAAATTTGAGAATTTGCTATTCATATTTTAAGCCTCCTAGTGTCCAAAAAAATGAAAATGAGGTTGAAATAATGATGGCAACATAAAGTAGACATATGGTCTATGTTAGTTATTCACTATTTTGAGTGGTAAGATTATTTGTCTCACAAGCAGAAAATTTAACATTTTGCAAATCGCAAAATTTTCCATTTTTTTACGACATTTTGGTATTTTTCACAAAAAAACACAGACTGTATCGACGAAAATTTACCACTAACTTGAAGTACAATGTGTCACGAGAAAACAATCTCAAAATCACTGGGATAAGTAAAAGCAAAAAAAAGTTATCCCCACTTAAGTGATACATGCCAGATTTGAAAAAAGGGCTCTGTCAGTAAGGCAAAAACTGGCTCTGTCATGAAGGGGTTAAAGCCCAAAGCCCGGAACCAGCAAAACGTCTTACCGTGGAAGCAGCAATTCACCACATTGAGTCCAGTTGTACAAAGGGCCACCACGGCCCTATGGCCGATAGTAAAATCAGACGGGAACTTACCTGGCCTACATAACAAAAGGCCGATGGCCTGTTACACCAGAGGCCGCAATATAAAAGACCAGGTGGTCCATACTGACATTACGGGCTTCGATACAGTACCTCCCCCATCCAATTTTTTGTCCAAACCTCCTGGATGCTATAGATGCCTGGGATGCACCACATGTAAGAATTTGTTGGCATGCAAGTCATTTGGGCAACCGATCAGTGGGATTAACATACCTATAAGACACGTCCTAACCTGTTTGTCCACCCATGTTATATATTTATTGTTCTGCCCATGTCACCTGCACTACGTTGGCAAGACTATTCGTACCATTCATGAGCGGATGGCATTACATCGCTCCGCAATTAACAATGCTATCAGATCCAAATCAACGGACCAACCAGTCGCCCGACACTATTTGGACGCAGGCCATTCGGTTATGGATATGAAATTCATCCTAATTGATCATGTGCCCCCCTTTCGTCGCGGCGGTGACAGGGATGGAGCATTGCTCAAGTTAGAATCCAAATGGATTCATAAGCTACAAACTAGCAAACCACTCGGGTTAAATGAACGATTCAATTGGAGTGTGTTGTTTTAGTAGAGCGGAACTCTGTGTTGTTCATGTCGGGTTTGCTGCCCATCGTGTTTTCACTGTATTTTTTCAGTATGCGCACACATTTATTTTCTGTGTGTTATTATGTGCTTTATTGTTTTCACCTATTGTCATCCAGGGGCTGACGTCCGGCGGCTGGGGGCGTCAGCTTGATTCGTCTCCATGGTTTCGGGAGCAGGAAGTTGACGCTGGCATGCCGGAACACCCCTGTTTGAGGGGCGGGACGGCATGCACCCAGCCGCCAGTCGGACACGCCAGGTAAGCACCTATTTAAAAATTGTTGCATTCAGTACCTGCTTGTTTTTCCATGCTTGTCATTGTCTTGAGGAAAATGTCATTTCGACATTGAAACGTCGACTTTGTTGACGTGCATGTATTGATATGCTTACTATGCTTATATAAAGATCACGTTATTAAGTCCCCTGGAGTGACTCCAATTCTTTGGCACATATATACATATACAGATGGAGCCAGCCTAATTCTTGCAGGGGCTGGCGATTCTACCGCCAGCCCCCGGCTCTGACCATGGCTATGGTTATTTCTCTGCCACCGGCCACCTCCCCCCGGTGCCCCCCGCCACCCTCCCTATCCCTGCCCCTCTTCCTTAAGTGGAGACTGGCAGGGACCCGCAGCGGCGCCATCCGGAAACTGGGCCGCGCATCCCAGTCAGATGGAGCGCCTCTGCACCGGCGATCGCCAGCACAGGTATGCTGGCGATCCCTGGGCAAGAACCAGGGGCGCTCCATCTGTATAGACGTATAGTTTCATTGTTGCTCTATGAAAGAATATACATTTTGCAATTAGGGGGATAATGAGAAAAGTCTAATGATTTAAGAGTGATCTCCACCAGCAGGTCCACAGTAGAAGGAAGTCGATGTACTGTAGCAATAGCCAGACAGCTGTGCTTGTTCCTTGCCAGGAATTAATGTAAAATAATTAGTCATGGGAGAGGGCAGTTAAACCCCAAATAGTCTTTTTAAATTCAATTCAGTAAATTCTCATCCACACAGATTCCAGAACAACTTATCTACGTACTTTATTTCCGCCATAGCACAGAAGGAAAATGAACATCCTTTGTGATTTACATGTTGCGTAGGTTAATTGACTTTAAGAAAATATTGGAAGATTATTTTTATTCCCAGTATATTTGCACAATCCTACTAAACTGTAGAAATCCGTCAGTTCCTCTGAGCATCACCGAAACGGCAATACGGATGGTGTGATGGTTAGCATTACGGCCTCACAGCACTGAGGTCATGGGTTCAATACCCACCATGGCCCTAACTGTGTGGAGTTTGTATATTCTCCCCGTACTTGCGTGGGTTTCCTCCTACAATCCAAAAATATACTGGTAGGTCCCGAATCCTGGGATTGAAAAAAATGCCCTGGGATTGGCTTTCCTACCTGTAACTAAACTATGTAGTCACATTTTCAATTCTGCTAAACTTTTATTTGCTACATATTGGACACAACCTGCTGTTTTCCATTACCAGCATTAATTAATAAAATATAGTTCACAGCTTCAGTGGAATATATTACTGCTTTGCTCAATCACTATAGGTAAATTTCAAGGGTACTTGTTTCCTAGGACGGCCACAATCGCGGGCATCGTGTACCTTTCAGTTAAGGTACACGATGCCCGCGATGGACCCGATTTCCTTTGAAATCAGGTCCATTTTGCCGGCAAAGGGAAAATCGCGGGCATCGCGTCGGTCGCGACCATTAACATTGGCCCCGACGCGACCGACGCGCTGCCCGCGATTTTGCCATAGGCTTTAATGTTAAAATATTTTTTAACATTGAAATCGGGAGCATCGCGTCGGTCTTGTGCCATAATAATGGCACAAGATGAGATGGACTTGATTAAGTCCATCTCACATAGTAAAAAATGTAAAATGGGCCAATATGACCCATTTCACATTATATATGTCCCCGTCGTCACCCCACAATTGACGTGAACCCGAAGCGTGGCGAGCGCAGCGAGCCTGCGAGGGGCGGCGGTGCGAGTCCTCTGACCTTTTCATTCCCCTACTATCCACGTCGGCGTGTAGTTGAGAATATAAAGTGTGGCGAGCGCAGCGAGGCGAGCGGACGCGTATACCTGTGAAGTTATACGCGGGGCTCGCTACGCTCGCCACGCTTCGGGCTCGGTGGCTCGCTGCGCTCGCCACACTTTATATTCTCAAGTCCACGCCGACGTGGATAGTAGGGGAATGAAAAGGTCGGAGGACGCGCACCGCCGCCCCTCGCGGGCTCGCTGCGCTCGCCACGCTTCGGGTTGGCGTCAATCGTTGGGTGGGGTTTACGGTGTAAAATTGGGGGTCTAGAGAATATTTAACATTGAATCCAATGTAAAATCGGGTCCCAGGGACCCTATTCACATTTGATTCAATAAAAAAATCGGGTCGGTCGCATCGCATGCGACCAAATCGCATGCGATGCGACCGACGCGATTTTTCCGACACGACCACCCAGATGGAAATCGGGGTGGCCGTGCTAGGAAACAAGTACCATTTCAAGATACTTGGGGTCCTTGGTATCTTTATTACCATAGACAGAACCCATAGTGGGGTTTAGGCTTTACATTATTTATCCGGCTTACTGAATGTAATAATATTGTGTACCTCCTCTCCCCATTTGCTGCCACAGCATTGTTTTTGTTTCCATTCCAAATGTAATATGTGATCATTGCTATAGAAAAAAAAAAAAAAGTGGTTTTGGCCAATTTATTTTGTCATTTACAACACAGCTTGTTTTTAATATTTTTGTTGTATAATTTGATGTTTGTGAAGGTCTAACATTTTTGTTCACCACTTTCACAAATAAAGAGATTTAAAAAAAAAAAAACACCTCTGAGTTTGTCCGGAATCCTGCATGGCCCCTGGATTCACACCGCATTACATAGGTTCATGCTTTGAGAATACATTTTTTTGTTCTTGAATCTACGTAACAAAAGATAGCAGTAAGATAATAACAGACCGTAATGATGATATATAAAAAGCCATGTAAAACTGTTTAGTTTTAGTGTTGGTGATAGACATGTGTGGCATCAGATTATCCCCTAGTAATATGGTAGCGGTGTGATAGGGCATTAGTATGAGTTCAGAAATGTACTAAAACAAAGGTCTGCACCTTCTGCATTCACTCACCACAGTCTCTCTCCTTATTGGTTGTTAAATCACCATTACCAGGACCCATCATCTTGCTTCTTTCTCTATCATAAGTGCATTATGTTGAAACAACAGTGACACATGGGTCAACAATCTGCTCTTCTGAAAATGACATCTCGATCTATGTTATTTGCTTTTACTGAAGTCACAAATTATTTTCTGTTTGTTCAATAGTTGCTTTAAATTACCAGTCTGAAGGAAGGATGCTGCAGTTAAATCGAGCCAAGTTCAACAGCAATGGGAGCTGTGGTTATGTCCTGAAGCCAAAATGCATGTGTCATGGTGAGGAGCAAGTTAGCACATTTTTTAGCATACTCCGAGGACACTCTACACATGATAGATACACTTACTGTTGCATCACAGAATGTACAGAAGAACTGTAGCCATCAGTAGATACCAAGCATGCACATAGTCCAAAACTTAGTTTTGTAGTTAAAATATGTAGTTGTAGTTGCCAACTTTTTACCCCTGCCAACGCTATCAAACGTAATGTCAAGACGCAACTAAAAGAATTTGGTGTTTTAATCAGGTTATCATATTTATTGATCACAAAAGTAGAAAAAAGAACGATGGTGACAAGGATGATGGAGATTTTAATATGTTTGGAAAATGTCCTTGTTTTGTTAATAATACATTTGGCCTAGAGAGTCACCACCTAGAGGATGCTCTTAAAGCTCAGCTTCTCCCCTGGTCAAGGTGGCAAGCTGACCCCAGGGCCATCCAGAACACTATTAGGACCATCTACCTCTCTCTGGTCCTGGTGGCAATCTGCTGAAGAGCCACCAGGAACATCCTTAGGACACTCCAGCCACTGATATTCCCCGTAAATTCCCCAATGTTTCTGTTTTTTCCACCCCCTTGTTATGACATCAAATCTTCAGGAGGCTGGGTTACCACAGGACATATTTTCACCCTGCTATGGCCCTGGCTGCATAACCAGTGTCTTGATTTTATACAATACTAGCGATCCGCCCCGGCTTCGCACGGGAAGCACAAATTATCTGTAGCCAGATGACCGGATTTTTGTAGTTGGTTGTTAGATTTGGGAATACGTTGTCGACAACGGCTTGAATATTCAGTTGCATTTGACAGAAAATTGGCGGGAACGAAATCTCATTCGTGGCACGATCAATTAATTGCCCAAAAAAACCCCAACAAAATTCTGTTGATCCGATCGCTACCAAACTTCACTGGATCACCCGCTGGGCTAATCTGAAGATTGCCTGAAAATTTCATCAAAATCGGTCACGCCGTTTTGGAGTCCATGGCCAACATATACACACACACACACACACACACACACATACTCACATCCATTTTTATATACTGTATACAGTATATAGATTTCTACAAAGTTTGTCCCCAAATAAAGTGTTTGCTGAAAGATTGTGGAGATTGTGGACAGTGAAAGTCTACGTAGCAGTGTATCAACCGATATTAATTAATAGTATTTATTGGTTCTTGGCAGCATACGTTGGTACACAGCCATACAAGCTTAAATAATGTCCATGGTTGGTTGGTCACATTGTCAATTATGTTTGTGAAAGTTTATGATTTATTTTTTAGGTGCCTTTAATCCAAATTCCGAAGACCCATTACCGGGCCAGTTAAAGAAGCAACTTGTTCTCCGAATAATTAGTGGCCAACAGCTTCCAAAGCCAAAGGACTCCATGTTGGGAGATCGTGGGGAGGTAATGATTGTTAATTAAAGGAGTTATATCTAACTGACCAGTAAACTTCACTCCCTACAGCTTCATGGAGAATCTGCGGTAACGAGGGATCCCTATCTCTGTACACCCGTGTGAGCAGGCATACATGCCGATGGCGGCCTGTCCCATTATGGCCAGCGTTTCTTGGGCATTCCCATTCTAATGGAGCCGTGACGGACATGTAAGGGGTGGGAAGCTGACATCACCGGATGTCAGCTGCCCGCCCACTTCCCCCGGAGCGTACACACATATGTAAGGTTGCTAAGAGCAACCTTACATATGCGTGCACCTTCCACATCTTTCAATGTTCGGCGACCATCGAAAAATGAGGGAGGGTCCCAGTGGCATGCGACAGGATGTTTATGTAAAACACCCATTCGCAGCCAGTGCAAACATACACAGCTTGTGAATGGTGGGATGGCGTACCACCATTCGCAAGGCGAGATCTGGTACTCGCAAGGGTGCGAATTTGCATCCGAGCTAATGAACCCAAATACCCCTCATAGTACATTGGACCTTTGTACATAAATCAGATGTACCCACATACACCTTTCCCATGTGACATAACCACGCTTTGAGATTGTTCTTAAGATATGCTACTGTAATCTGCTACCTTTAAACAAATCCTTTTAAATAAAAAAATGAATCCATCCAGTGAAGCGTCTTAGCCATGCTAAGCATTGTGTGCCATATGAAGTAGTATTAGGACTTTTTACTTTTATCTCCAAAGTCCCACAATGGTGTTGAAGCAGGAGATTTCCAAATGCCTCATCGAGAAGTCTCCGGACGCAAGGTTCAGACTTCATATTCTTGAGACCCGAGCCTTCGCAATAGACTCTCACCAGGTGTCTTGAGTTACATGGCATATTGAAGCTAGTTGCATAAAGATTGATCTGTATGGACAACTTCTCTACTCTTTATAAAGTTAGATATATTCCCATCCGTGATTGGGCTTGTGTAAAATTTCACGGCCTTGTGCGGTGAGAGGAAGGGCTCCCCATCAGTTTTGGGGATGGTGTAGAGCCGAGGTGGTGACCAAATTTATATAAATATATATATTGTGGCAGTATGGATGGTGTAATGGTTAGCATTACTCCCTCACAGCACTGAGGTCATGGGTTCCATTCCCACCATGGCTCTAACTGTGTGGAGTTTGTATATTCTCCCCGTGTTTGTGTGGGTTTTTTCCGGGTACTCCGGTTTCCTCCCACATTTAAAAAAATATACTGGTAGGTTAACTGGCTTCCAACAAAAATTAACCCTAGAATGTTTGTCTGTGTGTGCGTGTATATGTGGTAGGGAATATAGATTGTAAGCTCCACTGGAGCAGGGACTGTTGTGATTGTTCAACTATTCTCTGTAAACCGCTGCGGAATATGTATGCGATATATAAGAAACTGTTAGTAAATAAATATAAAGGTGACCTTATTTTGAAGTACAAACCTATTGTGTCTTTGTATATTGAATACACTACAGCCTAAATGATTCAAAGATGCTTTCCTGGCAGGTGCAGCCTTGGTTATCCCCAGTTATTATTATCAGTAATACTAATAACTAAAACTTGTCACAGATTTTAACATCCTACTGTAATGGATTTTGTGTTCATATTGTAGATTATTGATCCCTTTGTAGAAGTTGAGCTAATTGGTTTGCCTGTAGACTGCTCCAAAGAACAAACTCGTGTTGTGGATGACAACGGTAAGCCGTGATCTATATAGGCAATGCTAACATTTATGTTTGAGTAAGTCAGATTTTAGGATTGTTTTTCTAAATGTGTTTTTTTTGACACTGCTAGTGTAGTGCGTGCATTCTCCAGTGAATGTGTTAGGTGCAGTGGCGTAACTAAGTTTTAGGCGCCCCCCCGCCGTTAGGGGGGGTCGCCCCCCCCCCCCGCCGCCGCCCCGCACCCCCAATCCCCCGCCGCCCATGCAACCCCCCCCCATCCCCTGCAGCCTTTCCTATCGCGCTGGTCCCGGCGGCTCCGTTCTTCTTCTGCTGAGGACCACCACAAAATGGCCGCCCCATACAGCAGACAGTTTCAGAGAACTGTGTGCTATATGGGGGCGGCCATTTTGTGGTGGTCCTCAGCAGAAGAACGGAGCCGCCGGGACCAGCGAGATAGGTAAGTCTGTGGGGGATTAGGGGGGGGGGGGGTAAAACTATAGCACCGCAGCCCCCGGCCCCCACACATGCACAGCGCCCCCCCCCCCCGCGGTGGCGGGGGCTGCGGTGCTATAGTTACGCCGCTGGTTATGTGCACAATCAGAACACATAACACATTGCTTAATTATAGTTATAATTTGGTGTGCACAATGTTGTAACCGGAATGGGATTATTTGGTCTACAGCAAGATGGTCGACACCATTAGGTCGACATGGTTCTAGGTCGACATGGTTCTAGGTCGACAGGTCATTATGTCGACAGGTCATTATGTCGACACACGCATTAGGTAGACAGTCAAAAGGTCGACATGGGGTTATTCCCTGGTTTTTGACCCGAATGTCGGCACAGTCGACATGAACACTGGTTAAAGTGCACCTTGTCCCCTCGCATGTCTCACTGCACTCGCCATGCTTCGGGCACGGTGCCTCGCTACACTATTTTATTCTCCCACCGTGCACTAGTGGATGGTAGGGCATGAAATACCGCCTGTTGGCACATGTCGGGTCAAAAAAAAAACAGTCAAATACCCCATGTCGACCTAATGACCTGTCTACCTAAAGCCATGTCGACCTTGACCCATGTCGACCTAGCGATTGTTGACCAACTTGCTGTAGATCAAATGACCGTATCCCTTGTAATCAGTCACTCTTCACCAATAACCAAGGGGATAATTTAATAATATTTCCAACATAAAATAGATTGGTGGATGAGTCCTTTTAAACACAGCCATTGGGTTCTCCTGGCAAGCTAGCATTTGGTGCTACTAGGGAGTAGTTACCTATCTCATTTTATGTAACATCCAACTCTTTTCAATGTGATCAGGCCGGATTTAACCTGATAAATAGTCTATTTGTCATAATACGTACAAGAATTACATTATAGAGGATACAGCATAGAAGCAGATATGTAGGGAACAGCCGCCAAGTCAGAGGCAGAACTCTGGGAGGCAATGGAGTCATCTGCCGCCGGGCTCCTGCTCCCAAGGGGGCACCTCTCCCCCCCATCAAGTTTGAATCAGTTAATTGAAAGCAGTTGATATTGCTAATGTGGCTGACTCCCCCTTCTAACATCATTTTTGCAACTATCACACCCTGTATTAGATCCCATGACCTTACTGGAGACAGACACCTTACTGATTGAGCTATTTGGGGGGGCACAAATACTTATCTTGCCTCCGGGCAACTTGGATAAACTTACGCCACTGCGCCAAGTGTACTACTTACATAAAAGCAATACAGTCTGAGAGATATCTGTAAACTTGTCTTATATCTGTAGGCTTTAATCCAATGTGGGAGGAGACATTGGTGTTCACTGTGCACATGCCGGAGGTCTCCCTAATCCGGTTCCTCGTCTGGGATCATGATCCAATTGGCCGGGACTTTATTGGGCAGAGAACACTTGCATTTAGTAGCATGATGCCAGGTAATTACTTTTAGTATAACCCTGTCGCTGTTGTTGGAGTCTAGCCCATATATGACCCACAATACATGCACATTCCCGATGACCGACAGGCTATGCATTAATCCCACATGTCTCCTATAGGTTATCGGCATGTCTACCTGGAAGGTATGGAAGAGGCATCCATCTTTGTACATGTAGCAATTAATGACATCAGTGGTAAGGTGAGTGGAACTCATTTTTTTACGGTGTGGATTACCTTGGAGAAAAGTTTCTTAAAGCATATTTATAGTAAATGTTCAATAATATACGGATACTAGATTTGATATAATATTATGCACTGGAACAATAGGTGGATTTGAAGTCTGTTTGTGCCGCACACAATGAAATACAGCCAGAAATAAGGCCCGTATGTGTCCATTGTAAGAGATGCCTCCTTTAGTTCTGATTTACACCAAATGCACTTTTCAGCCTTTGATGACTCAAAAAATAGCATTAAGACTAGGGTCAGTGGTTCTGGGTTCGCTCTCCATTGCCTCCGAAAATGGTTAAGAACAGGGCCATCATGCATTTATCATGCGTTAATGCACCCTGCCAGTACAGGTAGAGTGTATTGTTAAAAGCACAATTCATCAAAAGCACACGGAGAATGTTTTTAAAATGCATAACTAATGTGCTAGGTAAAGCACTGTCTGTCCTGACAACTATGAAATATATTATTCTCTCATACTAACGATACATAAAATGTTTTAGCACCTATTGAAATAAAAGTCAGCCTGGAATGTTTTCTTTTAAGTTATGCTGCGGAATAATCTCAGAATTTTGCTTTCTGCAGCTCATAGCAATGGTGAGACTTGGGTATTTATTTATACTGTAACGGTGATATTGGTGGGAATGAGCCAACCAATTTAGGGTAACAATGACCTGACAGTGTTATGCCCCCCCCCCTCTCCCCCCATGCTGATAGGATTCTATACAGATAGTGAGTCATGTTATAGTTTAGCCGTGTACAGAATTAATCTGTAGTATCCTCCTATAAAAAAAAAAACATGGTGCAGAAGCACACTCCATAGTATTAATCAATAATAGAGGTTCTTGGTATATTCATTGGCCAAGAAATATTTGCCTACCAACCAGCTTCATGGTGACCTCATTTATGGTGGGTTCCTAATAGTAAGTTTGAATCTGGGGCGCAGAACCCCAAAAAGGCCGGCATAAGCCAGTCACCCCAGGGCAGCACACAAGTAAAAAACTAAGTTATAAATGTATTAATATGAAAGAAGCAGAAGCTTGGGGGTGGATTTGGGGCGCGGCTCCCATTGGGTTGGTGTGGCTGAGTTGCTTTCGGGGTGGCACACCCTAACATTTATTTAGCACTATTTATTTTCCACTAATATTATACTTTCTAGCACTTCACCTTTTAACCTCCAGCTTCTGCTACTTTCTTATTACCACTTTTAGCTTAGCTTTTCACCTTTTTTGGGATTCCACTCCCCAGATTCAAACCTAGTATTAGGGACCCACCAGACATGAGGTCACCGTGAAGTTGGTTGGTGGGCAAATATTTCTTGGCCAATGAATATACCAAGAACCTCTATTATTGATTAATATTATGGAGTGTGCATCTGCACCATGTGTTTTTCTTTGCAGAACTACAAGTCCCAGCATGATAGCACCTCATATAAATAGGGTGTGCATCCTTAGACCCCCACCCCCGCCCACGTATCCTCCTATCAAACGTCAACCGAATCCCTCACCGAATAGCTCAATAAGTTCTTGGCAGGGTCCAGCTTCCTTTCTCCTGCTCTCCTCTGCGGGAACTTTCTTGCTGCTGCTGCTCCTGTGGCTCACTACCGCCCTCCAGTGGCAAATGCCTAAACCTGCCTAGTGGTGGCGCCGGCCCTGTCTGTTCCTCATATTAGGGAAAAGTGGCTCTAATTCGCACACCCTCAGTAATGAAAGGTGCCATCTGCTGAGAATAAAATGGTTTACACAGAGAGAGAGGGTGCAAATGCACTATGCGATCATTACATTATATAATAAGAGGTTGTTGGTATATCATTGGCCAGTGATATTCACCTGCCCACCAATCGTCCAGGTCACCTCTTGTCGAGCAGGTCCCTAACGCTATGGGGTCACCACCTGGGGCGCAGGGAAGCCCGAAACATGATCCAGCTAAGGACCCCCCCCCCCCCCCCCAGGGCATCACAATAGAAAATAGTGATAGTAAAGTGGTAAAATTATAAAAGACAGTCCAGCCAGAGCAGCCCGGGGGCCCCACGCCCAGATGCAGACCCCAAATTTTCTGGCACTATATACAAATAAATAGGACTTACTTGGAATTAGGGATGGCCATCGTTGCCTTTGCCATCGATGGCAAAAGTGCAACTGACCATCGATGGTGTATAAGTATGCAATGGATGACCATCGATGCTTTTACATATCGATGGTCATCCATTTGCTTTGAAAGATTGGCCTCTGGGCCAATCAAAATACAGGGGTGGGGCTTCATGGGTGTCGGGGTCTGAGCTGTGCTCAGTGTCCGGGCCCCTAGATGAAAAAAGAAGAACAAAACTATTCAGTTAAGCCTGATGGTGGGAAACTATCTGGTTCTCCCCCATCGATGTCAAAACTATTTGACATCGGCCATAAACCATAGATGTTTTCTCATCATTGATGGTCAACGGCCATCCCTACTTGGAATAATTGCCTCTGTCTCAGTGCAGTCCATGCTGGTTCTCTGCTTAAAAACATAGAGGGTGGTGGGGGAGGGGTGCTAATCTAGATGAGGCATTCTCAAACCTCAGGTGTGTATTGCTACACATATACATAGTAGGGAACAGTGGCTCTAAATTGCACACCCTCAGTAATGAAAGTTGCCATCTGCTGACAATAAAATGGTTTACACACACAGAGAGAGAGAGAGGGTGCAAATGCACTACGCCAGGGGTTCCCAATCTTTTTTGAATCACGGCACCCTAGAGTATCCAAAAATTATTTGCGGCACCCCTAGGCCAAAAATATAATTCATTAGATTGGGTTTATATGCGATTCTTAGGGTCAGTTATGTTGTAAAGTGCAGGATTTGCTTCTGTTTGTACACCTTTTATGATTGGCAGCCACCTGCACTGGTTTTGCTCATAACTAACTAACCATTCATATTTTGAGTTGGTCATGGACCACCATCCCAGGGCACCCCTGCATGTGTCCCGCGGCACCCCAGTGAGCCACGGCACACAGTTTGGGAACCACTGCACTACGCGATCATTACATTATATAATAAGAGGTTGTTGGTATATCATTGGCCAGTGATATTGGCCTGCCCACCAATTCCTCATATTATACTACTTATATGTTATATAGCTGTGCTCCCACTAATATATAGACTGTAATTCTTGGATAGCTAAACCGATCCTCGCAATCTACCAACGATCCACGTTTTCCAGATCACCTAGCTGGTGCACAGCTGTAGTCATTACTAACTGTCACATGACCCAAATCACCTAGCTGCTGCACAGCTGTAGTCATTACTAACTGTCACATTTTCAAACCTAATACATTCATTCCTACTATAGATCCGGGTGTGGTATACGGTCCCGACAGACATTAGCCTGAGGTCGACAGCGGGCGAGCTCAACAAAGCCTCTTGAGGACTCGCTGTGCTCGCCACGCTGTGGGCACGGTACTCTCCCTCTATGGGGGTCGTGGACCCCCATGGTCCCAACATCGGGGTAATGACCGTCGAGATCCCGACTGTCGGGACACTGTCCGGCACCCATAGATCCAAGGGTTGCCTGAAAACATAAACCGTTGGTAAATCCTGAGGACAGGAAAGCGCTGCGACCAATACTAATGGCTTCAGCAGTTCCATGGGGAAGTGGCTGGAATGTGTTTAAACTAAAGTATTAATTAAAAATATACAGTATATATAATGCTGGTCTGTAATATATTCTGCTTTTGGGCTTAAACCTTGTGATCACTGAAGTTCTATGTTTATGGCACAGCTATTCTTTAGTAAACAATCTTTGCAACAATTAGTGGTGAGGAGCGATCGTTCTTTGTTTTTTTAGAGAGAATCATTATAGTGTAGCTTCTTGTAACAATTTACCACTTTTTTACATGATACCAACACATCGGGCGATAACTCGTGTGAATAGTGTCAAATCGTATGTCATTGTATTGTATCCTGCAGCGATAAATGGGATCGCATGCGATACAACATATGCAAAATGACCACATGCAACCTAGCCATCACTGAGAGGTAGAATGTACAGTAACTGTGTGATCCACATCCCCAAAGTATAGACTACTTACTTTTTAGAGAGATTATACAGATAGGTACAACAGTGATGACCGTCGTAATGCCCATACACACTATATGATATGAATGGTGTTCAATTCAATAGCATCAGTGTTTTCTCTGAATTCCTGGGTAAATGATGTTGAGCATACACACTGAATATTGGTCAACTATATCGTTCAGTGACATCACTGGGACCCGCTGAACATGCAGATTTTTGGCTATATAGCGAAATTGACTTGCATGTTCAGCAGACACTCACCACATATCGTTAACGACAGTGTCGGAACTTACGAGTGGTTGGCTCAGGTGCAAAACTGCATTTTTGGGCCCTCCTATTCCCTTCCATCCAAGTTCACAATATGCCACACAGCAGTGGGTGTCAGAAGTGGGCCCCTTAGTCTTCAGGGGCCCCGGTGCAATGCACCTGCTGCACCAATGGTAGTTCCGCCTCTGGTTAACGATATTGAGTGTACACACTAGACAATATTGTAAAAAATATCCCTCAGAAACCCCTTTCTGAACTACAGGTTGAGTATCCCTTATCCAAAATGCTCAGGAACAGAAGAATTTTAGATAACGATTATTCCGTATTTCGGAATATTTTTATATTTGAATGAGGTATCTTGAAATACACACAAATAGATTTTATTTGTGCATGAAACAAGGTTTTAAAACATGAAACAAAGTTTGTGTCCTACAGTATCTCAGGCACTGAATTTGAATGCCAAGCAATCATGCCTACTTAAAATCGATAAGATTATTTTATTATTTAAACGCAACTAAATATTTGGATATAATGTACATTTCATTAGAATTCAGTTTTAGACTCTAGAGGGCAGTATTACGCAATGGAAGCATTACACTTAAAGACATTCACTGTATTGTTTTTTTATAGCGTATGTGACATGCACACACAGATAGATGTGTGAAGGGGAAGGCCCGACGGTCAGTATACCAACATCGGAATCCCAACTGACAGGGGCTATTCTCCCTCGTGGGGGTCCACGACCCCTATAGTGGGAGAATAGAACCTGAGGGGAGTGCAGACAGTAGGGCTACTTTGTGCTCTGTTTAAGTACCGGCAGTCGGGATTTCGATGTCTTTATACTGACATGGAATCCCGACTGTCGGACAGGTGACACTCTTGTTTCCCGTGTACAGTGCGTGTGGAGGAATGTATTACACTAGTGCGGGAGAGAGCAGTAGAGTTACATGTGCAGCATGTTTAGCAGCGGAAATAATCTTTCTGAGCTCTTGTGTAGAAACGAAATGCGCCCACACACATACATGTAAATAGGCACACATATTCCTTAAGGGCTTTTACAGAGATCATTCACATCAGTCCCTGCATCAGAGGAGTTAACAAACTGCGCACCACACCCTGAGCAGATAGGGCCAGTACAGTGCGTCCTGGCCCTATCTGCTTAGGGTATGGTGATGTCACCGGTGCTGCACCCCACCACAGCGTTTTCTGAATCCCATTGATAGCTATAGCCAGGGAGGCTGTCATAATGCTCATTGGTGTTACATATGTCGCTTGCCCCTAATGTTACGTGTGTCAGAGCTCTCAGCCAAATAGCAGTTTGCCATTGATTTCAAATCTGCTGCTGCCCTTTCCCTGCCACTAATCTGCCACCCCGCAATGCCGACAGTGCTGACACAACCGCCACTCTGCGTTGCCAGCACTGCTGACACTGTTGTCTCCCTCGAACTGAGTACATTACTGCCCCCCCTGTACTGTCGACACCACCAACACCCGGTATCACAGTAATTGTACTTCAGCTCACCCTGTATTATCTGTATCCAACCCCCGTATAGCCCGCCCTGTATCCAACCTGCACTATTCTGTATTCCGCACTGTATCCAACTGCACTGTATCCAGCACGCACTTTATCCAACCCACACTATACCCTGCACTGTATCCAACTGCACTGTATCCAACTGCACTGTATCCATCCTACATTGTATCCAGCACACACTTTATCCAACCCACACTACTGTATATCCTGCACTGTATCCGACCTGCTCTATATACTCCACTGCCATAGCTCCCAACTGTCCCGCTTTCCATGGGAATGTACATTTTTTGGGGAATACTGCCGTATCCCGCCTGGGGCCGGCAGTGTCCCGCGGTGGGGAGGGGGCCAGTTGAGAGTCCCCCCTGTCACCCGCTGAGCAGTGGTGAATAGACGCTAGATGCCGGGAGTTCCCATGGCTGCATCCCCCGGCCTGCCTCCCCACTCCCCCCCCCACCCGCATTGTTGTGTGCGAGTTCCCAGTGAATATTCTGTTTGCCTTGGCCATTTGCACACTGCAAATTTGTATGGGTGTGCAATGCATGGACCAGAATAAGGTCCACTATGTGGTATTGTGTATAAAATAGATAACACTGTGGTGTAATGTGAAGTGGCACTAATGTCTGACTATGCCCCTTCCCCATAAAGCCACGCCCCTAAATTTTTGATGCGCACTGTCCCTTTTTTTCAGGTATGGGGGGGAGGGGGGGGCACCAGTTCCTTTTCTGGAATAGGGCACCAAAATATCTAGTTACAGCAATGACTAGAAGTAAAAGCATGCGCTGTCCGTGACCAGCTGGGAGTGCGGCGCTGCAGTATGCAGTAACATCACCGCACATGCTGGGAAGAGAGCAAGGTGTGCGCAGAATGGCTTACACAACTCAGTTCTCAGTAGCTGAGGAAGAACGGCTGTACTTAGTTTATACACAAAAGGAATGTGCGGCTCAGTACAGCGGAAGCGTCACTCACTCAATATTCAGTTGTTGCCATATTGTTGGCACTATAGGAATCCCTATTGTAATAGGCCAATACTGGACATATTCTTGTTATAATTTGCGTTATACGTTTTTAATAAAGATCTCTTTGACGTATTAAGTTTACCTAATTGCTGCTACTACATATAAGAAAACATGTAATGTGGGGAGAGGGCTTTCTTGGTGGTAATTTAAAGAAACGTTCATGCGTGGGAAATTCACAATTACATGTTGTGGAACAGAATCACGAATGCGGAGTAAGCAGTGAGGGAGCATAAACCGCTGATAGGTTCGCCAGGTCACACTTGGAAGGTGTCATGTGACATGTTAATTAGGATGGGCACAAGGCCTATCAGAGCAGCGGGAGGGATGTAGACAGGGTAAGGAAATCACATGCTAGATGTGAGATCACTCTGTCCTGAGAAGCCCCACCCACCCTTCCCTATTTCTCTCTTCTTCGGCGGCGATAAAGAACGGTCATCCTTTTAAGATCTTGTGTGTGTGTAGATAGTGGGGTGCACTCTCCCTTGACATCGTTTGTCATGGGCCATGCTTCTGTCCGGGGAATGGTCAAGCCACCTGCCGAGGTGGATGACCAAGGGAGAGTGATCACCAGCGATGGTGTGTATGTGTAGTCATCTGTAACCCCCACTTTTCTATAGTGACCGTTCTTTGGTGCCGCCACCATTTATAGTTATAGTTTAATTGTCAAAAATAAATTTTACATTCATTTTTGAAACGCCAGCACTTTGTGTCCGTGTCTTTTTTATTAGATAAGTTAGTTGGTTAAGATTAAGTTAAGGTTTAGTTTTGTTGAACTTTAAAGTGTGGTCCTGGGGATACTAGATGGCGAGTTTATGAGTATATTATTAGCATGTGTTCATTTAAAGATTTTTAATAGGGAAAGAGCTGCCAAATACATGGGATACGCTAATTACTGTTATTTCAGCTCAGCCCCAGGAGAATTTAGAAATGAATTCAGTAGTCAGTCAGTTAGGGTAATTGTTTTATATGGACTTTCCCCTGACTATCTTATCAATTGGAAATAATATAAATAATTCCCCGGAGTAATCAGGATGCTCATTACCATTTAAGGCCTCCCACACCAAGGATAATTTATTTAATTTGGTCATTTCTATCAGATTGATTGACCAACCATTGTACTGTAAGAAGACTAGTCTATCTGCTAAAGGTCTGATCCTGACCATATACAGTAGGTAGAGATCCAAAGATGAATTACAGCAGAGGTTCCCAAAAGCAGTCCTCAATGCTCCCTAATGCTGGTACACACTGGTAGATATGTCGCCCAATATATCTTTTAGTGATCGGCTAGTGTGTACTAGCAATGTGTCTGTGATCAGCATAGTTCATAGACATATCGCATTGGCTATGCAACACTATGCCCAATATATCTAAATGTGCTGTGTTTGCGGGTGATCCGCCAACACTCGTACACCCGCGCCAGGGGCCGTTGGTGATTCACCGCTCAACAGGACCCAGTTGTGCAGTTAACTGAACGGGCAGTGTGTATGGAGAACCCACCACCCAATCCGTCAAAAATCTTATGTGTCTGAAGTGTAGGACCCAATACACAATCCCGTGCCATTGGGTATAACCAAGAGATTGCAAGAGATTAATCCTCCTGCCAGGGCCGAAACTAGGCTTTCCGGCGCCCGGGGCAAGGCAGTCTTTTGGTGCCCCCCCCCCCTCCCAGTGATGCTGCTGCGCGCCGGAGGCGCGTTGAAATTTTCGGGGGGGGGGGGGGGGCGTGGCCTATAATCGCTGCTCTCCCGCGAGGCCACGCCCCCATTTTGCCGCTATGGGGGCATGACCCAGAGGCTCTGTGAGCCTCTAGCCATGCCCCCAGCCCCCTGGCTGCGGGAATAGACGCTGTGCGCATGCGCACAGCGTTTATTCCCCGCTGCTTAGTTAGCAGCTGACAGGGGGGACCGACCAACTGACGCCTTGTCCCTGGCGCCGGAGACCCCCCCCCTCCCCGCACAGTCCTCTCACCGCTCACCCCGCAGCCGCATCTTCGTCCGTCTCCTACTAGCGCTGCGGCGGGAAGCGCTGATGACTTCAAAAAGACTTGCCGGACGCTGATTGGCTGAATTCAGCCAATCAGCGTCCGGCAAGTCTTTTCGAAGTCATCAGCGCTTCCTGCAGCCGCGCTAGTAGGAGATGGACGGACATACCTGTCAGCGCGCCCCTCACCTCCAGCACCCGGTGCGCGTGACCCCCCAGCCCCCCCCCTAGTTACGGCCCTGCTCCTGCACATAATAAATCTCGAGTCAATCAGGTCCAACTTCTTGGATAATAAATTGGACAAGTGTATGGGGGCCTCATTGCATTGGTCTTTCCGTGGTTTGTATTACCCTAACCCACAATACAATTACTACAAATCAAACCTGCCCAACTGTCAGTCTTTCTCTGCCTCTCTAGTTAAATTGCATTTCCCTTCACTTCAACTAGCCAGACTCGAACATTTGTTATCCTCCATGTGCTCACAAAGAAGAGATGGGAAATTAACAAAAAATTGCTGATGTGTGAATCCTTTCATGTCGTCTTTGGAACTCTGCTGTGTGCTTGTCATTGTGATTTCTCCCCACTTTGGAATTATATATCATCTATATATATGTCTAGTGTCTG